>NC_139021.1:73499322-73835798 GCF_964662115.1 Mustela nivalis
CTCACCTCATAATGAGAATTACCAGCAGGCCTGGATGGATTCCTAAGCAATGTGAGCCTGCTCTCCTGCAAATGTCTTTAATAATAAATGATGAGAAAGGCAGAAGGTGCAAAATATTCATTTCTTTATTATGGAATGTCCCTGTAGGTTTTTAGTGCCTAAATTTAAACTAAAAAAGAAAGCTATGATTTTGGGGCCTTTTTTTGCGTATCATGAAACAATTTCAATTTGCAGTGCAGTGCTGACTCTTTGGGGATTAGAGGGATTTCCAGAGTTTATGAAGGCGCCTTGTTTTTTTGTTTAATTGGAGATGTTCTAATAAGGATGGTGTTAGATTATTTGTCATAAGTTTGTTTAAGCAGAAAGTGGATTATGGTTAGAAAAATGGGTTAGGGGTGCTTGGGTGGCTCAGTTGTTAAATGTCTGCCTTCAGTTCAGGTCATGATCCTGGGGTCCTGGAATTGAGCCCCGCATCAGGCTCCCTGCTTCTCCCTCTCCCACTCTTCCTGCTTGTGTTCCCTCTCTGGCTGTGTCTCTTTGTCAAATCAATCAATTCGTCAATCAATCTTTAAAAAAAAAAAAGAAAAGAAATATGGGTCAGATCTACCCTGAAAACCTTCAGAAAATTACAACTTCAGGCCTTTGAAGGAGAAGTTATTTTTTTCCAGTGTGGCAGTAAAGACTCAGTAGTAGCAGCTTTTAAATCTTTTTTTTTTTAAAGATTTTATTTATTTATTTGACAGACAGAGATCACAAGTAGGCAGAGAGACAGGCAGGGAGAGGGAAAACAGGCTCCCCACTGAGCAGAGAGCCCAATGTCCTGGGATCATGACCTGAATCGAAGGCAGAGGCTTTAACCCACTGAGCCACCCAGGCGCCCCATAGTAGCAGCTTTTAGAAATGTGGGGTGTTAGAATTGGAAAAACCCTTTGTGATCCAGCCTCTTCATCCTGTAGATGTGAAACTGAGATCCTGAGCCATTAAAGGGCCTACCAAGGATCACTCACCTCAGGCAGGAATTGAGGCAGCGCACAACTTCAGTCTTTTGACTTGTTCATGTTTCCTTCCATTATTGATATGTGGTAAGTGAAAGAGCATGGTGGTCTGTAAGATGTTTGACATATGTGAACTGCTATCATCCCATCATTTCAGTGTGCTGCCTCTTACCCTGATTTGACCTCCATGGGCCAGAGTTTACTTGTGTATAAAATAGGTGGCTGCAGTTGATATCCAAATTCTCTTCTATTCCTAAAATTTCATTTTTTCATGGCTCTTTTTTAAGAAAATAGAGACAGTGATTGAAAGAACCTTGGAATTCACTAAGAACCCTTAGACTTTTTCCTCCTTTGACTCTCCTTCAGTCTCATCTCTTGCTACTTCACACCTTTCTTGTTCCCTGACCTACCAGCTGAACTACAAGTATAGGACCTCAAGGATCCCAGCTTCTCCCAGTGTCTTAGACCATATGCACCTGATATGCCCTCTGCCATCTCTGTCCTGACAAATTCTGTTTGTTCTTTAAAGCTTGGTTTGAGCATCATCTTCTCAGGAAGTCTTTCCTGATATCTCTTAGAAACTTCCCTAGCACACAGTACTTCCTGCTATCACATTGTTTCTCATACTGTATAATAACTGTCTACTTAGATCTCTCACTCTTTCCAGCCTGTGAACTCCTTAGCTCTGAATACCAGTGCCTGCACTGTGCCTGTTTGTTTTTAATAATATGTAGATAGATTGCTGATTGGTTTTCTCCAGGAGTTGACCAGAAGTTCCACACTGATGACCTTGTCTTGTTTTTCAGCAGACTTCAACTTCTGGCTATTGGATGGTGGGCACTGCCAATTTGTGTCTTGAATGGAATAACGAGGGTATTAAGATGCATTTTCTATGAGCCACCTCTGAACATCACCCCTGTGATATCCTTTGGTGCCACTTTGCTGATGGAAGAAGCTCAAGGTGAATGACTTTTGAACCTTCATCACTGAGGATAACGTGAAGCTAGTCACTTGCCATCTGGCTACACCTGAACATGCCAAACCGCATTACATGGAAGGAGTTCCAGAAAGATATGTTGCAGACCCCAAGAAGGAATGACTCCTTGTGAGTTTACAAGATCTAGTGTACATTAGCAACCTTTTTAGAGTTCTGGGGAGATAGGTGTAAGGCTTCCTCTGCAGCTGGAGGATGAGAAGAGGTTAGTCATTGACCAAATTCTCAGAGATCTCTCCCTCAGAGTTTGCTGAGTTACTTCTAATGTGTTAACTCAGGCAGCTGCTGCTAATTGCTGCTGATTACTGGTAAGTTGCTGTCAATAGCAAGTGGCTGTCTTAGCATCAGTAAAGACATATCTTAAGATAGTAGGACTAGGGAATAGAGTAGTATAAATAGCATTGAGATGCCAGAAGACCAAGGAGCTAGCAGCCCAACAGGCCAGAAGGAAAAGCCCAAGACCAAGAGGGTTATGGAAATGGCTCAATTCTGGCAGGAACTGGGATTCTGTTGTGTTAATTTTCATGCTAAACGATGAATGGAAGTTGGCCACTAAGCTTGAGGAAAGTTGCTTCTCAGCACCTCAGTGTCCCCAAATTCTGGAGGAATCTAGAGTAAGAAAGAGAAATAATACCAGGTGGAAATAAGAAAATTCAGGATTTTGATAGCCTGATCAAAATTAATGGAGGGTAAGCGTATAATATGAAACAAATAAATAATCCCAGACTGATTGAGATTACTGAGTCATTGTTGGCCTTTCCTCCTCTCTCCAGCCTAGTTGTGAGGGAAGCTTTTCCCCTTCATCTCTGCTTTTCCTTCTTTCCTGGGCTGGACTGGGAATGTGGACATGGGCAGTCCTTTTTATTATTCATTCACTGTCTGCACTATGGTAAACTTTAGGGATATAACATGAAATTAGACGGAGTTTAAAGTATTTTAGTCCTTCCTGCTTTTTCTTTATTCTTCTGAAAGTTTAATCCAGCTATTGACCCTGCTTGAATGTTATTTCCTTTTCTTTGGTTGGGGTGGGATGGTGTGTGTGTGTGTGTGTGTGTGTGTGTGTGTGTGTGTGTGTGTGTGTGTTCGTTCCTGAGATAGGTAGGAGACCAGAGTTCTCTCCTGGTAACTTGGACATTAAGGGGAGGAAGGCTTGGCTCAGGAGTCTTTGGGTTGAAGGGCACCTCTGAGGCCTGGTTGGACTGGTTGCTCTCGGTCTGAGTGAAGTCACCTCAGATACACATATTTCATCAGTGGTTGCATCAGTTGGGGCTCTAGCAGAAAGTTCATGGCACCCTGAAATGGTCAATTTGAGAGAATTTAATAAAGACTTTTTTCAGAGACATGGACAGAGCAAGGAATGTGGTTGTACTCAGAGAGTGGCAAGTGCCTTCTGATTAAAATCTGGCAATTCTGTGAAGCTGCTAGCTGGAGAGAACAAAACAGCTAAGGATTCAAGCATCTGACCATTCTGGTACATCATTCTCTTCTCATTGGAACATCTACAGGTATTATTAAACCCATTTACATTTACAAAAGCACTTGCTTTTGAAGCATGTTAAACAGTTTGCCCAATATTGCACCTCCAGTATGTGGGAAAACAGATTTGAACCCAGATCTATTAAATTCTAAATGCCATGTCCTTTCTGATTGTAACTGTTACATTTTTCATTCAAGGTAGGAGGACATAGGGGGGGAGTGTCCCTATTGTTATGAAAGCAAAACCTCTTGTAGACATCTCTAGCAGATTTCCAGTTATTTCTCACTTGTCAGAATTGTGTAATATGACCCCATTGCACGGTCTCCTTATGTGCCTGTCACCCATCCCTCCAGCTGCAAAGAAGACTGGAAAAGGAAGTGCTTGGCTTTGTTATACTCTATAGTGGAAAGTGACTAGAGAGTAGTAGAATGATTCTTCATTCAACCAGTTAGTGGCAGACTTCTTTTTTCCTACAGTTTTTATGGCACATTCTTTCTTTAGATAACTTTATACATTCTATCTGGTTTTGGTCATTTAATGCAAGACTCTTCACTTTTTGGATGTTTAAGGTAATAACATATTTCTAATCTACTTTGTATTGATTTTACAGCTTAACTCTGAACACATTTTTATTTTTCCTGTCTCTGGGTTTATGAGGGTTGCTTCACAAGATATCTTGTGGGTGCTAACAATAATACCTATGATATCAGGATTAGAGATCAAGAGTGGGAAGCCATGAACAAACATTCTGGTACATAGCAGCTATTGGGCAAAGGGTAAACTATTATCATTCTTCATCATTTATACCTTCAGATGGGACTTGGATGATTGAGAAAGATCTTGGAGAGAAATGGCAGATGGTGTTGACAAATGGAGTTTGGATGTGTGAATCCTCGTAGAAGACACAAGGAATATGCATTCTTGGCCAAGTGTGGAGAATGGATGGAGGGGCAGGATGCATTTGTTCACAAGCTGGCTAGCAGATATAGAGTACTTTAAACTGAATAGAGCAGGAGAAGGAGAAAAAAACCACAATCAGATAATACAGGCAAATCAGTTGTACAGAGAATAAGGAGTGTGAGTTAAAAGGACGGTAAAATGATTGGAAATGGTGTAATTCATGTGAGAGTTGATTGAGGATTGAACTGAAGATTGTAATACTCTCTGCTTTGTCCTCTCATTGGACTGATCTCATTGTGTTACCAGTCCTGTCACATTTACATTTACTTTGCTTTGTCAAATAATCTGAGATAAGACAAGTACCACTGTAATTTTCCAAAGGTAACAGAGGTAGATTCTAGACCTGGAGATGAGAGCTTAGATGAAAAAGAGATGTTTTGGGGACACCAGTATGAAGGGGTCTATGGAAAATTTTATTACAAAATTATCACTTATATACTATGTGCTGGGCACTGTTCTGAGTGCTTGGATTATTTCATTTAATCTACACAATAGCCATATATAGTAGATACCATTATAATTCCAATTTTAGAGTTAAGGAAACTGAAGGATGGGGAGAATAAGTGACTTGACTGGAGTCATATAGCTCATAGTGGTTAAAACCAGCTAGTCAGCTCTGGAAGGCAGGCAAGATTTCCCATATCAATGTAGGTACGTTATGATGACTTAAATGAATTTCTTTCTCTGATAGGGTTACTAGTCTGGCAGTTAGGGACAATGTGGTTTTAATGTGCACTTGCTTTTGAAATATTTAGTTCTATTGTAGAAGATGAATAAATTTATAAAAAAATAAGTGAAACATTTAAGATATGTTACATATAAACAGACAGTAAGTAGAACATGTGTAGGTCCAACATAGGTGAGAAGGAATAAAAAGATCAAAATATCTCTAATATTCATGAGGTCCTGGGTACTAAATATTCATTATACACTAAATATATATGGGATCTATGAAATGCTAAGTATAAAAAAGGCACGAAGTATTCAGGTTACTAAATGAACACATGATATTCATAAGGCTCTAATTCATAACAGCCATTCTAGCCCCATGTGTCCTCTGCCCAAGAAATACAAATAAACCCAGGGCTCTTAATCAGCTAACTGGTGAGTTATAGCTATGGGCAGAGGTAACTTGTCCCTACATCTCTCCAACAAAGCTAATGTGTGGGCCCATCCATGGGTCCCCTTGCTCAAAATCTCAATTCACTTTGCTTATATATATCACTGGAGTAACTCAAGAGTAAAGATTTTATGTAGCAATTTTTTTGTCTTCTACACGTGTATTTGGGACTGTCCTCAGTCCCATGGGTAACAGTATATATAACCTTGTCTTATCCCGACAAGTATTTCCTAAGCAACATTTTGACTAAGGTAAAACCTGGTGTCTATAGTCTCTCATGGTTCATCTCTCTCTCTGATTTTTCCCCCCTTCAGTTTTCCCTCCTCTCCCCTATGGTCCTCTGCTCTATTCCTTATGTTCCACATATGAGTGAAACCAAATGATAATTGTCTTTGCTTGACTTACTTCCCTTGGCATAATCCCTTCCAGTTTCATCCATGTTGATGCAAATGGTAGGTATTCATCCTTTCTGATGACTGAGCAATATTCCATTGTATATATGAACCACATATTCTTTATAGGATAGTAGAATTTTAAAGCTTCAGTGATTTGTGTTCATATTTGGGGCCAATGGCTTTGTGCTTGAAGGGTATTTTCAAATATGTTGGGGATGATTTTATTGCTAAAAAGAGCATGACTAAGTAGAAAAGATTCTAGAAACATTTCAAGAGAATGGAAACTTGGTCATGTAAAAAATACATTTTTTTTCTAATTATAAAATGAATATACATTTATTATAGACAATTTTAGAACAAAAATGTGTAAAACAGAAAATAATATACTCAATATCCAGAGTTGAAATAAATGTGTGTATACATTATTATTATTATTATTATTATTTATTTCAACTTATCTCAAATAAACATATATATGCAAATTTTATAAAATTGGGATCAAACTCATTATGATACCAAAATATAGATTTATATCTCTGTTTTTTTTAAAAAAAATTAACATTGTATAAAGAGTTTTCCCCTATGCCACTATATATTCTTTGGAAATAAATATTTTAAAATTTGTTTATTCCTTTCTTGGACATTCTGGCATGTTTTTAGGATACTAAAAGTATAGCCAAATATTGCTATTGCTTTAATAGGCAAAATTGTGAAATCCTTATATACAGGAGAAGCAATATGGGAAATGTGAAATCAGATATTAAAACATAAACAGTTCATGTAAAAGCAGTGTTAACGTTAATATTGCCTGCTTCCAGTGGTTTGGTATATGAGGGCTTGTCAGGTACCCTGTTTTGTTTTGCTTTTTGGCAGCATAGGTATTTGTTTGTTCTATATATATTTGACTTTATGCAGCACACTTCCTCCAAACCCCTTCTTTCTGTTATCTGTTTGGAGTGCTACCCATGTCCCCTTGGTGATTGATGTTAGCTGATGGTGCTGATCAATTAAATTATTCGTGTTAACTTTAGAAAGAACACTGTTCATGAATTGACATTTGTTGACTAATAGATTTCTCTCTAAATGTCGTGTTTCCATAGTAAGATGTTTTAGTAAGACGTAAAATGTTTCAGTAAGTCACTATTTTAGAAAAAGTTATTTCATAAAAGAGGGAATTAGAAAGAAAACCCCCCTACCTTTACTTGTACTATACTACCATTCACCTCATAACTCAATGAAGCAAAAAATAATAGGAAGCCACCCTGGTGTGGTTTGGTCTTCAGTATGCACGACATTCCTGCTCTGGACCCCAGGACCACCTGTGGTGGCTGCTCTTTAATTGTTCACTGTGACTGGAGATTTTGGTGGTTCTGTTTCTACTTAATATTCCCCATAGAGGTCTGATTTTCTGTGTGTTATGCTAACTATTAAACTAACTGAAGCACAGTGATTTTCAAACTATGTTCCTCAAAGTACAAAGGCAGAGATCTCCCAGTTACCACAGGGTTGTTAAATATGCTGGTTCTAGACCTTAATTCTAGAGATTCTGACTCAGTAAGTCTGGTGTGGGGTCACAGTTTGAGAACCACTGTCCTGGGGAGGGAACTGGGTAATGGTAGCCAGGTGGGTGGACTTTATTAACCCCTCCCTATTTTCTACTAGAATACAAGTTTTTTTTTTTTTTAAGCCTGAAAATAGCCTTTGTAAAGAATGCTTTATTTATCCCAGCCTAAAATGACTTTCAGAAGCTTGTAGAGACTTTCAGAAGCTTACAAGAGGTGACTCTGTAACAGAGTGGTTATTAGCTTCTCCATTTCTAGAAAAACTATAAAATGCTCTGTCCACTACTTCTTCTTCACCCCTGTACTTTACTCCTCAGCGATTGAATTCTCTGTGATGTGTAGGGGGATGCTAGTGGGTATTTTTATGAAAACACTGAAATATTTTAGAGACGCTCTTCTACTCTTACACGAAAGGGTGTAGGAAACTAGGAAGCTTCCTTCCCTCACATATGGAGTTGATGCCTGAGGCTTACATATAACAAAGTCTTGTGTTCCTACAGTTTAGAAGATTCTGGTCACTTGAGGCTGATTGAGAGATTAACTGAATTTTGCCTCTAGAATTCATGTTTTTCTTGAAAAAGATTACACAAGGTATGGTTAGAGCATTTAAGAAGACAGAGACTGGGATATCATCTAGCTAAGAAAACAGGTTGCTTTCTTAGTATCTGGTAACAGATGCTAGTATTTGCAGCATAATTTAATAAAAAAACCAAAAACCTGCTCTATCTTTAACCTGCCACAAATTACAGCATTTATAACAAGCTGATACAAATGTACTTTCATATGAGAATATCTATAATAACTGAACACCTGGGTGGCTCAGTCAGTTTAGTGTCTGCCTCGACTTCAGCTCAGGTTATGATCTCAAGAATGTGGGATTGGGCCCTATGTCAGGCCCCATGCTCAGCAGGGAGTCTGCTTGAAGTTTCTCTTTCTCTCCATCTCCCCCCCCCCCACTATCACACTCTCTCTCTAAAATAAATTAATTAATTAAAAAATAACATTCATAATATCAAGTTGATAATTGAACAGTCTTTTGAATTATTAAAATGAATCATTTCACATTAGAAGAAAACTTCTCTTTACCTTAAAGAAAAACCCAGTTTTCTGATAATGAGAATCAGAATAAATACCAGTTCAATTTAAATTTTATGATAATGTTTATCTTACAATAAATATATTTAGATGATAGTGAATATATTTATATGACAATATAATGGCTAGCTGGTGCTTTCTTTAGTTATTTTAAGTGTTCTTTATTAAATAGCTAAGGAAGAAGCACTTACACTACTGGGAAGATGGAGTAGACATACTTTTTCCTATTTGTTTGGTTAAGTATAACCTAAACCTTGGACAGTATATATAAAATATATATAAGAAATGTATGTAAGAATGAAAGGTGGAAAGAAGAAGGTAGAAGAGCTAGGAACCTTAAGACTTAAGGAACAACATAATGGTAAATTCCCTGTGTGTTTTTTTTTTTTTTTAATCTCATAAATCTGAGACTTTGAGCTTGATAAACCAGTCATCAGGAAGCTTCTGTACAGCAAAGGAAACAGTCAAAAAAACAAAGAGGCTGAAGTGTCTTCATTCTCATTGGTTTCCATGAATTGTTTCAGTTCTTCTTTGATCTTCTGGTTGATCCAAGCATTCTTAAGCAAGGTGGTCTTTAACTTCCAGGTGTTTGAGTTCCTTTGGAACTTTTCCTTGTGATTGAGCTCCAGTTTCAAGGCATTGTGATCTGAGAATATGCAGGGATAATGTCAGTCTTTTGGTATCTGTTGAGTCCTGATTTGTGACCCAGTATGTGGTTTATTCTTGAGAAGGTTCCATGTGCACTTGAGAAGAATGAGTATTCTGTTGTTTTAGGGTGGAGTGTTCTGTATATATCTATGAGGTCCATCTGGTCCAATGTGTCATTCAATGCTCTTGTTTCTTTATTGATTTTCTGCTTCGATGATCTATTTCTGAGAGAGGCATGTTAAGATCTCCTACTATTAATGTATTCATATCAATATGATTCTTTATCTTGATTAACAGTTTTCTTATGTAATTGGCTGCTCCCATATTGGGGGCATAGATATTTACAATTGTTAGATCATCTTGGTGGATAGTCCCTTTAAGAATGATGTAGTGTCCTTCTGTATCTCTGACTACAGTCTTTAGTTTAAAATGGCCACGGTCGCCAAACTGTGGAAAGAACCAAGATGCCCTTCAACGGATGAATGGATAAGGAAGATGTGGAGTATTATGCCTCCATCAGAAAGGACGAATACCCAACTGTTGTAGCAACATGGATGGGACTGGAAGAGATTATGCTTAGTGAAATAAGTCAAGCAGAGAGAGTCAATTATCATATGGTTTCACTTATTTGTGGAGCATAACAAATACCATGGAGGACATGGGGAGTTAGAGAGGAGAAGGGAGTTGGGGGAAATTGGAAGGGGAGGTGAACCATGAGAGACTATGGACTCTGAAAAACAACCTGAGGGTTTTGAAAGGGTGGGGGTTGGGAGGTTGGGGTACCAGGTGGTGGGTATTATAGAGGGCACAGATTGCATGGAGCACTGGGTGTGGTGAAAAAATAATGAATACGTTATGCTGAAAATAAATTTTAAAAAAAAGTAATTACAATGAAAAACAGATTCAAATTAAAACCACATTGAGATATCACCTTACACCAGTTAGAATGGCCAAAATTAGCAAGACAGGAAACAACATGTATTGGAGGGGATGTGGAGGAAGGGGAACCCTCTTACACTGTTGGTGGGAATGCAAGTTGGTACAGCCTTTTTGGAGAACAGTGTGGAGATTCCTCAAGAAATTAAAAATAGAACTTCCCTATGACCCTGCCATTGCACTCCTGGGTATTTATCCCAAAGATACAGATGTCGTTAAAAGAAGGGCCATCTGTATCCCAATGTTTATAGCAGCAATGGCCACGGTCGCCAAACTGTGGAAAGAACCAAGATGCCCTTCAACGGATGAATGGATAAGGAAGATGTGGTCCATATACACTATGGAGTATTATGCCTCCATCTGAGGGGTTTGAAGGGGTGGGGGTGTGGAAGGTTGGGGTACCAGGTGGTGAGTATTATAGAGGGCACAGATTGCATGGAGCCCTGGGTGTGGTGAAAAAATAATGAATACGTTATGCTGAAAACAAATTAAAAAAAAGTAATTACAATGAAAAAAAAAAGCACCAAATGCAAAGAAAGCACTCGTTAAAGCCTGCTGTCTGTAGCAAAAGGACTAGAAAAGAGGTAGTGTAGGAAGACAGAAAACTATTATTTTTTTTTTTAAGACAGAAAACTTTTTTTTTTAACACCTCCCCCACTCCAACCCAATCTCAAGACAGAAAACTTTAAGATAGATAATTGTTCTACTGTAGTCAAATACCACAGGAAAACCATGGCCCTACCTTAACCCACATTGTAATAAGGAAACCCCTCTGCTAGAGTGCTGTTGGAGGAGACCTAGTAGAGTTAGGACTTTCAACTTTCCTCATTGTTAATGATACTACCTCCCTGCCCCACGGTATCAGTAGAGGTGTAAGTTATCTATATATAATGTAGTACCTTGAACAACCACAAAAAACTCTACAAAGAGGTACATTTAAAAATAACATAGTAAGTCTGAGGATTTTTAAAAATTATTTAAATAACAATAAAAAATGTTTAAGACAGACCAAAGAAAATAGAAATGGAATACTTGAAGAACAAAGAGAAGCAAAAGATATAATGGCATCCATAAGTCACAACATATCAATAATTATATTAAATGTCAATGGTTTAAATATACCGACTATAAGACAGCAATTGACAGGGTATATTAAAAACTATGGCCAACTATATGGTGTTTATAAGAAACACACTTCAAATATAATATAGAAAGATTGAAAGTAAAAAAGATGAAAAATGCAAACATTAATCAAAATAAATCAGGAGTGGCTTTATAATATCATATAAAGCATATTGCAAAGCAAAGAAAATTAGAATAAGAAAGGAACATTATATAATTATGAAAGATCAGTCTACTAAGAAGAGATAGTAACCCTAAAGGGGTATGCACTAGAGAGTAAGCTGCAAAATATGGGAAGCAAAACTGATAGAACTGTAAGAAGAAATTGACAAATCCACAGTTATGGTTGGAGATTTCAGTACTCCTCTAGCAACACTGGTAGAACCACTGAACAGAAAATTAGCTAGAATATAGAAGAGTTCAACAACATCATCAGCCAACGAAATCTAATTGACATTTATAGAAAGCTTTGCCCAGCCACAGCAGTATATACATTCTTTCTAAGTGTTTATGGAACATATACCAAAATAGAACATATTTTAGGCCATAAAACAAACCTCAACAAATTTAAGAGAATAGAAGTCATAAGTATATGCTCTCTGGCCACAGTGGAATTATCTAGAATCACCAGCAGAGGAATAACAGGAAAATCTCCAAGCATGTAGAAATTAAGCAGTGCAATTCTAAGTAAGCCATTGGGTCAAAGCTTATACTGAAGTAAAAAGAAATTGAACTGATGAAAGTGAATATAGGACATAACAAAATTTTGGGGGGCACAGCTAAAGCAGTACTTAAGGGAAATTTATAGCACTTAGTGCTTTCGTTAGAAAAGAGGAAAAGTCTCAAATCAATAATCTAAGTTCTCACCTCAAGAATTTAGAAAAAGAGCCACAAAATAAGTTCAAAGAAAGCATCGAGAGGAAAATTTAAAAACAAATGTAGAGAAAACTAATGGAACATAAAGTTGATTCTTTGAAAAAGTCAAATCGATGAATTTAAAACAAATGTAGAGAAAACTAATGGAACATAAATTTAAAAACAAATGTAGAGAAAACTAATGGAACATAAAGTTGATTCTTTGAAAAAGTCAATAAAATTGATGAATGTTCAGCAAGATTAACAAAGAAAAAACAGAGAAGATGCAAATTACCAAGAGCAGGAATATTACTAAAGGTCCTCCTCCTCCAAATATTAAAAAGATAATACAGGAATATTAATAGCAACTTCACATACATACACTTGACAATTTAGATTTTTTTAGATTTTTATTTAGAGAGCCCTCTCAGAAAAACAGGACTAGTGGGGAATTTCCTCAGCTTGATAAAATGAATCTACAAAATCCTAAAGCCAACATCAAACTTGATGGTGAAAGACTATATGTCTTCCTCCTAGAAGTGGGAAGCAGCAGCTCTCACCACTCTTCTTTATAGTGCTGTAAATTCTCGTCAGTGCAAAAAGCAAGAAAAGGGAATAAAAGTTGCACATACTAGAAATGAAGATATATCTCTCTAGATGTGGATGACATAATTGTCTGTTTAGGAAATCCTGAAAAATCTACCAAAAAGTGCCCCTCCAGAAGACAAACAAACTCACTTCCTATAATCATTAAGTGAATCCAGTACAAAACTGAATTGTTTTCCTATATTTTAGTAATGAACATGTGAACACTGAGATTAAAAGTGCAGTACCATTGATAATTGCACAAATAAAAGAGAAATAGGTATAAATCTAACAAAACATAAATAAAACTTGTATTATATAAACTACAAAATACTACAAAAATAATCAAAGATCAAATAAATAGAGATATGTTCATGGTTTAGAAGACTCAGCATAGCAAGGATGTCAATTCTTTCCAAACAGAATATGCATGTTTAATGCAATACCTACCAAAATCTGAGCAAGATTTTTTATAGTTGTAGACAGGTTATTTTATTTTTATTTATTTTATTTTATTTATTTGACATTTGACAGACAGAGATCACAAGTAGGCAGAGAGGCAAGCAGAGAGAGAGGAGGAAGCAGACTCCCTGCTGAGCAGAGAGCCCGATGCTCAGAGAGCCCCCGCATCGGGCTCTCTCCCAGGACCCTGGGATCATGACCTGAGCTGAAGGCAGAGGCTTTAACCCACTGAGCCACCCAGGCGCCCCAATAGTTGTAGACAGGTTATTTTAAAATCTATGTGGAAAGGCAAAGGAACCAGAATAGTTAAGTAATTTTGAAAGAGAAAAGTGGGGATGCCTGGGTGGCTCAGTTGGTTAAGCAGCTGCCTTCGGCTCAGGTCACGATCCCAGTGTCCTGGGATCGAGTCCCACATCGGGCTTCTTGCTCCGCAGGGAGCCTGCTTCTCCCTCTGACTCTGCTTTCCACTCTGTCTGCCTGTGCTTGCTCTCACTCACTCTCTCTCTGACAAATAAATAAAATCTTAAAAAAAAAGAGAGAGAGAGAGAGAAAAGTGAAGTGGGAGGGATCACTCTAACCAATTTCAAAACTAATTATAAAATAACACTAATCAAGACTGTTTGGCATTTTTAGAGAGCTACACACATAGATCAAAGAAATGAAATAGAGAACTCAGAAATAGACCTATACAGATTTGCCCAACTGATTTTGACCAACATACAGAAGGGATTAAATACAGGAAGAATAACTTGTATAACAAATTGTCCTGGAGAAGTTGGACATGCAGAGAGAAATGAATCTTGCCTAAACCTCATGACTTATACAAAATTTAACTCAAAATGGATTTTGGACTTAAATGTAAATTGCAGAATTATAAAACTTTTAGAAAAAATACATGAGAAAATTCAGTTTGAGATCTAGAACGAGGCAAAGAGTTCTTAGTTTGGATACCAAAAGCATGAATCATAGAAGGAGACTCGATAAATTGGACTTGACCAATGTTTAAAATATTTGCTCTTTGAAAGACCTCATTAAAAGTATAAAAGGAAAGCTACCGACTAGGAGGATACATTTGCAAACCACATTATCTGACAACAAACTAGTATCTAAGACCTATAAAGAACTCTCAAACTTCAACAGTAAAAGAACAAATAATCCATTTATTAGTCAAAAGACATGAAGAAACATTCCACCAAAGTGGATATGCAAAGGGAAAATGAGCACACAAAAAGATATACAATATCATTATCCATTAAGGAAATGCACAATAGAAGTATAATGAGATGTTTTCATACACCTATCAGAATGACTAAAAAAATATATGATAATACCAAATGCTGACAAGGATACAGAGAAGATCACTGACACATTGCTGTGTTGAGAATATAAAAAAGCATAGCCTTTCTGGAAAACTGTTTGACAATTTCTACCTGTGCAACCATCAAGTTGTTTTTGTAGTATCAGTAACGAGTGCCCATTAGTGCTTCCATAGTGACTGGATCTTTCTTCTGATTGACTGGGTCTTTTTATTTATTTATTTATTTATTTTTAAAGATTTTATTTATTTGACAGAGAGAAATCACAAGTAGATGGAGAGGTAGGCAGAGAGAGAGAGAGAGAGGGAAGCAGGCTCCCTGCCGAGCAGAGAGCCCGATGCAGGACTCGATCCTAGGACCCTGAGATCATGACCTGAGCCGAAGGCAGCAGCTTAACCCACTGAGCCACCCAGGCGCCCCTGACTGGGTCTTTTTAAAAATAGCAGTTACTTTCAATGAAGTTGTGATAAAACTGCAAGCCTGGGAGCCATCTTGCCTTAGATGCCTTTGGGTATCTTACTCTTTTGCATTAATTTTAAGCCATGCAATTGCCATTATTTCTAGGTTCTTAGATGAACATCATTATAACTGTGAAATTTTGACAACTTTTTTTTTAAGAGTTGTAATCCTTACTGTTGCTTCCAGGACATTGACTTTGAACCTATTTAGGACCCCTAGTGAAGTTTCGCATGGCAGGCCCAGAGTAATACTGGGGGAAAAGGCAAAGTTGTTCTGTTTCCCACCTGCTACCTCCAGCTGTGCTCCAGCCATGAAGCCAAAGGGAATGCATAGCTAGGCATGTACGTACCTGTAACATGAAGTATCTCTGGAAGCCTGCCTGAATTTCCAACTGCATACCCAGCGAAGAGGACTTGAGTTGCCCTTATTGCTGCTGGGTAAATGGACTGTGGCACAGAGAGAATGAAATTCCTCCAGGGATGTAGTAGAGTGTCTGGGTCCAGAGGGTCCTTCAGGTTTTTCTGGTTGGCTGACTTCCAAATCCAATAGTGGTTCCAGGGCTTTCTTTTCCTGTTAAGTGACTATGCAGAGTGATCCCTCCTCCATGGAGCCCATACTTTCATGGGGCATACTTCCTTGAGATTTAACCAGACACCAGTCCAAATCAAACCTGTAGCAATCAAAGTCCCAAATGATGCTGCCCTCTCATTAACAGTGCTTTTCTTTTCTTACTTTTTTTTTTTTTTTTTTTTTTTTTTTTTTTTTTTAAGAGAGAGAGCATGAGCAAGTGGTGGGGAGGGAGAGGGAGAGAAAGAATCTCAAGCAGGCTCTACCCAGGGGTCAGTGTAACAACCTTGAGATCATGACCTGAGCTGAAACCAAGAGTCAGATGCCAGGCACCCCAACAGTGCATTTCTAATTGGAAAAGGGTGGTGGTTTTGAGGCAAGGGGGGGGGTGGTATTTAACGTGTGCTGTCTGCCTAATTGCTTTTGAACCCTGGGGGTTCTGGGCTCTTGCTATTTGTCTGGTTGTCCTGGTGTCTTAAGCTTTAGGAATGACAAGTACTGGTTTGGAAAGGTCAGCCTTGCCAGAAAGAGATTCTATCCTTATTAACATCCCAGCTTGATTAATGTCTGCTGTTTTTCTTTTTCCCTCCATTTTTTGTTCACTGGACCTTTGGTTCACCAATTTTTTTATTTACTGAAATTTGGAAGGTGGAGACAGAAGAAGAAAAGGTTTTTAAACTTCAAATTCTCAGTGTTTGGTGTCTAGCACATGATTTTTTGGTTCAGATTGGAAGTATTTGGATAAGGTTAAATTTTAATTTTCTCCTTAGTATATTATCCTTGATTTTTACTTTATTCTATCATTGTCAAAATTCACTATAAGTTTGTATGTGTCTGGATTGTTTAGTATTGCAGAATTCTTCAGGCACAAGTGGTGGCTATTTAGGCAATTGTATTCAACACCCATAATGCACACATAGATATTCAAACATTTTTGATGGTGAAAGCTTCTTTAAAAAAAAAAAAACAACAAAAACGATTTTATTTATTTATTTGACAGACAGAGATAACAAGTAGACAGAGAGGCAGGCAGAGAGAGAGAAGAAAGGAAGCAGGCTCCCTGCTGAGCAGAGAGCCCAATGCCGGGCTGGATCCCAGGACCCCGGGACCACGAGCCGAGCTGAAGGCAGAGCCTTTAAACTACTGAGCCACCCAGGTACCCCTATGGTAAAAGTTTCTTAGGATGTGGAGTGGCACAGCTGCTTATAATGGGAAGTTCTGGTTGGTAAGAATAAAGTTAATTTTTGTGGCAATAAAACACTGAAGAAAATAACCATTTGCTGTGCTTATTTATAAACTATAATCCCTTTATAGGATCTTAAACAATAATGAAAAGAAAAACAGAAATGAGAACTCCCTCCTGGGAGTTTACTTTCTTCACTCTACATTCCCTAGCCGGAAGCCCCAATTTTTTAAATTGTGAATTTTTAAGAAGAGCGTCATTTTGCATTTCCTGGACTATATATCATGCAGTGACTCACAGAGCTGGGGTGTGCAGGGCAGGCACATTGGGTTGCTGTAACTGAGAACAAGATGACATGATGTCACAGAGTCAGTGTGTAATGCGTCATCCACACACTATTACAGAGCAGCTCTCGGCTTGATTCTGAATGTCAGAAGATGCTGCAGAATCCTGGAGGGAAAAAATCTGTCTAATGGGACTGTCTACTGCACTCATAAAATAAAAACCAATTTGATCCTTCAGAGGTACCTTTACTCCCAAAGGATCCCAGTGTACTCAGCTCCTGCCCCAGGAGTATTAGTCATACATCTCTGAAACATCATCTCCTCTGTGCTAGAAGAGGCAGGTCCCTCTGAGGCAGCCCTTTCTGCAACAGGTTTTATTTTGAGAGGGATATTAAATAGTATTTCAAATAAATGACAGGGGAAATGATAGAGAGGCAAATGCAATTTCCCTTGTTGGAATTTGAATAAGATCCTGTGGTTAATAATCCTCCTTTTTTTTTTTTTTTTTTTTTGAGACCTGTATGGTTTAAGAGGAAACCCCCCTCTATATTGCAGAGAACGTAGTGTGAATTCACAGGGACTTGGATAGGATGAAGAGGTCAGAGAAAACAGGTGAGAACATTTGGAGGAAAAGTAGACAGTACCCAATACCTAGGAAAGGAAATCAACCAGTAGGTTTAAATGCAGAGAAAGCTGTTAGGCCATCACATTTTTGAAAACTCATCAAGAGTTTTGAAGCTCTTGAATGTCCAGCATCTTGAATATGGAGAGTGTTTAAAAGACAATCTGTGCTAAAACCCTTGTAAGTAACAGAGGAGTAAAAATTAAAAATGTAGCAGGTGAGAGCAAGTTTTCCATGGCCTGCTTCTAGTTCTCAAAAGAAAAATCTTGCTTGATATTTTGTTTCCCTGTGGTAAAGCAAAGGAAAGAAAGGAAAAATGTGGGGTTGTGTCCATAGCATTAAGTCTCATGATTTTTTTTCTAGAGGGCTGTTGCCCTAGTAGCCTCTAAGTCAGTTCAGCATTCCCTCATCTTTCATCAGATGAACCGGTTAGTTTCATATAGTAATTTTTTTATCTGTATTTTTCTGATTCCTTCTGATTTCTATAGTGTGGTCTCTGAGATAGTTTTCTTATATTTTAAAATATGTATCTATTATAAAATGTGTTCATTAAAAGTTGTACATGTTCATTAGATTTGGAAAAGAGGTATATAGAAAAAAGAGAAAAAAGTCTATGATCCCATCACCTTGTGTTTAGGTGAACTGTCTGCCCGACTATATTTTTCTTTGCATAAATTTTACTTTAAAATGTGAAATCATAACATAGATTGTGTGTACTTTGGTTCCCTTTGCCATTTGACTTATTGCTACTTCTTAAGTATTTTCCATACTATGACACTCTTCAGAATCCTTGTTTTAATTATGTCATAATATTCCATTGAGTGGAATAACATTATTGTAACTATGTACTCTCACATATAGACTTTCAGTTTTTCATCATAAACAATGCTAAAATGAATACTGCTGTGCAGATTGTGTTAATCTAAAGCTACGATACCAATTTATATCAAAACTAATTCATCAAATCGTCTTGACTAAGACATAGAACTTTAAAACAGAATTCTAAACTTTTCTAACACCTACTGTAAGCCTCTCTCTGAACCCCCCCTCTCCTCTACGAGGAGGAGAATCCTACCGCTCCTGTGGGTTTCTCCTTTCTCCCATCAACTATGTCATTTCACTAATCCAGACTTGCCTGAATTGAGCCCTTGACTGTCAGGTTTTTCAGTGACTAGACCATCTTTTTGGAATGGTTCAGTCAGCCTGTGTGTTGCTACCTCTAAGAGAAACAGACTTTAGCAACTTTTTGATAAATTTACCTCAAGCTTCCTAGAAACAGTTTAGGTCTGAAATAATCTAGTTTGGTTGGTATCAAGGATATTGTAATTTAGTGATATTTGCTACATTTTTTAGGGGAGGGGGCCAGGCCTTCTCCTTGGCAGAGTATGGAAGAACAGAGTGAGGTAACTGGCAAGATAGTGGGCACATAAGCTCTAAGTAATGTGACTTGGAAGTGGGGGGACGGTCTGGGAGAAGATCAATGAGGGAAGGCTCAGTAATTTTTCATCTGAAGTCAGTCTGCAGCATGACCATGACCATTTAGATGTGCTCACGTGCTTGGATGAATGTCTTGGTAAGGACCTGAATTGGAAAAGGAATCTCATGCAGCATATTATATCTATTTTGGCTGATAGTTCCTAAGTGGAAAGCTGGAACCTTAAAGATTTTGTGGGCCAATCACATGCTTTAGAGCTATACAGTATCACATAGTTAATATGACATACTGAAATGGAAAGTAAGATGTACATGATTGATTCAGATAATTTTATCATTTGATTATAAGTTTTGAGCTTGATGGTTTAGGCAACAGCCAAGACCAATGAGCAAGAGGATATGAAATATCACTGCCATCCCACCTACCTGTGACCATCTAGACTTCTCTGTACCATATCACTACATGTGGGAGCTGCGTCACGTAGGGGGAGGCAAGAACAAGTGTGTGTGTGTGTGTGTGTGTGTGTGTGTGTGTGTGTATTTAGTGGTACATATTACTCTGCTGTGAGCCCCTCATGGCCAGACCCTCTTGGCAGATTGTTAGAATAGGTCATTACTACTGCTATGTACCCAGTGTGCCGATGGGAGTGACTCTGCAGGCATGTGTACCCACCTATCATAGGTGCTTCCTTGGAGATGTCTGGATTTGGTCAAGGGTATTGCTTGGCCTTATGTAAATTGTCACTTTTACCAGTTAGGGCCTCCTATGTCTTCCTTTATTCATCTGCACGATTCTTCTTGCTTAGGAAGCAGTGGGCAGCCGTAGGGCACCAAAGAGTCTGATTTTTGAGTGCCAAACAATTTCAGCTCTGCTTTTTTGAGGTTGTGCAAGGGCCCTGGGAAAGCATGTGAAACTATACCTTGCCTGCCAGGTTGGGCGGGTGGCTTTTACGCCCACAGCTTCTGTCAGAGAGGGAGTCCCAGAAGTAAGTGCTCTCTGATTTTGTGGGGAGAAGCTCTCAGGTCCTAATTGGTTTCCACATGCACAGCTCTCATGTTGCACAGAGACCAAGAAATAAAAGGGTTTTGAAGCATGGTGCAGACAGCTACATATGTGCATAATTGCAATTTTCTTTGCAGTACTTCTGCCCAGTAGGATGTAGTTGCTCAGGGATTAACTGAACCACATACAGGTCATGAGGGCCTTATAAAGGGAGACTGCATCACCCAAGCAACAGCTACTGACCTTCCTTATCCTGGCTCTGTACAGGGGGTAATAAATGAATGGTGGTGTTACGTTTTGGTGTGGATGAAATGTAAAGAATCTGGGATATTATTCATGGTGCCAAATAAATTATCTTAGAGAAGTGCCAAAAGCTGTAATGTCCACTCAGGTCAGTTTTAGAGAGGAATGAAGGCACTCAGGTCAAAGCACTTATTGTTAAGGGAGGTGAGGCTTTTCTCAAAGCCAGCTTCCCTAGTTTAACTGCTTACATGAGCCCAACTGACCAGAATTGACTGAACTCACCTATTTAGCATACATGGTCTCAACTGTGTAGCTACTGTGATCCAGACATATCAGTTCTCACCAGGCCATTACCAAATGTTACTCCAAAACGAATTCGGTGGAACCCTGAGGAGCAATTACCAAAGGCTGGAATCGGACCCAGGGCTGATGAGGGTCCACGTTAAGTGGGGGAGAACTTGTCTGAGGAATGCAGTTGAGCTGGGTGGATGATTGTGATGTCATAAACTTGAGAGAAGAGTAGCCGTTATTGGGGTTTTGTTTGTGTTTATAAGGGAGGAGGAATGGTGTCTAGAAGCAGCAGTAAGGAGCAGGGACAATGTCCACCTTTCTTCATGGTGTCTAGGAAGAAAATGAATGAGCAGCCTTCACTGAGAAGCCTTCAAGGAGGGTAATATCATTACTTTTTCAATAAATATGTGTTGAGCACACCTGAGTGCTGGGGAAACTGTGTGCACTTGTGATCTGGGGAGACGAAAAAATGCAGCACCGAAATCAATGCTCTTTCCATCCAGCATTCTGCCAAGTCAAGGAGGATCAGTCAGGTAGAAGTAGAGCTCCATGGAGTCTGAGGGTGTGTGGGAATTCATTTACAGTAGACAGGAGTATAGGCCAGAAGGGAAAGTGTTGGAGAAAGGGAGTAGTGAGGGTCTAGGTGAAGGAATCCAGTAAGTCCCTCTCTTGTCACTGCAGCTACTTCTGGCTTGTTTTTATCCCACACACTGGCTTACTGTCTTCCTCTGTCCACTTGGCAGAAAATGGCTGTCTTCAAAGACTCTGGGCTTTCCCCGATCCAGGGACCAACCCAGATTGAAACTGGAAACTTTTAACCCCAGTTCTGAATTTCCAGCTCTGGCCCACATATGTTACCATAGCCAGGAGGGTAGGTCACAGTGTAAATATGACTGGAACGCCTAGCTTGGCAAGGGGCATTGTCCAGAGAAGAGAGATTGTTGAGAACTGGGTGAAAGGCCTAAAGGGTCTTTTCTCTGGGCCACTTTTCATGTTTGGGGAGGATGTTGGGTGAGAGTCCGCCAGTGTGGAGTTTGCACAGGGGCAGCTGCTGCTCTTGGGGTGACTGGCACATCGTTGCTTTTCCCCTGAAGCCTCCTTCTTTTTTTCTTTTTAATTTTAATTTTAATTTTTTTAATTTTCAGCATAACAGTATTCATTATTTTTGCACCACACCCAGTGCTCCATGCAATCTGTACCCTCTATAATACCCACCACCTGGTACCCCGACCTCCCAGCCCCCGCCCCTTCAAACCCCTCAGATTGTTTTTCAGAGTCCATAGTCTCTCATGGTTCACCTCCTGTTCCAATTTCCCCCAACTCCCTTCTCCTCTCTAACTCCCCATGTCCTCCATGGTATTTGTTATGCTCCACAAATAAGTGAAACCATATGATAATTGACTCTCTCTGCTTGACTTATTTCACTTAGCATAATCTCTTCCAGTCCCATCCATGTTGCTACAACAGTTAGGTATTCGTCCTTTCTGATGGAGGCATAATACTCCATAGTGTATATGGACCACATCTTCCTTATCCATTCATCCGTTGAAGGGCATCTTGGTTCTTTCCACAGTTTGGCGACCGTGGCCATTGCTGCTATAAACATTGGGATACAGATGGCCCATCTTTTCACGACATCTGTATCTTTGGGATAAATACCCAGGAGTGCAGTGGCAGGGTCATAGGGAAGTTCTATTTTTAATTTCTTGAGGAATCTCCACACTGTTTTCCAAAAAGGCTGTACCAACTTGCATTCCCACCAACAGTGTAAGAGGGTTCCCCTTCCTCCACATCCCCTCCAACACATGTTGTTTCCTGTCTTGCTAATTTTGGCCATTCTAACTGGTGTAAGGTGATATCTCAATGTGGTTTTAATTTGAATCTCCCTGATGGCTAGTGATGATGAACATTTTTTCACGTGTCTGATAGCCATTTGTATGTCTTCATTGGAGAAGTGTCTGTCCATATCTTCTGCCCATTTTTTGATATGATTGTCTGTTTTGTGTGTGTTGAGTTTGAGGAGTTCATTATAGATCCTAGATATCAATCTTTTGTCTGTACTGTCATTTGCAAATATCTTCTCCCATTCCATGGGTTGCCTCTTTGTTTTCTTGACTGTTTCCTTGGCTGTGCAGAAGCTTTTGATTTTGATGAAGTCCCAAAAGTTCATTTTCACTTTTGTTTCCTTTGCCTTTGGAGACATATCTTGAAAGAAGTTGCTGTGGCTGATATCGAAGAGATTACTGCCTATGTTCTTCTCTAGGATTCTGATGGATTCCTGTCTCACATTGAGGTCTTTTATCTAAAGGCAGAAAAAGGCCAACATACTCTCCAATCTGGTCAGATTAATCGATAATAAAGAGACAGCTTTATTCTCCTGCTCTAGGATTAAAAGGAATCTACATTAGGTTTCCATCTCCTGCGCAGGTCATTGTTATTTGGCAGCAGTTTTTATTCATAAAGAAAATGTAGTATATCTTTGAGCCAAATGAAAAATGAAAATACATCTAAATGACAGAGTAACATTTTGCTAATTTCTCTCAACCAGCTAAGCTTCATATCTGTGCAGTTCTCATCTTCCTGCACAGGAAACCTCTTTGCTTCTTAGACACACTCTTTGTGCATCCAAGGTAATCTGTCAGAGCTGGGGCAGCTGCTGGTGTCCCTGAGCTTCGGGGCCCGGATCACTCTTCATTTCCTGGTGCTGACGGCAAGAGCAGCCCTCTTATTGATCATGTCAGGTTTGGCCTTTCGTATCTGATGGATGGAGCCTTGGTCTGGGTTTATGGGTTATATTTTTAATGGGAGATAGTCAAACTCAAAGAATATGAGTGGATCCTTGGCTTGGCACTCCCTGCTTGGACAGACCCTGGAGACAAGATGATAGGGATCTAATTTTAGAGCAGATGGAGACCTCTCAGGGGCAGAGAGAATAAATCAAGCTTTATCCCTGAATTCATTTGCTCCATTCATTTATAGTTTGTGTTTCCAGTACAATATTGCTCACTCAATGCATAATAACAACACAGTGATCTGGATCCTACCCTCAGGGAGATTTCTGTCTTGTAATAGTTTCCATCAGCATGACTGCTTTGATACTGAGTGGAGGTGTTAGGAGAAAACTTAGAAGTGTCCGACCTACACATGAGGGGAGCTGAGAGGGCTCCAGGAGGAGGTGGTAGGTGGAGATGTGAATGATGAGCAGCTGTCAGCTGTGAGGAGGGCATGGAGATAATGTTCTGGGTATAGGCACAGCTGTTTTGGAGAGAGGAGAGCAAGGTGTGTTAGAGCATCTATGGAAGCTCAGTAGCAGAGGCATGAGATGGCCTGGGGCTAGGGCAGGAGCCACATTGTGCTGACTAACAAGCTGGGATTTCTCCCAAAGAGAAGATAAGCCACTGAAAGGCTTTAAGCAGAAGGGATGCAGACACTTCTTCAGTGCTCCCAGCCTCTCCTGCAGGGTCAACAATGCTTTAATGAAATGTTGTGATTCCAGTTGGGCAAATGTTCCCAGGATAGTCATTCTATCCATGTGTATGAATTAGAAATGAATTTTTTTTAAGTATGTATTTAGTCCTGTCTGCTGGGGTCAGCTGAGGCCCTTTTTCAGTTTCCTGTCTTTATATACCCGTTCCTACAAATCTTTGGGACTCAAATCCTGGACTCCTGTCCAGTCTGGCTTCTTGCCTTGGTGGAAGGAGGGATGTCTATAGGAACCCATGACATATGTTTGTCTCTGTTCGCCTGGTGGGAGGTGGGTTGCTTTCCCTGTGAGGCATACAGGAACCCATGTCATTTCTGCATAGTCTGTAGAAAGTGTGGGGACAGGAACTTAAGTCACAGCTGTTATATTGAGGCTCTGCAAGGCTTCCCACAGGGCCCAATATGCTGAGGTTTACTTGGGTACAGGGAGGTTATTTTCATCTCTTTGGAGCCGCTTCATTCTGTGCTTTCACTGGGGTGGCCTTCTTGCCTCATCCCAGCATTTGCGTCAACAACTGGGGGTGGCAGGGGGTGGAAGAGACAATTGAGGAAGATTCCAGTTATGCCAGTAAGATCGGTTTATGTACTCTGTGCTGGAAGTGCAAGAGGACAAAGTTCAGTTTTGTTCCATTCAGAGTTTTTTTTTAAAAAAACATATAATGTATTATTTGTTTCGAGGGTACAGGTCTGTGATTCATCAGTCTTACATAATCCACAGCACTCACCATAGCACATACCCTTCCCAGTGTCCATCACCCAGCCACCCCATTCCTCCCTCCCCCACTCCCCAGCAACCCTTAGTTTGTTTCATGAGATTAAGAGTCTCTTATGGTTTTTCTCTCTCTCTGGTTTCATCTTGTTTCATTTTTCCCTCCCTTCCCCTATGATCCTCTGTTTTGTTTGTCAAATTCCTCATATCAGTGAGATCATATGATAATTGTTTTTCTCTGATTGACTTACTTTGTTTAGCATAATACCCTCTAGTTCTATTCGCATCGTTGCAAATGGCAAGATTTCATTTCTTTTGATGGCTGCATAGTATTCCATTGTATATATATATATACCACATCTTCTTTAACCATTCACCTGCTGATGGACATCTATGTTCTTTCCATAGGTTGGCTATTGTGGACATTGCTGCTATAAACATTGGGGTGCACATGCCCCTCTAGATCACTACATTTATATATTTGTGGTAAATACCCAGTAGTGCAATTGCTGGGTCATAGGGTAACTCTATTTTCAGTGTTTTTGAGAACCTCCATACTGTTTTCTAGAGTAGCTGTACCAGGTTGCATTCCCACCAACAGTGGAGGGTTCCCCTTTCTCCGCATCCTTGGCAATATGTCGTTTCCTGACTGGTTAATTTTAGCCATTCTGACTGGTGTAAGGTGGTATCTCACTGTGGTTTTGATTTGTACTTCCCTGATGCCGAGTGATGTTGAGCACTTTTTCATGTGTCTGTTGGCTATTTGATGTCTTCTTGAAAGAAATATCTGTTCATGTCTTCTGTCCATTCCTTGATTGGATTATTTGTTCTTTGGGTATTGAGTTTGATAAGTTCTTTTTTTTTAAAATTATTTTTTATTACATTATGCTAGTTACCATACAGTACATCTTTAGTTTTTGATGTAGTGTTCCAAGATTATTGTTTACATATAATACCTAGTGCTTCATGCAGTACATGATCTCCTTAACACCCATCACCAGGCCAACCCATCCCCTATCCCCCTCCCCTCTAAAACCCCCAGTTTGTTTCTTGGAGTCCATAGTGTCTCATGGTTTGTCTCCCCCTCTGATTTCCGCCCCCTCATCTTTTCCTTCCTTCTCCTAATGTCCTCTGTGCTATGCCTTATGTTTCGTAAGTAAGTGAAACCATATGGTAAGTTCTTTATAGATTTTGAATACTAGTCCTTTATCTGATATGTCATTTGCAAATACCTTCTCTCATTCTGTCGGTTGTCTTTTGGTTTTGTTGATTGTTTCCTTTGCTGTGCAAAAGCTTTTTATCTTGATGAAGTCCCAATAGTTCATTTTTGCCCTTGCTTCCCTTGCCTTTGGCGATGTTTCTAAGAAGTTGATGCGACTGAGGTCTAAGAGTTTGCTGCCTGTGTTTTCCTCAAGGATTTTGATGGATACCTGTTTCACATCCAGGTCTTTCATCCATTTCAGAGTTTTATTTCTGGCTGTGATTACTGGAGACCTGAAGGTGTTGAAGATGATTTAGTGAAGAATATGGGCCCAGGAATCAAATACACCAAGGCTGGCCAACTGGCTTTGTCACCTACTGACCATGTGAGTATTTGGCAGATAAGCCATCTGTTTCTTCTCTAATAGAGTGGGGATAAAGGTTCAGAGAGTTGCTGTGAAGGCTTTTTTCCAGCATTTTTGAGATATAATTGACATAACATTGGGTAAGTTGAAGGTGTACAATGTGATTATTTGATACATTTATGTTGCAAAATGATTACTACAGTAAAGTTAAGTAACATATTCATCACTTCACATAATTACAATATTTCTGTGTGTATGAAGAGAGCATTTAAGATCTCTCTTACCAACTTTATATGATACAGGTATTGTTAACTGTAGTCACTGTGCAATATATTGGATCCCCTGAACTTATTTATCCTATAATTAGAAATTTGTACCCTTGGACCAACATCTCTCCAATTCCCCCAACTCCCAGCCCCCGGCAGCCACCTTTCTAATCTCTTTTCTATGAGTTCAGCTTTTCTTAGACCCCATATTTAAGTAGATCATACAATATTTGTCTCTCTGACCTCTTTCATTTAGCATAACACCCTCAAGTTCCATCCATGTTGATATGAATGGCAGGACTTTCTTCCTTGTTTATGGCTATAAAATATTCCTTGTGTATGTGTGTGTACAGCACATCTTCTTTAATTCACCCATTCATCCATCAGTGGACACTCAGGTTGTTTCCATGTCTAGGTTGTTGTAAATAATGCTGCAGTGAACATGGTGGTGGGGTAGCAGTATCTCTTTGAGATAGTGGCTTTATTTCCTTAGGGTATGTATCCAGAAGTAGGATTGGATCATATGGTAACTCTATTTTTAATTTTTGGAGGAAACTTAAGCTGTTTTCCATAGTGGCTGGACTAATTTACATGTTCACCAAAAGTTTCCTTTTCTCCACTTCCATGCTAGTACTTACTATCTCTTGTCTCTTTAGCCATTCTAAAAGTGTGAGATGATAACTCATTGTCATTTTGATTTGTGTTTCCCTGATGATTAATGATATTGAGTATCTCTTCATGTACTATTGGCCATTTGTATGTCTTTTTCAGAAAAATGTCTACTCAGATTCTCTGCCCATTTCTTAACCAGATGATTATGATTATTATCATTATGATTATTTTGCTATTGAATTATATGAGTTCTTTCTATATTATGGATATCAACCCCTTATCTGATATATGATTTGCCTATATTTCTTCCATTCCATAGGTTGCCTCTTCATTCTGTTGATTGTTTCTTTTGCTGTGCAGAAGATTTTTAATTGGATGTAATACCATTTGTTTAGTTTTGTTTTTGTTGCTTGTGCCTTTGGTGTCATAGCCAAAAAAATTGTTTCTAAGACCAGTGTCAAGGAGATTTTTCCCTATATTTTCTTTTAGGGGTTTTACAGTATCTTATATTTAAGTCTTTAATCCATTTCAAGTTAATTTTTGTGAGTTGTGTAAGATAGGGGTCTGCTATTATTCTTTTGCATGTGAATATCCAGTTTTACCAGCACTATTTACTGAAATGACTATCTTTTACCCAGTAAGTATTCTTGGCTCCCTTGTCAAGTACCAGTTGACCCTGTATTTATGGGGTCTTGATCCTGTTCCATTGGTCTGTATGTTTTTATGCCAATGCTATATTGTTTTGATTACTGTGGCTTTGTAATATAGTTTAAAATCAGGAACTGTAATGCCTCCAGCTTTTTTCTCCTTTCTGAAAATTGCTTCGTGTATCCATATGAATTTTAAGATTATTTTCTGTACATCTGTGAAAAATGCCATTAAAATTTTGATAGGGATTGCATTTAATCTGTAGATGTTTTTAGATAGTATGGACATTTTAATAGTATTAATTAGTATTAAATAGTATTAATATTAATAAATAGTATTAATAGTATTAATTCTTCTGATCCACAGGCATGGGGTATCTTTCTATTTATGTGTCTTCTTCAGTTTCTTTCATCAATATCTTATAGTTTTCAGTGTAACAGATCTTTTATCTTCTTAGTTAAATGTATTCCTAAATATTTTATTGTTTTTGATACTGTTATAAATGGGTCTGTCTTCTTTATTTCTCTTTCAGATACAGTGTTCATATATAGAAGTGCAGTTGATTTTTGTAGATTAATTTTGTATCCTGCAATAATACTGAATTTGTGTATTAGTTCTAACAATTTTTTGGTGAATCTTTGGGTTTTCTACATATAAGATCATACCATCTGCAAACAAACACAATCTTAGTTCTTTCCTGTTTGGATGCATTTCATTTCATTTTCTTTCCATTTCACAGCTAGGATTGCTGTGAAGTCTTAATGGTACTTAGCAGATGCTCAATAAATGACCACAATTATTGTTAATGAGGTGATATACAATAAAAAACTAGTCATTTTTAGTATAATGACAAGTGGTGCAAAGCAGAGGCTCTCAGGATGGGCTCTCATGTTCTTGAGAACATTAAAGGATCTCTGCAGCATGGAAGTGGCAGGATTCTTCCTGTATGAGTACGTTCCCACCTGTGTGGCATTACTCCTCTGAACCTGATCATGGACTTTGCCATCACCATGAAGGATCTTAGCACATCAAAAGAATGTGTATGAGACAAATTGGAATTATGCTGCCACAAATCCACCAGAGCACACTGGGCACCAAAGAGCCAATCTAAACATATGCTTATTGACCAGACCTGCTTGGGTGAGTTGTCCTGCACAGAGAAGATGGTCCTGTTTCACAATTCATTAAGGTGGAGATAAAAACCTCAACACAGGCACGATCTTAGTAATGGCAGTTACTGAAGGGCAGCTCTGACCCATACTTCCAAGTGAATTGTCAATGTTTTTCTATAGTTGAGGTGGAATGTAGTGGTTTTAATTTCAAAACTTGCTTTGAGAAGGCAGGTGCTACAGACAGAAGCGAAGGGCCCAGCACCAAGCAGTTTTCTTGGCTGCTCCGGCCACAGCAGGGTCTGGAACCAGGTCCAAGTAGCTTTTGGCATGCAGGGGGCGAGCCGTGAAGAAGCAGTGAAATCTGCGGCCTCCTGACTTCTCCATGTGCCGGAGGAGAGGTGAGCTGCGCTTTGTAGTTGAGTCTACAGTTGCTGTTCCATCTCAAGGATCTCCTTCTAGAAGAATGGGTTCATAAGGCTCAGAGAAAGGTCAGTAGGGAAATCAACCAGAATAAAAAAATCTTTCTTCATTTTGGCAACCATTCATGCATATACTTGAACAATGATATTCAAGGCAAAGGTTTGGCGATCCTGAAGTTTCGCCCCATGGGTCCCTGTCTTTGCTGAAGTTTACAGCTGTCAGGATCAGGCTGGTATGAGACAAATGGACTAAATTTGCCAGCTCATCTAGTTGTCCTTGAGGCTGGAGTCTGGACAGAGGTCAGTCAAGCCTGCTGACCGTGTGTTCCCTTGTATTCCTGTGGTGAAGGCAAGTAATGGGGACAGTGGCACAGCTTGCAAAATCCATTACCATCTGTGTTCATTCCTCAACCCCAAATGTTTGATGCCCATGATGTACCCAGCACTGGGCAGAGGAGGACCTAGGACTACAGAGATGAAGGTGTTGGTTCTTTTTTTCAGAGTCATGGTAGGATGGGGGACACAGAGAAGTGGGTTTTAAGTATGATGTAACAGGGACTAGACAGGATACCAGGGAAGTGCAGGGGAAAGGGCACCGAGCCCTGCTCAGCCAGGAGGTGATGTGTAAACTGTGGCTTTAAGGACTGTTACAAATTGAATATTGTCCCCTCCTGCAAAAGATATGTGGGAGTCCTAAGCCCTAGTACCTCAGAATCTGACCTTATTTGGAGTTAGCACCTTTATGAGTTAATTAAGTTAAATTGAGGTCATTAGCTTGTGCTCTAACCAGGTATGTATCCTGATGAAAGGGGAGGATTTAGACACAAAGGCGCACACGTGTGCACATGCACACACACGTACACAAGGTTAACGCCGCAAGAAGATTGGAATTATGCTGCCACAAGCCAAGGAGCTACCAGAAGCCAGGAGAGAGTCCCGGAACTATTCCTTCTCTCACAACTCTAGAGGGAACATGGCCCTGCTGATACCTTGATTTCAGACTTCTGGCCTCCAGAACTGTAAGGTAATAAATTTCCTGTCCTCAGCCAACCAGTTTGTGTATGTTGTTACAGTGGTAACTAGGAAACTAATACTTGGAGTCGGGGTTATCCAGGTGGAGAAAGAAGGGAAGGGAGCTCCCTGTCCGGGCATTGAGACAGGGACATGGTACATTGTTTCTTGGTACAACTGGGGCATAGAAACAGGGTGGGGTCTTTCTCCACTTGCATAATCCCTAAGTCCTTGTTATTAGTTTCCCACTTCCTATTTAAAAAAAACTGGAGAGGAGGGTGTATTGATTAAATCATAAAGATCTTGGCCTGGTGCCACCCTAAGGAGTTCGGGTTTAATTCTGAAAGTGATGGGGAACTACAAAGGAATTCCATTACAGCCAGCTTGGCAGCATTACAGAGATGCCATTGTGAGTGGTAGCTTAGGGAGGGAGGTTGCTGTGGCAACCCTGGCAGGGAGTATTGAGATCCAGAATCAAGGCAGTGGCTAAGAGAAGAAGGACCAGGAGGAGGTGCAGCTGAGGAGAGGGTGGATGGCTGTATGTGGCACAGAATGGAGGTGTTGGGGTTCAATGCCCAACTGGATGCTGGTGGTCTTCCCTGAATCGGGGAAGACAGAAAAGAAGCAGTTATCTGCTGGGGAAGATCGGTGCTGGTTTAGGCCTTCTAAGTTTGAGGAACCAGTGAAACATCTGCAGGGCCCTGAATAATGTGAGGAACTTAGGGGACCCTGTCCAGGCTTTTTGCCTGATGTGGACAGAGTCACCTGTAGGAAGTGTGGAGAGGAAGACAAGGCTGAGGGTGGCCTAGGGGTCCCATCAGTATGCTCTCCACCCTCACCCTTTACTGTGGTCAGAGTGTCTAAGTTGCAACCTAAAGAGGCCCCCCCTCCTCCCTTCTTTCTCTATGGCTGGAGCCCTAACTAGGATCCCTGGTTCACACCAGACAGACCATACCTGGCCACTCAGTCTTGCTGACCCAGGGCTGGGCTAAGAGGTGGATGTGTTTGGTAATGGGGCAGCCTTTGGGGAGCCCATCTTAGAGATCTGAGCTAGTCTGCCAGTCTGAGCCTCACAAATCCTAATCCAGATACCTCATTCTTCGGATCTTACTGATCTATACTGTACTTTGTTGCTGTAATATGAGCTGTGGGCTAATGTCAGTGGGCACAAACCTGGGCTTTATAATCTGGAGACCCACTCATGTGGGGTTTGACATTGCCCCAGGTAGATTATGCCGACAGCTTCATTTTGCTTTATTCCCCCATGCCTCAGCTTCCTCACCTCTGTCCCAGCCACAGTCATCATCTAATCAGAATGCAGAGGGCAAATGTGAGACATACAGCAAAACGCTTTGATCTCTCTGAAGGAAAAGTACCTCATTAATAATATCTTGCCTACTGGAGAGACCATTGTATTGTTTTGGGCTCTCTGCTGGGAGGTCATGCTTGGTGCTTGATTTCTCTCCTTTGATACCTTACCTTTTCCCAAACTGGCTCTCTTTTAAGACTTACTTTTGGATTATCTTAAGACTGGTTTTCCACTGGAGTTTTTCTGTCACCTTCTTTTCAAGTGACTCTTGCAGCACTTACTAAGCTTCTATTGAAGGATACACTCACTTCCTCCCAGCCTGAGCTGAGGGCCTGGCCTCTCTCTCAGTACCTGCCGGCTACATTCAGGAAGGTTGTACTCATTTTCCTGCCTCATAACTAGATGAATTACATTATACTTATCTCAAGACCTGTAAGCCAGTCATTCACAATGACATGGCAGAACTGGATTCCTCATTAGAAGATGCTCAGAAGGATCAAGGGAAAGGTTTATTACTGTTAATATCAACCAACATCTATCAGATGCCCACCGGGTACAAGGTTCCATACAGCATAGGGAATGACAGAGCTTCATCATTATCCAGAAATTCTGGGCCATTGACCCAATAAAGGAGAAAATCCTCATAAGAACCCTTAATATTGAATACCATGACTCTGCAGTCTGGCTCTGCATCAGCTCCCCAGCCCGGAAGTACAGAATCTGGAGGTGAGATCCAGGAATTGGATTTTTCAGTATTTTTCAGAACTTTAAGATTGAGGCCTGCTGTAATGCTCTCAAAGCCTCCTTGATGGACAGTGCCATCAGGGATGGGGGAAACTGGATTGCCTTCAGCCATCTTCCTTCATCCTTACTCTTATTTACTCTGTCAACAAGTATTTTATTGAGGGCTAGCTCCAGGTCAGAGGCTGTGCCTCGTGGTTGGTGCTCCAGCCAACACACCAGTGAGTAAGAAGGACTCTTACTTTCCATGCTCCCAGGAACCCAGCATCTTCTGTGACCCTGAGGCTTGCCTGGATGAGAGAAGTCTTAGAGTTCTGCAAAAGGGAGGTCAGAGTCTTTGTGGCTGAGCACGAGGGACTATATAAATAGAGTAAGACCCATGCAACTCCTCTCTTCTGCCTTTCTTGCTTTTGCCTTTCTGCCACAAATATTTATGGAGACAACACTTTATGATGGTGGAGGTAGGTTGCTCTGGGTACAAATGCCTTCCACAGGCACTGTGGTGTCAGGCCAGTTCCTTCTGTGACATAGGACCTCCTAGTGCAAAGAGGATAACACGAGGGTTTGGCTGTGTAGTATGAAATCAAGGCTTGGACACAGAGCTTAATGAGGTAATAGGACAAGTGCCCCTTCTCGTGGAACATTCTGGCAAAAAGAAGCTACATAAACAAGAAGGCAGTAAGGACAAAATAAGTTCAGATGGTGATACTTCCATTAAAAAATAAAACCAGGTAGTGAGATGGGCAATGACTCTTTGGGGGTTTGGGATGTTAGGGGTGACCCTACTGAGGAGGTGCTGGCTTAGCTAGACCCAAGAGCCAGCCTTGCAAAGATCTTGGTGGGGGCATCTCAGGCTGAGAGAACAACAGGGTGAGCTCAGCCCTTTCCGACAAAATTTCTGACAAAATTTTAGGTTTCACCACACAGTGGTGATGCCGGCTTTGAAAAGGCAGCAAGATTTAAGGTAAGGGGGCTCTGGAAGCTGAAGTACAGGGAGGTAGGGGAGAGGGTTGGGGGGTCACTCAGAAAGTCAGGCAGGGGCCATACCCTTGTAGGGTCTGGTGAGGACTTGGAATTTTATTTTAAGTGAAATGGAAACTCATTTGAGGGTTTTAGGCAAGGGAAGTATATGACTTAATTTATGTTTTAAAAATACTCACCTTCCCTTGTGCTAAAATATCACCAGCACCCATCTAGACCTGAAGCTGGGGTGGTTTCTGACAAAATTTTAGGTTTCACCACACAGTGGTGATGCCGGCTTTGAAAAGGCAGCAAGATTTAAGGTAGACTCTGCATCTCTGAAAACAATGCCTAAATCTTGTTCCCTATTGTTGCTTGAGAACAGCACCAGGAGTAAGTTTCTCTGTTGCACCCCTTTTCTGCCTTGAGAATTGCTGATGGCTCCTGGGTAGGCACTGGCCTTGTGAGAAAGCCGCTGGACCTTCTTTCAAGCCTGCACCCACCATGGTCCCTGGTTCTGTCTCCCTGCCCCAGTTGTACTGTTGTACAAGGTTAGGCTTCTAAGCCTCTGTTTCTTTGCTGTCTGTTTTGCCTGGAGACCTGTGTCCAGGACAGTCACGAGCTCATTCACAACTTCTTGGGGCTCAGTGAAGCAGTTTGGTGCAGCTTGGTTGTGAAGGTGTGTAGTTTTCCTGTGTGACTCACTTGGCACTCAGCAGGGAGTTGGGCGGGAATGCAGGGCTTTTGTCTCCTGTTACAGCGCTTCTGTCATGAAGTTTGCTTTCTGGATTTTCCTGGGGCATTCAAGTGCAGCCCCTGTGATGTATGTTTGCCAGTTTACTTATGATACTCCTACCTTACTCCAAATATGCTTTCAGATATCTGACAAACATATGTAAAGTACAGATTAGAAAAAGCTGAGAAAGAAGAAAAAGAGTGGAGATAAAATGATATAAAAATGAGGCCGATTTAAAAGCAGACCTGAAATTCTTTATTCTTGCTTATGGGTGGATGACAAATTTGCTTCTCTAACCAGCAACACAGAGGACAGCCCTGTCCCTGCCTGCCATGGACAGTCTCCGTGGCTGACAGATTCATGAGGGGTAGAGGTGTGCTGTGTTTCAGCCTTGACATGCAGGGTAACACATGTCCCTCTTGGGGACAATGCAGACAGAGCTGGCAGGAGTTCACAGGGCAAGGCTTGCAAAAGTTGCAGGACTGAGAGAAAAGATTGTGTGCTGTGGGGCTGAGGTATATGTCACTTTTAATCCTACTCCTCTCCTTATTAGCTGTGTGATGTCAAACAAGTTTCTTAACCTTTGTGAGTGTCAGTTTCTACATCATAAAATGGGGCTAATAATGCTTACCTTGTGATGACTGAATGATCTATGTAGACTCATAAAATGTATGCCCCAAGTGCAGCCATTATTAGCATTGTTATCACCAAGATGAGCCTGTTGGTTGACAATTGGCTAATAGTTATTGAAAGCCAACTATATGAGTATCTATATTACCTTACTGACCCTATAGCAACCCTGGAAGGAAGGCATTATTATTCATGTTTTAAGTTAAAGAACTATAGACTCAGAGAAGTTAACGAATTTGCCTAGAATAGGCAGCCTTTGTACACCTTGCCTTTAAGGGGTTAAAAAAAAAGTGCTTCAGGGAGAAACTTCAGTTCTTCCAGGGAGTACTAATAGTAATATTAATTATAAAAATAATCCTTATTGGATTTTTTTTGTGTGTGTTAGGCATTGTTGTGTATTTTACAGGAACTATCTTACTTAAAATCTTTAAAACAACTCTCTGGTATAGGTCTTTATGCTTGTTTTATCTTTAAAACAGATGTTTTAAAGTTGATTATTTGCAGCTTACAAAAGTTACTTTAGCAAGTTGAGAATCCAGAGTTCCCTAGATAAGTACAAGAGACTTTGTTCATTTGTTTGACAGCTAGCCATTGAATGGCTACCATGTCCTAGTCTCTCTTCTAGGCCATGAGGAATCCATGGCTTACAAAACAGAAAGAGTCACTACTCTCATGCAGCCTAGGAATCTTATGGGGGAGGCAGTCACATCCAGCAGAATAGGGCTCAGAAGTTAGTGTCTTGTCTCTAATTTGGGGTTTCTTTCTCCTACACTGTAATGGGAGCTATAGGTTACCTTCCAGCTTGCTGTTCTGGTCTTAAGCCATTCATATTTTTGTAAAACTGATGAAATTTCATCAACGAAAATGGCCTCATCTTATGGCTTGGTGTTTTATTTGTTTGTTATTTGTTTATTTTAGCTATAGATCTCTTCCTTCAAACAGAATCTTCCATAGGAGCCCGCTGTAGGCGTGACCAGTTGTCCATGTGACTGTGTGTATCTATAGACACATAAATATATATACACATATGCACAGATTAATGTGTGTAGGGGAAGAAAAACTGCTGCTACCCTCTTAGGTTCAGTGTTTGGAGGCCTTCAAATTAAACTGACAAAACACAGATCAGTGAGGGAAAAGACAGATTTTTATTCATGTAAGCATGTACATGGGAGTTCACAGAAAAACATGACTCAAAGGGGTGGTTAGAATTTGGGGGTTATTTACAATCGTAATGGGGAAAAGTAAGAGGGAGAAGGGCACTTAGGAAAACAAATGACATCCTAATAGGGGAAAGGGTAGGGAGCAAAGGGCACTTAAGGGAAAACAAGTGACTTTTTGGAAAGGTAAATGGGCGTTTAGGAAAATAGTTGGGAAATAATGGTTTTTTAACACTATGTATTTAGGTGGAAGAGTGAATCTTCCCTACTTGCTTCTGAGGAGGGAATTTATGACAATTGAGCTCTTTGAGGTTTTTTTTGGAGGTTCTGCTTTTAGTCAAAAAAAGCATTTCAGGAATTCAAATACTTGCAGCTCAAAATAATTGTTATGCCATAGTGGTGTGTTCTGGATGCCTTCAGCAGAAATACTTCCATGATCTTTTCCCATATACCATCAGACACAGAGATAAGGATCCAGTGAGAGGGCATCTAGAAATGGTATCATTTGTAGGTTTCTTTTCTTGCTTGGGAATTTAGACCCCCTTTGAGCAGAGGTCATCCATCTCCATCGTGTGGGAGTCACATGCTTCCAAATGTGTGGGAGAGCTAGAAAATCCATACTTAACCACATTTGTATCAGCTTCTGTTTATTCCAGGAAGACTTCCTGATTGCTTGTCAGATGCCAGGCATGGTGCTGCAGCTGAGAATATAAGAATGAAAAATATCCTCCTAGTAAGGAGCTTACAGACTAGTGGGGAGACAGTAATGAAAGTCATAATTAAAGATTATATGATAGATACTAGGATAGAGAAGGGCTCCATGGTGCTGTGGGAATTAGCAGAGAATTCTCAACTCTGCCCAGGTTGGGGGAGAGCAGTGAGAGAGACTTCACAGAGGAGATGGGTTTTGAACCGACTAAGGAAGGATGGATGGAAGATCACCAGGGGACAAGGACATTGCCCGTAGAGGGAATGTGTACAAAGACACGCAACCCATGGTGTCTTTGGGAATTGCTAGTGATGCCATGATTAGAGCACAAGTATGTTACTGGGCTTGGATGTTAAGGGGATGAAGATGATGAACCTAGAGGGCTGTCTGAGGCACGCCTGGAAACGTCCTTAGAACACCCTAGCAAAGAGTAGGTTGGAGGGAGAGGGAGCTGTAGTCAAGAGGCCCAACAGCAGAAATAGAAATTAAGTTTCAAGAATGGATTAAGATTAATCCTACAAACAGGCTGCATTTTTGTGTGGCACTTTTAAGATCCACCTGGCTGGGCCAAGAGGAAGGCTGAAAGTTAAATGTTGGAAAAACGCTCTGAAATAGCTTCTTTGGCATCTAGCTTTGATTATTGTTACAGCACATGCATAACCAGGAAGGAATTATACATATGTATTTCCCAGTGGCTACTGCTAAGCCAAAGGGAAAAGAACATTTGCATGTCTTAAAGAATTGATTGAGATTCTAAAGCTACACTGGAAAGTTAAGAGTAAAATGCACAGCTTGAAAGACTGCTTTTTGGCATGAGAGTGCAGACCAGATTGACTCTAACTGTGACACAGTTTTTAATTAAGTGTTTATAAAGAGACATTTATAGCCACTCAAGAGGCCTTTATGGTCCTTTGGGGAAGAGACGTGAAGGAGAAGTTTACAGTTCTAGCAGAAATTAATATAAACAGATTTCAATATGCATTTAAGAAAAATCAAATAGGAGGAAGCATTTTGTGAGGTGAAACTTGTCACACAAATTAAAACTGAATACAATGGGGAGAAAACTTGGGAAACACATCGGTTAAGTGCTTCACATTAGAAGATTAGATAACACTTTCATGTTAATTAATTCACATTGATTTTGAGTTAATAAGCATTATTAAGTAAATACCAAATATTTTCTTAAAACTGTAGAACTGAAAATTAACTGCCATGAAGTAGATCCTTCCCTGTTTCTATGGAGTAATTAAACTACAGCAGTGGCTTGAATCCACAGTGACAGAACAGGGTAGTTAGCAGAGAGTTTCCCTAAAACCAGGCCCAGTTATGTACTTAATAGCAGGAGTGAACTATAAAATAGTAGCTAAATTTTTTCCTACTTGCTTCACATCTCCAAGCAAACAGTTCCAGGCTCTGCTACTGCTCTGATTTCTAGATATGAGTTTCTTAAGCTGGGCTATGTCTGAGAGAGGAGGGATCATTGTCCAATATTTGTGCTTTCTTTTGTATTTGGCATTTGTGTCTAACTAGGAATCACAGTGTTGGCTCAGCTCTTTCCAACTAGTATTTGGCTTCCTTTATGAAGACCCAAGGTTAAAAACAAAAACAAAAACAAAAACAAAGAGATTATTAAGGAAAGCTGCTTGAACTGGCTAGGCTAACTGATGTTTGTAGTTATCATACGGGTGCCCATCTCAGACACAGCAAGCAAAACAGACTGTCTTCTAGAAGACAACACCAGAGTGAATTCCCATTTGTGTGACCACACAGTGCTATATTCTGGGAAATCAGTAAATATCCACTGTCTTCAAAATTGTGCACTCTGGTATGGTCCTTTGTACTCCTTTCTTTCCAGAAGCCACCTGCCTACCTCTGGCGGCTCTCAAGGGCTTGGAACATTCTTATTTGCTGTAATTTGCCCCTTCTGTGCCCCAGTGCAGGGAATGGTTAAGACCTGAGAGTCATTGGGAAATGAACACTGTTTTTGCTTGTTTTGTTCTGTTTTTAGTTTTTAATCTCTCAGAAACAAAACTTTTGAGAGTGCACCAGTGTCTGTCCATGCCAGATATGTGACCAGAGCTCAGCAATTAGACAGTTCACCTCCTGCGTCGAGAATGCAGCATTGAAGTGTACACAGAATGGGAATGTAAAGAATGTAAAGAAGCCACAGTTTCTCTCTTCTTTCCATTGTCCTCGGGGTTAACATCTGTCAGTAGACAGCAGGCCCCTCACTAAGCTCAGGCGGAACAGCTCAGGGAGGTGCTCACTGGATCTTTAGAGAAAGTTCTGTTCTATTGGAATTGCATTAAGAAAGTTCTCCTGTGGGTACACTGGCTTCTCTGCACTTCCTAGGCCTAAAGGCCTGGAATGTTCTTTCCTCTAAGAAGTTGGAGCGTGGCTTCAGGCGTTTGCTCTACTGAGATCATCTTATCACGCAGTATAAAACGGCATCCTCCCAGGGCTCTTATGCTCCGTTAGCCTACTGAACTTTTCACTTTCCCAAAATATTGTCACTCTCTAACATGTCATATACTTTCCTTATTATACTTTTTCTCCATTATCTGTCTCTGCCTCTGTCTTTCTCCTCATGCAGCCGTGAAAGGAAGCATTTCTTCTTCTCCTCTTCTTCCTCCTCTTCTTTCTCTTTCTTCATTTCTTCTTCCACTGCTGCTTCTTTTTTTTGTCTATCGAAGAAGCTCAAGCACCACAAATAGGCAGGTATGCAGATATATTTATCTTGAAAAATTATATGCCTGTGAAATTATCAAAAGATACAGAACTTTTACTTTTCCCCAGAAAGCTCCCTTATGTACTGTTCCAGTCAACCCAGAGGCGATCAGTACTACATGGCCCTGATTATTGTAGCTTCATAAGAAGTTGAAATCAACTAGTGCAAGTCCTCTACCATTGTTCCCCTTTTTCAAAGTTGGATTGACATTCTACATCATTTATATGTTCATAGACTCAACTTGTTGATTTCTACAGAAAAGCCTGTGCAGATTTTGATTGGGATTGCATAATATTAGTTGAGATGTATAACAATTTAATATTTGTATATAATGTGAAATGATCATCACAATAAGTCTAGTTAACATCCGTCACCATAGGTGGTTGCAAATCTTTTTTTCTTGTGATAAGGACTTTTAAGATTTGCTCTCTTAGCATCTTTAAAATATGCAAAATTATATAATACAGTATTATTAACTATAGTAACCATACTGTACATTACATCCCTAGGATGTATATTTATTTTATTTATAACCAGAGTTTGTGCCCTTTGACCATTTTCACTTATTTGTGCTCCCCCCAATCCCCACCCCAAGTCTGATTCTGGCAACCTCCAATCTGTTCTCTGTATCTGAGTTCAGTTTGTTTAGATTCCACATATAAGTGAGGTAGTGAGGTATTTGTCTGACTTATTTCACGCTGCATAATGCCCTCAAGATCCATCTATGTTGTCATAAAAGGCAAAATTTTATTTTTTTTATGGCTAGATAATAATATTCCATTGTGTATGTGTACACACACACACATATACATACACCCTACCTTCTTTATTCACTTATCAATGGACTCCTGGGTTATTGTAAATAATGCTTCAGTCAGCGAACATGAAGGTACATATATCTTTCTGAGTTAGTGTTTTCATCTTCTTTGGATAAATATTCAGAAGTGGGATTGCTGGATCATATGGTAGATCTATTTTTAATTTTCGGAGAAACCCTCATCCTGTTATCCATAGGGGCTATAGCAATTTACCTTCTCATCAATAGTGCATGAGGGTTCCCTTTTCTCCACATCTTTGCTAACATTTGTTAACTCTTATCTTTTTGATAACAGCCATTCTAATGTGTGTGAAGTGATACCTCATGGTGGTTTTGCATTGCATTTCCCTGATGATGAGTGATGTTGAGCATCTTTTTGTGTACCTGTTGGCCATCTGTATGTCTTCTTCAGAAACTGTCTGTTCAGATACAATGCCCATTTTTTTAATCAGATTTTTTTTGGGGGGGAGCTATTGGGTTGTATGAGTTCTTTATATATTTTGGATATGAACTCCTTTCAAGTATATGATTTACAAATATTTTTTCTCATTTGACAGTTTGCCTTTTCATTTTGTTGGTAGTTTCCTTTGCTGTGGAAAAACTTTTTCGTTTGATAAACCCCTAACTGTTTATTTTTGCTTTTGTTGCTTTTGATTTTACTGTCAAGCCAGGAACATCTTATTTGGTCATTTTTCTCTGTACTGTTGAACAATAGTGGAAAGAGTGGATATTCTTGCTTTGTTCTTGAGCCCATGAACTCTTTCCATTTCCCAACTATATGTCCTTCTGAACCAGGATACAAATTATATTTGGATTCTGAGTGACTGGGTGGCTTATGAAGGTAGAACTCTTTGCTGATGAACCTACAAATTCTTTTTTTTCTTTCCTTTAGGATTCACTACCAGGGTGATGATCTAGAGAAAGTTCTAGGTGAATTATTCAGAAAGTTTTGCATGAAAATATCTTTTCCCCCCTCAAATAATGTCATTTTGCCTTTGTCTCAATACCTTGAAGAATTGGGAACATATTTTCTTGAAGATTTCAGGGATGCCTGAGTATTTCAGTCAGTTAAACATCTGCCTTTGGCTCAGGTCATGTTCCCGCGGTCCTGGGATCGAGTTCTACATGGGGCTCTTTGCTCAGTGGGGAGCCTGCTTCTGTCTCTGCCTGCCACTCCCCCTGCATTTGCTCTCTCTCTCTCTGTCTCCCTCTCTGAAAAATAAATCAATTAAAGAAAAAAAAAAGATTTCAAATGAAGGGCATTTTTTTTTTTTTCTCTAGCTTAAACTCTTTCTTTACTTCTGCTTGAGAAAGGTTGATCTTCTCTTATGGAAATTTTATATTATGTCATTTTCTTTTCTCCAATTTAATGACTAGAACTGAGAGAGTTTAGGAAAGTCAAATTAGCCACATTTCTTCCCAACAAGAACAATTGTGTGATTTGCATCCTGCCTTTCATTATAATATTCCTTGACCATGTAGCAATTCTGTTCTGATAACAAACTAAACTCTGTAATTTTTAAGTATAGAAGTAGGTAACTGTATTTGTGGCAGACAAAATTTACTTAAGCAAAAATTTAATTATTGCACTTGTAGTAAATGGTAATATAACCATAAAACTAATGTATTGTTATATGCAAATTAAAAATAAAGTATAAAAAAGTGAAAAAATATTTAATTATATTTTATAGGCTCATAGAAATGTAAAATTTATTAGAGAAATGAGATAATCTAGTCAAAATCCTCATTTTATAGATAAGGAAATGATAATCCAGATAATTTAAGAGGCAGAACTAGTATGTTCCAGGGCTTCTTACTGCTGTTGTGTTTCCCCTAAAGGGAGATAAAATCTTGATTATTTCAATATTGTTGTTTATGAAATTGTATATTATTATATAAGCAGTACATAACTACATTCTTATAAGAGATTAAAACAAGTAAGGATGTAAAATAAAATATGGTAATCTTCCTTTAAAGCCTGCTATCACCTGTATACACATACACACACGCATTTCCCTATTCACGGTTAATAATATAATTTTCTAGTCATTTCACCGCTCTTTTACATACGTATGTGTACATATACACATTGTCAATATAGAGGTTGTTTTATTTTGCAAGGAAGCATCTGACACTTGCTCTTTTCCAGCTCATGTATTTTAGAGATCTTTTATTCCTGTACAATTGGTCCACTTTATTCTTTTTAATAACTGTATGGTATTACATAGTGTGGATTACTGTAATTTATTTAACCATCCTCCTATTGATGCTTTGTTTCAGGGCCACTCCTTTAAGTTCTTTCTATTACAGATGGCATTGCAATAAAAAGCTTTTACATATGACAGGGTTTAGGACACGCTATCCCAAAATATGATGCTTTGGCATTTTGAATATTTTAAGTTGGAAGAATCTGAGAAATAGCAGGTACAAGAAGAACTTTCTGATCAACCCCCTTCTACCTGGAAGCAAGTCATAAGACCCTCAGGTGAGAGGTGTTCTCCTTATACCTGAGGAAAGGAGCATCCTTATCTTTGAAGATGGAGGGATTGAAGAGGAATCCAAACATATTAGGCTTACTGAATTTCTCCTACTTTACTACCCTTGCTCATACCCTTTTGTCTAGCATATTTTCTCACAACTTTCTACTCTTCATCAAACCTAGTAGAAAAACGCTGAGATTTTACCACTTCTTCAGGTCCTCATTTCCTATGAAGGCTTCTGTGTCATACAAAATTTATATTATATACATTTATGCTTTACTACTGTTAATCTCTCTTTTGTTAGTCCAATATACAAGGCCCCAAGCAGAGAACCTAAGATGGGTAGAGGGAAAGATGTTTTTTTGTCTATACCTCAGATTCTTAAATTACTTTTCTGTTTTACTCCCCTCTCCCTGATGTGAAATGTCACATCTAATATTAACCAAATTCCAGAGTGTACTCATGCATACATGTATGTGTGTGTGGCAAGGGAAGGGAACAAGTGAGAGAGACTATTTCTGGATTCTTTATTACCTTCCATTTATTATCCTATTTCTTAACCATACTACTTTAATACTAAAACAACCTTTTAGTGTATTTTTGAAATCTTATAGGAAAAGTTGTTGTTATCTGTTTCAAAATCATGTTGGTTGCTTTTATATTCTTCTCTTCCATGGGAATTTTTGAACCAATTTGTCAAGTTCCTTTAAAAATATTCTGTTGGGATTTGTATGGGATAATATTTAATTTATAGATTGATTTTGGGAGAAAATTTACAACTTTAAAATAATGGTTTTCTTCCTTATTTTTTTTAAATTTCTTTTTCAGTGTTCCAAGATTCATTGTTTATGCACCACACCCAGTGCTCCATGCAATACGTGCCTGCCTTAATACCGACACCAGGCCCTCCTAAACCCCTGACCCCCTCCCCTCAGAGTCCACAGACTCTCATGGTTTGTCTCCCTCTCCAATTTCCCCCAGCTCACTTCTCCTCTCCTTCTCCCAACGTCCTCCGTGTTATTCCTTATGCTCCACCAGTAAGTGAAACCATATGATACTTGACTTTCTCTGCTTGATTTATTTCACTCAGCATAATCTCCTCCAGTCCCATGCATGTTGATACAAAAGTTGGGTATTCATCCTTTCTGATGGAGGCATAATACTTCATTGTATATATGGACCATATCTTCTTCTTTTTTTTTAAGATTTTATTTATTTATTTGACAGACAGAGATCACAAGTAGGCAGAGAGGCAGGCAGAAAGAGAGGAAGGGAAGCAGGGTCCCCACAGAGCAGAGAGCCCAACCCAGGGCTCAATCCCAGGACCCTGGGATCATGATCTGAGCCGAAAGCAGAGGCTTTACCCCCACTGAGCCACCCAGGCGCCTGGGACCATATCTTCTTTATCCTTTCGTCTGTTGAAGGACATATTCCTTATTTATTCTAATATTCTGTTGTTAATTTTTATAGTTCCTATGTTAGATATACTTATAAGCTTGTTTATTTATTGGTTGCTAGTTTGAATAGAATCCTTTTTCTTTTTTAAATATTTTATTTACTTATTTATTTGACAGAGAGGCAGGCAATAGGCAGAAGCAGGTAGAGAGAGAGAGGGGGAATCAGGCTCCCCGTCGAGCAGAGAGCCTGATGTGGGACTTGATCCCAGGACCCTGAGATCATGACCTGAGTCAAAGGCAGAAGCTTAACCCAGTGAGCCACCCAGGTGCCCAATAGAATCCTTTTTAAATGACCTTTTACAATTGATCATTGCTAAGATATAGAATTTGGGGGGTTTGTTTATATCCTGCAACTTTGGGGGTTTCTTATTAATTCTAACAGTTTTTGGTTGATTCTGTTGCATTACACAACATTATTTTATACAAATAATGACATTTTTCCCTTATTCTTTTTGCCATCTTAATTCTTTGGGTAAGTGCTCCAGGATAGTATTCACTGGCTGCCTGTATCCTTGTCTTTTGATTTTAGTAAGTATTCGTTTAATGGGGATACTTGGGTGGCTCAGTTGGTTAAGTGGCTGCCTTTGGCTCAGGTCATGATCCCAGGATCCTGGGATCAAGTCCCGCATCAGGCTCCTTGCTCACTAGGGAGCCTGCTTCTCTCTCAGCCTCTGCCTGCTACCCTGCCTGCTTGTGCTCTCTCTCTCTCTCTGACAAATAATTAAATAAAATTAAAAAAAAAAGAACTATTTTAATGTTAACTCAAAGTATAATATTTAACATTTTTTTACATTTTATTTTTCATTAACATATAATGTGTTATTTGTTTCTGGGGTACAGGTCTGTGATTCATCAGTCTTACAAAATTCACAGTGCTCACCATATCACATACCCACCCAATGTCCATTACCCAACCACCCCATCCCCCCCCACTCCTCTCTGCTCCAGCAACCCTCAGTTTGTTTCCTGAGATTAAGAGTCTCTTATGGTTTGTCTCCCTCTCTGGTTTCATCTTGTTTCATTTTTTCCTCTCTTCCCCTGTGATCCTCTGCCTTGTTTCTCAAATTCAAAGTATAATACTTGTTCTGTGTTTTTTTTTTAAAGGTTTTATGTATTTATTTGAGAGAGAGAGAGAATGAAAAAGAGAGAGAGAGAGAGCATGAGAAGGGGGAGGGTCAGAGGGAGAAGCAGACACCCTGCCCGAGCAGGGAACCTGATGCAGGACTTGAACCCAGGACTCTAGGATCATGATCTGAGCCGAAGGCAGCTGTTTAACAAACTGAGCCACCCAGGTGCCCCTTGTTCTATGTTTCTAAGAGATATATTTTACCTTAAGAAAGTCCTCCCTCCCATTGCTACTGTATTCTTTTTAATTCATTAAATGTTTTTACTTTTACCAAAAAAATTTGAGTAATTTGAAAAGATTAAATTTTTCCATATAATCTGTTAATCATGTGAATTTCATGAATAGACTTCCTAATAAAGAATTCTTATAATCCTGGGATAAAATCTGCCAGAATATTATGCATATTCAATAACTGTCTTGCTGATTCTGTTTTCCAATAATTTTATACAGGAATGTTTATAGTCATGTTCATTAGTGAGAATGACCTATAGGTGTGTGTTTGTGTGTATGTGCACATGTGCATGTGTGTTTGCTATTTTTATTCAATTATGAAATTATGGTTAGGATAGTCTAGCAGAATGAGTTGAGAAGTTTCTTATTTATGTTCTGGAATAGTGTAAATAACATAACATAACATAATGTTAATGTGTTTCCTAAGTATTTTGTAGAACTCAAACTTTATTGTTTTAGTGTCTTTTTATCAGGGCTAGATCTGTGACTGCTTTTTCATTTTTCTGTATAGTTACTTATCTATTCAGGTTTCTACTTCTTGAGCTAATTTTGATAATTTTCCTTAAAAGTGACCTGTCTCTTTTAGGTTTTTGCACTTATTTCCACAAAGTTTTATAGTATTTTCTTACAATTTAAATATTGTTCTGTATTTCTCTATTTAAAATTACCTACTCTTTCTAATTTTTAATATTTTTATTTATGTCCTTTCTTTTTTTGTCATCAACTGCCAAAGGTTTATTTCATGTGTTTGTTGAAAGAACTAGTTCTTGATTTTCTTGATCATGACTACTCTTCTGTATTTTTCATTCTATTAATTCCTCTGCTTAGACCTTTCTACTTCTATTGATATTTATTTTGTTGTTCTGTTTATAGTTCGTGAATTTGATGCTTAGTTGATTTCTTTTCTTTTTTTTAAATTTTAAATTCAATTAGCCAACATATAGAAAACATCACTAGTTTAGAGGTAGACTAAGTCATCAGTTGCATATAACACCCAGTGCTCATCACATCACATGCCTTCTTAATGCCCATCACCCATTTTCCCCATCCCCACAGTCACCTCCCCCGCAGCAACCCTCAGTTTCTTTCTGAGTTTCTCATGGTTTGTCTTGTTCTCTGATTTCTTCTCATTTCTGTTTTTCCCTCTCTTCCCCTATGATCCTCTGTATTGTATCTTATATTCCTCATATGAGTGAAACCATGTGATAATTTCCTTCCTCTGACTTATTTATTTCGCTCAGCCTAATACCTTCCAGTTCCATCCACATCTATATAAATGGTAAGATTTCATCCTTTCTGATGGCTGCATAGTATTTCATTATATATATATATATATATATATATATATATATATATATATATATCAATCACATCTTCTTTATCCATTCATCTCTCAATGGACATCTGGGCTCTTTCCATAGTTTGGCTATTGTGGACATTGCTGCTATAAACATTGGGGTGCATGTGCCCCTTCGGATCACTATGTTTGTATCTTTGGGGTAAATATCTAGTGGTGCAATTGCTGGGTCATAAGGTAGTTCTATTTTTAGCTTCTTGAGGAAACTCCATACTGTTTTCTAATATGTAGGAGTTTTAAAAGAATATATATTCCCTTTTGTGGTATATAAAGTGATATTTTATTAGATTTAGCTTGTTAATTGTGTTATTCAAATGCTTTCCAGTTTTATATTTGTTTGTGTGACCTGTCAACCTCTGAGAGAGTTAGAATCCTCCCTTTCTGATTATAATTCTGCTATATGTTTTTATTTTCTCAAGTATATATATATATATATAGATAGATAGATAGATAGATAGATAGATATTTTAGTAAAATATTGGCAGAAGCTGTGATAAGATCTATTAGCCAGATGCTATTAAAAACTCTGTTTGGGGGTGCCTGGGTGGCTCAGTGGGTTAAGCCTTTGCCTTTGGCTCAGGTCATGATCCCAGGGTTCTGGGATCGAGCCCTGCACTGGGCTCTCTGCTCAGCGGGGAGCCTGCTTCCCCCACACCCCTCCTGGCTCTCTGCCTACTTGTGATCTCTGTCTGTCAAATAAATAAACAAAATCTTTAAAAAAAAACAACAACAAACAACTCTGTTTGGCAAGGTACTTCTTAACTCCACAAATATTATTATTTTACCTAGAAGTAGTTTATACTAAATCATGCCAATTATTTAGATTTAAATAAGTCACAATAGTGTTATATTGCTTTATAACCCTGTCTCTACCTTGGCATTCTACCCTATCATTATGAATAATTTGTGATTTTTGTTTTTTCACCCTACCTAGATTGTATATTGTTGATCAGTTTTTAAATACTTAAAAAACTTAGTTGGGTCTAAAGACCCAGAACAAACACACACTTACATATATAATTATAAACATAAATATAAACATATGTATAGTCTTTTAATTGTTCTCTCTGCTCTCTCTCATAACCAGTTCTTTTATTTATTTTCTTTTCTTTTTTTTAAGATATTATTTATTTATTTGACAGAGAGAGAGAGAGAGAGAGGGAGAGTTCAAGCAAGGGGAGGGGCAGAGGGAGAAGGAGAAGCAGGCTCCCCTCAGAGCAGGGAGCCCAGTGCGGGACTGGATCCCAGGACTCTGGGATTATGACCTGAGCCGAAGGAAGTCGCTTAACCAACTGAGCCATCCAGGCACCCTTTTTCTTTTTTCTCATAACTATTAATGAGATGAAAAGATAATTTTCTCCACCCTCCCTCCTTGCTTCCTTTTTCTTCTTCTTCTTCTTCTTCTTATTATTATTATTATATCAGAAAAAAACCAATTTATAGAGGATTTGATAAAAGATACAGATGAACAGTTAAATGAAGAGGTATATAGGCCAAGTCTGGGAAGTTCCCAAGCTTCTGCCATCATGGAGTTTGAGTGTGTTTCCCTGTTGGTATGTGGCTGTGTTCACCAACCCAGAAGCTTTCCAACCCCCATACTATTGGGATTTTATGGAGCTTCTTTACATAAACAGGATCAATTATTAACTCCATTTCTAGCCCCTTTCTGGAGGATGGTGGATTGGATTGAAAATTCAAAGCTTCTAGTCATAGCTTGATCTTTCTGGTGGCCAGCCCTCCCATCTAGGAGCCATCCAGGAGCCCACCCAGAGTCACCTCATTAGAACAAAAGGAGCCTAGTGCTCTTATCACTTAAGAATTTACAAGGGTTTCAGGGGCCAGGGCCAAAGACCAAATATAAAAACAAAAGATGTTCTTAGTACTCTTATTGCTTCGGAATTTATAAGGGTTTAAGAACTCTGTTCCAGGAATAGGGCAAAGACCAAATATATTTATTTCTTATTATAAATCACAACATCATAGGTGTATAATGTCATGATAGTTTTATTTAGCTCAACTTATCTTTGTCTTGGGTGCTATATTTCCAGGCTTTGTTTTCATTTTGCTACTTGTTATATTTGATTACCTTCCACTTAAGAATTCATAATGTAATCATATTAGCTCAAATAAAATACATGTTCTCATTATTATTTATATAAGATGGGGAGCTGGAATGTGCCATCACATTTATTATAAACATTTCCCCAATTAATATTTAATAAATGTTTCATTGAATTTACTGTGTGAAAGACACCTTATTTTATAGTAATTTTCACATGAAGATTTCTTTGTATTCCTTAAATTATGGTAAATTTATATTCTTATGAGAATAAAAAGAATAATCACTATGAAATAGAAGTTGAAATAGGATCTAAGCCTGAATTTCTTATTTGCTTTCCCAAATCACTATTTTTAATCTCATTCTCTCCTACTAGAGAATCTGCAATCAGGGTAGAATTCAGTTTTGAAGGGGCAAAAGCTGATAAAATTTTGTTATTTCTCATTTAAAAAAAATACAAAAACTAGAATACAAAATTGATACAGAATTACTTATACCAAGAAATCACAACAAAGTACAGATTTTAAAAGAGCTGATTAAAAACAAATGTCATAGAATTAAATGCCTAACACATTGTTATAGAATTTTCCGCCTGGATTTTTGTCTGTAAATTTTTTTACCATTTCTTCTAATGACAGCCATTTTGTCATGTTTTCTATAGCAAGGATGGAAAGATAATTCTGTCTTTTTATCACGGTTGGTTATAATGTGTTATTATTACTGAGTTAAGAAAATTTCTTTCATCTTCCCAACTTGTTATTGTCATATAATATAAATTTTTAGAACTGTTGACAAATACGGGAAACCTCTATTTTCTTTCTGTGAGCTGTCCCAGATGTGCTTGCTCTGTGCAGTACAACTTTATGCTCTGCACCAGAAACCCAGGGACTTCATGTATTGTTTTAAGGAAGTTGGATATGCATGAGCTAGGGGAGCTGTTCTGAACACGAGCATTGGTGTTCACATGGTGTTTGAATCCAGCACTACCATTTACTGGGTATTCTCAACTTTGGGTTATTAAACTATTTAATAAAGTTTTGACTACTGAATCGCTTTCAAATGAGTTTCTTTTTTATTTAAAAAAAGCTTTTTGGGGGCGCCTGGGTGGCTCAGTGGGTTAAAGCCTTTGCCTTCGGCTCAGGTCATGATCCCACGGTCATGCGTTGGAGCCCCACATCGGGCTCTCTGCTCAGCAGGGAGCCTTCTTCCCCACCTCTCTCTGCCTGCCTCTATGCCTACTTGTGTGTGATCTTTCTCTGTGTCAAATAAATAAATAAATAAATATTTTTTAAAAAAGCTTTTTATTTTTGAATAGTTTTATTTATAGTTTTAAACAACTTTTCACATGCATTATTTCATTTAATTCTCTTAAAATTGTGAGGTGAGCATTTTGAAGTTTAAAAGGATGTGAAGATCTTACCTAAAGTGACAGCATGTGCCAGTTAGGGACTCCATGCTGAAGGGACATCTGTGTTAACAGCTTTTGTACAATGAACATTACTAAGGGGCAGTGGCAATTAAGATAATTATGTGACTAATAAAAGTATCTTTTTAAAAAAAATCCTTTTTTTGTCAGTCCATTAGAGCTGGGTCAAGTTCTCTTCATGAGCTTTGTGAGTTTCCTGGACAGTTCATTTCTATCTAGATTTTAAAATGCTTAATACAGTCCTCAGAGGACAAGAAACCTCAGTTGCTCTTAGAATGACTATCTTTGGGCACAGGAGAGCATTGAGGAGCTGATCTGACCTCTTACAGATTGGTGCCATTAAGTGACCACCCAGGATAAGAAGGTACCTTTGCAGCTGACTATAGAACATCTTTATTTTAATGCAGTAACTTTCTCTTGATAGACTTACCATAACTAACTGGTGAAGGAAAATCAGTTTGAAAAGAGGAAGATATATTATTAGAACAAATCACTATGTACAGGGAATGGTGAATGTTCTCTCTCTGTCACCTAAAATGACATTAAATACTAATGCAGTGAAGAGTGAGAGGGAAGAAAAGGATAGAAAAATTAGTGGAGCCATTTGTTCCAGCTTTTAAAAATGTTTAACCTTTTTTTTTCCCTTAAAAACTAATCACTGTGCTAAGTTGTCTTTGCCATCAGTAGTGTGATAGTAAAATGAGCAAAGGCTTTGGAATAAGACAGAACTTGATTCAAATTCTGGTTCTGTTGCGACTCACTGTATGATACTGGGTGAGGTAATACAGCCATTAGAAACCTTAGCATTCTCATTAGTAGAGGAGAGATCATTTAAGCTTGCAGGATTGGTGGGTGTTATGGTGAAAGTGTATAAAATGCCTAGTATATGATCTGGTATATTGCACTCATGTAACAACATTAGCTATGTTATTCATAGTAAGTTGGAGGGCTTTTCCTTTTTTAAAAAAGTAAAGGGATCTGGGGCGCCTGGGTGGCTCAGTGGGTTAAAGCCTCTGCCTTCGGCTCAGGTCATGATCCCAGGGTTCTGGGATCGAGCCCTGCGTCGGGCTCTCTGCTCAGCAGGGAGCCTGCTTCCTCCTCTCTCTCTTTCTCTGCCTGCCTCTCTGCCTACTTGTGATCTCTGTCTGTCAAATAAATAAATAAAATCTTTAAAAAAAAAAAAAGTAAAGGGATCTATCAATTTCTTTTATTTTTATTAACATATAATGTATTATTTGTTTCAGGGGTACAGGTTTGTCTAATTGTGGTCGCAGTGGACAAGCAGGACAAAGCAATCATTGTTTTTTCTGGTAGAATAAGTCACCTATGGCGCTGGAAGACAAGATACAATAAAAACTGTATTGAGCCAGTATTTACCTGTAAAACAGTGTGATGTGTGATTTTATTTATCAACTTGGCTAGGCCACAGTACCCAGATACTTGGTCAAACACCAGCTGGGCTGTTTCTATGAAAGTATTTTTAGATGAGATTAACATTCAAACCAGTAGACTTCGAGTAAAGCAGATTACCTCTATAAAGTGAGTGGGCCTCATCCCGTCGGTTTGAAGGCCTTCAGAGAAAATGACAGAGTTCTTCCCAGAGGAAGAGGGATTTCTGCCTCCAGACCGTCTGTGCGCTTAGGCTGCAGTATCAGCTCTTCTCTGGGTCTCCAGTCCGCCAGCATGCCCTGCAGCCTCTGGGCTTCAGCCACTTCCTTAAAATCAATCAACCTGTCTTATTCCCATTGGTTCTGTTTCTCTGTAGAATGCTGACTTACACACATAGATTAAATATTGAGTTGTGGTGACACTGCAAGTTTGTGTAGGGGCAACAAATTTGATTGGAGCCCAGCCTCTCTGGCTTATTTCTCTTCTTTTTACCCTCATTTTGATGTTCAGGTTTTTAGAGGACAGATACCCATACACCTTTTTTCAGTTTTGTTCTTTGTTATGCATCTGTGTTGTGGGTGATCAGTAGAAGTCAGAAAAAAAAAAACCCCAAATGTTGGGTAATTTGTAATCATGTGTAAAGTATATTCATACACATTATTTGATATTTATACCAGTGCTGTGAGATCATTGAAATTATCTCTGTTCTAGATATGAAAGGATAACAATAAAAATAATACTGAGTATTTATTGAACCCTTCTGGGCAAAGCATGTCACAGAAATAATCTCATGTAATAATCCCAGTGACCCACAGTATGGGCGCTCTTACTACTCCTAATTTACAGATGAGCACACTGGTTAGGATTTGAACTCCGATCTGTTGATTCCAAAGGAGCCTGTGTTTTTACCTCATATGGAGAGGTGCCTTTTTAAAACCCCATCTCCCCAGGTGGACAGGACATATCTCAGAGCCCTTTCGTGGCATGGGTCTCTGAGCTAGTGTCATATTTCTGGAACTCAGCTAAAAATCTGGAATTCAATTAGGACAGAGATCAAATGACTCTAGGCTGCATATGCAGGGCCTTGCCACTCCTGAGTTAAAGATTCTCATTTATGGCTATTAATATTGAAAGGGATGAGGTATATCTTTGTATCAGTCATCAATTTTCCCCTGCCTTTATGGTGGAACTGCAGGACAGTTCTGGAGACAATTCAAGGCAACTGAGGAAGTAAGAAAAGGCAGAGAATTAGAGGTCTTAGGGGCTGTAGGGCTTTTCAACTCTCATCCTTCTCCCTCTGATAGGTGAGGACACTGAGGCAGAGGGGCTAAAATCCCCTGCTCAAGGTACATAGACTGAAGCAGCTAAAATTCAGTGTGTACACAGAATCCCTTGCAATTTTGTTCAAGTGCCGATTCTGTTCCCTAAGAGGGATGGGGCCTGGGAGTCTGCATTTTCTAACAAGCTCCCAGGTGAAGCTGACACTTCCGTCAAGGGGCTCTGCTATGAGTAGGAAGGGAACGGGAACATTATGATAGAGAGGATACTAGAAGTGAAGGAGGGAATGAGGTCTTACTAGATCCTGTAATAGGTGATAATGGGATAAGCTGGTCTCTACAGTGTTTGTTAATCCTCAGATGCTCTTTCAAAAACACTAATTTATAGATGATCCCATGATTTCAAATGCTACCATGGGGGTTAAGAATTTTAACAGGCTGGAGCAATAGACTGATTTTTAATATGCTCTAAGTTAAACAGAATGAATATGATTTTTTTTAAACACCAAACTTTTACTAATATAGAAGCAGACCTAGAGGCTTAAGTTATTTATAAGTTTATTGAGTCAGTAGCATAATGCCATTGCATTAACAGAAGTATGGTGTGTGGGGAATGGGAGGTGATGGTTTCTTTCCACACTGCACAAGTTATAAGATGCCTGGAGGATATGCTCAGTGTATGCCGTGTTAGAAAGGATATTAGAGACTTAAAGTGTGTCTGGAGAGCATGTTTGGGGACATCTGGGACTGATGTATTCAAAGAATAGTTCAAGAAATTGGGTGTTTAAACTGGATATTAAAATGTTATAGAATAATGGAAGGTCCCACCCAAATATTTGAAGGGACGTCATGTGTTAAATAATATTAGGTTTGTTCTACTTGAACTGGAACTAGTAAAAGTGGAAACTAGAGACTGACTCCAACATAATCTAAGGCATTTGTGAGGAGCCTGAGGAATAGAACTAGACTTGGAGTTGAATTTCAGCTATGTGCATTGGGTATACCAAGGGCCACTCGTTCTCAGGCTCCCCATTTTTAAAACGGGGAAAAATCTTCCTGTCTGGTCATTGTAAGGAGTCAGTGAAGTACTTTGTGGAAAACATGGCCACGTGTGGCAAAGAGTGCTGACTCAATCACTTTTAAAACATTGTAGAACTAGAGCTGTCTTGCCACAAAATGACTACCTCAGGAAGCAGTGAGTTCCCTGTCACTGGAGGTGCACAAGCCAAGGACGATTAACCTCTGGAAATTTGGGATGAGAACCTTGCACACAGGTTTGCTGCCAGGCAGGAGACTGATGTACACGGACATGATTTATAGCGTCCCTTCTAGTTTTAAAAGGCGGTGCGGGGTGGCATTAGCACTCTCTTTCACTGGCTATTAAAAATGCAGGTGGAAAATTGCTTCATTCAATTGTAATACTACTCACCTCTCAGCCTAAGATAGGGAGACAGAAATGGGCTTTATTTTGAGCATTCCTTTCCCTCCTCCGAAACTTAATCTCTTGAATTCTAAAATGGCACTGTTTCCATTTTATGAGAATATCAAGGGCATATGTACCATGTGGAATGGCTTCCTATATGGTATGATTTGAGGAGAGTAAAGGAAGACCCAATTACACCAAGTTATTTTTTTCCATGGGTCCTGTTACTCATCTTAAAATGACTCTATTATTGTCGTTTCTTTGTATAGAGCTATCAAAATGTGAATGTTATTTAAAGTGACTAATGCCTCAAGCCATTATCAGTCATTAACATCTTGGCCAGACTTCGTTTGGTCATTAGTGTGTTATTTGGTGCTCATGAAAATGCACTACTCAGATCTGCTCTAGGGAGCATTGTTAACTGTCAGCCCCAGCTGCTAGCTCACTGGAGCCTCCACCATGTTCGTACAAGGTTGTGTTTCCTGTGGGCCACTTGCAATGAATGACTGACCATAGCAAGGGTAGAAATACAGGTCCGTTCCCGAGAGATGTGGGTCTCTGGTGACTGTGACTGGAAGACTTCCCTTCAGTCCAACTGAATGCTTCTAAGGACTGTGCTACAGTCCCTGGCTCTTCCACACCCAGTCCCCTTACCCAGTCCCCTCTCGTTCTCTTTCCTTCACAGGTGTCAGACCTGCACTGTGGTCTGAGGGTCTTCCCTGTCTTTTCCTGCTTCCTCCCCTTTATCCTTCACGGTCATGTCCCTCAACAAATCTCTTGTACATCTAACCCTTGAAGGATTCAAACTAACCAAGTGGTGCCAGAAGCGGTCTGAGAAAGCAGATAAGACGAGTTTGTGAAACAGGCTTCCTAACAGCTCAGAAGGCAAAGAGGGTACCACCATCCTGAGTGATATGTAGTGCATGGTAATCCCCGGCACAGGGTGGAGGCCTAGATGCTCAACCTTTAACCAGTGGTTACCAGAGAAAATACCCTAGTAAGAAGAACTGAAAATTATGGGTGGGGAGAGGAAGAGGTTGCAAAAGCTGGTTACTACTTCGTTGTGCTGATGCCCTGCAGAGAATGTGATAGGAGCCTGTCTGTGAGAAACTGAGGGCCTTTGATGAGCAGTTAAAGGCTAACTGTGGAAGCCAGAGGCTGGCTTTGATAGCTCACAAAGAGACCCAACTGAGCAGCATCTCTAGACAGTATTGCAGAGTTCAGAGACAGTCAGATGTTCAGCAGGTCTGTCATGCTAAGATCAGGGCCTTGATTGAGAAAACCTGGGACCCTGGAACACAGCAGGGATCTGGATGGATGTTTCTGCAGGCTTTCTAAACCTTCAGAGTTGCCCCTGTATATGGTAGCACTTCCCCTGCACTGGGAGATGCTGTGGAGACCTCACCTCCCCAAGACAAAAGGAGCTGTTCCCACTTCCTCTCCTGGCTGCCAGGTGGATAGCAGGTTAAATCCTGGCATAACTTGACTGAAAACATGCTGTGCCTGATGAAGGAGGAAAGAGATTGGGCACAAAAGGAGCTTCAAGAATGAAGGAAATACCTGCCATCAAGGAAATGCCCCTGGAACTAGATTTTGGAGGTGCTTGATTAAGGGGGCTGGAGTGTCTGGCTAGAAGAACAGGAATTCATTTTCTTGGGGACATTTTCTTGGGACGTGGGATTTAACACCTGGCAAGGACCCAGGTACTATAGGCTGAATGTTTGTGCCCCACCCCGCACTAAATTCATATGTGGAAACGCCAAACCCCCAAATATATTTGTTTTTTTAAAAAAAGATTTTATTTATTTATTTTAAAGAGAGAGAGATCACAGGTAGGCAGAGAGAGAGAGAAAGAGAGTGGGAAAGCAGGCTCCCTGCTGAGCAGAGAGCCCGATCTGGAACTCGATCCCAGGACCCTGGGATCATGACCCACGCCGAAGATGGAGGCTTAACCCACTGAGCCACCCAGGCACCCCCCAATATGATATTTGAAGAGGGCTTTGGGAAGTAATCAAGGTTTGACGAGGTCATAAAGGTGTTTTCCTTATGGTGGGATTAATGCCCTTATAAGAAGAAGAGTCATACCCATACTCAGGAAGGCTATGCACCGGAAGGCCAGGTGAGGACATAAAAGAAAGAGAGAGAGAGGGCGCCTGGGTGGCTCAGTGGGTTAAGCCGCTGTCTTCGGCTCAGGTCATGATCTCAGGGTCCTGGGATCGAGTCCCACATTGGGCTCTCTGCTCAGCAGGGAGCCTGCTTCCCCCTCTCTCTCTGCCTGCCTCTCGGCCTACTTGTGATCTCTCTCTGTCAAATAAATAAATAAAATCTTAAAAAAAAAAGGAAAGAGAGAGAGCTCATGAGCTCAAAAGCAAGAGGAGCAGCAAGTAGAGGGAGAAGCAGGCTCCCCTCTGAACTTGGAGCCCAGTTCGGGACTTGATCCCAGGTGCTGGGATCATGACCTGAGCCAAAGACAGATGCTTAACGAACTGAGCCACCCAGGTGTCCCAATATCTATCATTCTTAAAAGTTTCCTCTTGCTTTATTCCCCCCCCCCACCCTTTAATGGTGGTAAGAACAGTTACCATGAGATATACCCTCTTAAAATTTTAAGTGTGTGATATAGTATTGTTAACTTATTACCTTCTGAGAAGCAGTTCCTGGTTTGTTATTAGGCCCTAGTAAAGATGGAATGCTTGACCCTGTGGCACCAAATGAATATGCATTAGGAACTGCTCATTAGGAGCTGGAGCCAGTGTACTCCCACATCATAAAGTCATTTGGGCCCACTGGCATTCTTTGAGAGAAGAATGGAAATCATGCATCTGGAGTCAAGAGCAACAACACTGGAGGGCACAAGTGAGCTCCATGAGTAGGTAGCCCAAACCTCTGTTAACCCAAAACGATTTCCCTGCATCCTTTTTCTTGCCTTAATCAGTTATCCTATAGGATGGATCCTTGGACCACAGCTCTGATGGGAAGGCTTGAGTCAAATTCAAAGTCATCCCTTGGAGGATTCCTGCATCTCTCAAAAAAGGACTTGTGCTAATGCTGGCATCATGCTCAGCCATTGGCTGGGAGCAGCCTGAGGAACATGGCCCCATTGTGAATGTGAGGGGGAGTCGAGAGAGGAAGCAGCTGGTGCTGTCAGATCATCGTGCTTCCACAGGAGGGGATTTGAGTTATGCATTTTCATGGCTACCACAGTCACCCTACTCCACAGACTGATCTACTCCTCTATACAGGAAAGGAGAAACAGCTCCTCCATGCAGCCCACAGGCCTCTCTTCCTGAGGAGAAATTAGGACAAAAGATGTTATGTGTCTCACAGTACCCACTGCTGCAGTTGGCCTTGGGCTCATGTGTCTGGTTCTCCTCCACTCCCTCCTCCACTATACATTCAGGCATAACCTCAGCAGGGCTTGGTGGCTTGCCTAGCATTTTCATGCAACCTACATTCCCAAGGGGTCTGAGGCCTTGGCAACATCATGCTCTGATGAATTTCATGGAGCAGAACAATGTGACTGGTGGCAGTGGAACTTTCCCTCTCCTTCCTTCCTTCCTTCCTTTTAGATTTTATTTATTTGAGAGAGTGCAAATGGGAAGAGGGGCAGAGGGAGAGAGAGAAACAGACTTACTGCTGAGCAGGGAACCTAAAAGCAGATGCTTAACTGACTGAGCCACCCAGGTGCCCCAGCAGTGGAAGTTTCTGAAAAGTCCTAAACATTTAATTATCATCAATAATTTAGCCCATTTCAAATGAGCTTTGCACAAACCTGTAAACCTCAGAATTTGAGAACATGAAATAAAGTTTTCTATGGCATTTGTAATGTTGCCCTTCCTCCTCCTCATAATATGCTCCCTTCTGCTCACCTGCCTAATCTTGCCTGTCCTCCTGTTTCTTCTTGAAGTCCTCCTGGCTTGGTCCAGATCACACTTGTAATTTATTTGCTTAATGCCATCTCTACTCTCATTGGGCATAGAAAACATTTTGCTTGTATTTTTGCTCCAGGCACGTATCTTCTCTCTCTTGTGGAGAAACATAGGACTGGAGGTAGTGACAAGGAGCCAGAATGACTGGGACTCAGTTATTTATTAGCTATGGTGACTTAACCATTCTGAACCCTGGCTTCCTGATCTGTAGAATGGAATCTACAACTTACATTTGTCATGAGGATTTAGAGATGAATATGCAAAACTCATGATACAGTGGAAGGAAATTATTTTATTATTTATTTATTTTATTTCTCTTAGTGTCTGCCAGAGAATCTGGCAGGAAGGACTCGGTATTCACTTCATAAATAGTAGAAATAAAATTGAATTGCTTTTGTAGTCATTCTTTAGATAAAGATTTTTATGAAACTGGTACTTCCCATACCTTCCTGAGCATATGAATCCCTTGGAAAATCTGATCTGATCTAGAAGAGGGCATCTCAGGGTATTCTGATTTTCATACTACTTGGGAAAACTGCTGTAAACTAAACTCAAAGCATGCCTTAAGCCCTCAACTATTATGTGATGTTATCTGTTTCATAAAGAGTGGACTTATACCAGCCTCTTAATAATTGACTCACTCACATTGCTGCCCAGCTGACTTGGGCAACGTGACCACCATGAAGAGGTGGGTATGTGTGGATTAGTAGCATTGCCATCTAGCCACCATTGGGTCAAAGCCATTAGCTGCTATAGTGGGTATTGTGTCTCTAAGTGGGATCTAGATCAAAGTTGCATTATGTGTAATTAGAAACCTAGTTACATCTAATGCCCTGAATGGAGATCCCAGGGTTGTCTCCCACCAGTCAGGAGGCTTGAACAGATAATTACACGCACTTCGCTGTGATAATTGCCAACCTCAGAGAGCTCTAAAGAGAGAATTCCCATGGAACCGATGGCTTTGAAAAGGTGAAGCACTGTTCCAGTGTCAGGTATTGTTATCAATAAAGAGATTTTATCCTTTATGAAGCTGGGGTGGTTAGGACAGAGATTTTTTTACATGTCATTGGTTTCCTTTTTATTCGTTAGTCCACAAAGAAATGATTTTAATGAGGTGTAGGCTGGGCTGAGACCAAGATGAAAGTAGAGCAAGGGCCAACAGGGGAAAAAAAAAACATTCAGCCCAGGAACATCTTCCTTTGTGCAAAGACAATCTTAGAGGAGATTTCCTAGTGGAAGCATTTGCAGTTTGAATAGCCAAGTTGAAGTTTAAGTTCGTTCTATTTCCTGGCAGCAAAGGAAATATCTTTAGATATACCCAACATATCTTAATATTCATATAGATCTAAAATGAATAGATAACAACTCCTGGAATATTTAATAGGGTGTAACCCAAACAAAGTAATTACAGAAAAGCAAGTAGTACTCTATCTGCTCAAGCCTCAAAGCCCAGAATACAGAGGCTGGCTTGAATTCTTAAGACTAGAAACTGAAAGACCAGCCCACAAAGCAAGGATATGTATATGTGAGTTGCACTTATTACCTCATAGCATACATGACTTGACATCACTCCTTATCAAAATACTCCTTCATTCTAAGTCTTAAAGTGAATAATGTTATCTGCAATAGGAATTCTATTAACTGAAAAACGTGAAGGCCTCCTCCAACTCATTGAACAGAGGCTAAAGAACAAAAACCCCAAATTTGCTCACTGTCTTACGTTATAGAAAATATTTTGAAATATTGATGATATTGATGTTACACTCTTCAGGTGGTTGTACATAGGAGATTTGGTTATTACTGAGGGGGCTTTTTTTTTTAATAGGAGAAGTAATATAGTGTGAGTGGAGGTGGACTGAAAGTTGAGATACTGTGTCATAGGGAGTCAAAGTTGGGAGCAAATTCTTTGTGCCATATTTCTTGACTAGTACGTAAGATCAATAGCCTTAGGCAGTGAGTTCACCTTGCTGACTGTCCAGACCTCCACATCTTTTGTGGTGTCCATATAAGAATTAGAACTTTTTTGTGGTTTTTAGAAAAAGATTGGGGGACACCTGGGTGGCTCAGTGGGTTAAAGCCTCTGCCTTCGGCTCAGGTCATGATCTCAGGGTTCTGGGATCAAGCCCCACATTGGACTCTCTGCTCAGCAGGGAGCCTGCTTCCTCCTCTCTCTCTGCCTGTCAAATAAATAAATAAATAAAATCTGGCTGCCAAATAAATAAATAAATAAAATCTAAAAAAAAATTGGGAATAAATAAATAAATAAAATCTGTCTGTCAAATAAATAAATAAAATCTAAAAAAAAAAGATTGGGAATAAATAAATAAATCTAAAAAAAAAAAAAAAGATTGGGAAGGAAGGTAACCCAGTGTTGCTGATAGAAGTAAAGAGAAAGTTGAGGTCGAAGACAGTTATAGTTTAAGAAAACAGAAGTTTCGGGTAAATCACACAGTGGGATGTGAAAATCAACAGTGACCCTGTTCTATGAATATAAGCAATTCACCATATATTCTCCACAGAAAGGAGAAAAAAGTACTTTGTGAAACTATTTCAGCTGGTTTCTCAGCTAGTACAAAAATTGCTCATCAAGTGAGAGATAAAATTTTAGTGGAAATTGAAAAGACAATTTGTGGTATAATGATATGCACAAAAAGGCTGTGTCTGTACAGAAAACTGATTTGGGTGAAATCCAGAAATTTCCGTAATTAAAATCTTGGGGATTTGTGAAAAGCTAGATACTTGTCTTTCAAATGGATTAGTTATCTGAAGAGATGTTCATCTATCTCTCCATCCATCCATCCATCCATCCATCCATCCATCCATCCAGTCATTCTTTTTTGAAAAACCAAGAGTACTATGTGCCAGGCATTGTACTAAGAGGGGGGGATATTGAGTTTAAGGGACAGTGACTCTTAAAGGAAGAGATCTAAGGCATGTTGTCAGAGAAGACCACTTATTATGGAACAAGGACCAATCTTGGCATAGGATTGGAAAGAAGGTAACCCTTTTGGTTTACCTCATATTATCCATTTTCTACTCACTCTACTTTTGTGTGTTAAAGCAATTTGACTGGTAGGCAAATCCAATCTACCTTAGCCACTCTTGACTGGTTTTCAGATAATCCTTGATTATATGGCCCTACAAATTAATTATACATCACAGGGAAGCTTGTCAATAAGGTATAGTAGAGCTTTTACAGTAATAAAAGCAGGAGATCTCACTTTGGTTTTATGTGACTTCCTATGTGTTTCTGGTGACTTGAGAACAATTAAGGGCTCTTTGTTTTTGCTGAATGTGCTTTCCACATGGATGGGAAAACCACCATGGATCCTGATGGTTAAAGTGGTTTCAGGGGGTGCTTGGGTGGCTTAGTGGGTTAAAGCCTCTGCCTTCAGCTCAAGTCATGGTCTCAAGGTCCTTGATCGGGACGGGGATCGGGCCCCGAATCGGGCTCTCTGCTCAGCGGGGAGCCTGCTTCCCCCACCCCTCTGCCTGCCTCTCTGCTTAGTTGTGATCTCTCTCTGTCAAAATAAATGAATAAAATTTTTAAGTGGTTTCAGAAGGAGGACACAGAATCTGGGACTAGATTTCTAACTTTTAGGGTCTCAGTTGTTTCATTTTAGTCTACTCTTTTGCTCCCTTTCCTACACTAATAACAAATAATAGAAAATACATTATGGCACAATTATTATAGGGCTTTACAACTATCTGAGAAAGTAGATGCTGTTATTGTCCCATTTTAGATAAGGGAAAGGGGCCCAGAGAGATTGTTTGAAATTGCACAATTAGTAAACTACAGAGAGCCTGGGATTCAAACCCATAAGGTTTAACCCAGAAGACTCTAAGTATACTGTCTCTCACACTAAAGTTAATGTGATGACAGAAATGTCTGTCATTCATCATGTCTTCAGGCACTGTTTCATGTGATAAGAGACTCAAAGAGGTCTTCCTCTCAGTGGATCTTCTATTGACCATTCATCTCCATGTCATTTGATGCACTCCTATGGAGAAAGGGCAAATATTAGGAGGTTAAAAGCATATCTCAACTGGTACTGGGAGAATTTTGAAACCATTTCCAAGTATGCTTTGGTTGTGATCCTGGCTCCATGTCCATTGGACATAATAAAGATAATTGAGTTAACAAAACGTTCTCTATAACAGACACTATTTTCTATTACAAATACATCTCCCTTGCTCTGAAGCCAGTAGGTAAAGAGTTGCTGTGTAATGAGCAGAAATAAGGAATACTGTTTGGCTTTTAGGGGTTTCAGTCTCTCCCCTTCCTCACAGATGACCAGTGGGTGCCAGATATTCTAGAGGGTCTGCAGAAGTCCTGGATTGAACTCCTTCCCTGACGGAGCATCCCCAGATGCCTTTCGCTCTCTCCTTTTAAAGCAGCAATCAAGTATATCAGGAATAAAAATCAAAGTACTCATCTTAGTTTACCAAATGGGTGAGCCAGCTCCATGTAACCTTCACCTTTTCTGTTTCCTGTGAGACATTTTTGGAAACTGTTTTATGTTCTTGAAGGAACATTCCACTTGAAGAAAAGGTTAAAGCAGTCGTGACAGGGCTGAGGGGACAAAAAGCCAAGAGAGTGAGCTAAGGTTCCAGGAGCTTCATTGACCTATTTCTGCCAGTTTTGCAAAACAGTACAACACCCTCACCCTTCAAGTGGTTGGACAACAGTCAGGGGCCATCCATCACGGGCAAACTCCTTGAGTCTGGAATTTGTTTCTCTGCCTATCTGCCCAGGTCACCACTCTGAGAGACCATTGTGGCCAGGCTGTCCTGAGCATCGGTAGAGCAGGAAAATGCCTTCATCCACCAGACTATTCTCCATGCCTTCTCCTCCTTTTTCCTTTCCTTTGGGGCCTGGAAGAGTACATTTTGATTGAAGAGAAAATTAAGTCTAATAGTGAACTCATCTAGATGTGGTCATGAGTATTTTTGTCCCACCAAGGTAGACCTGATCCAATCAGATGCCTTGGGCCACTGAGAGTATGTGGGGCTTTGCTTAGATTCATAGGACCCAATCACAGCTGAATTTCACATTCCACTTCTTGATTAACCCCAAACTTGCTTTATAGTTTAGAATTTTAGTTATCATTGACTTCAGCTTTCTCTCTGGTTCTACCAGCAAGGAAACCCCATTGTTTCCTTACACTGGTTTACTTTATTTTCTCTCATTTTCCTAATTAAGATAGTTTCTTTTGAATAGTTCAACTTTGGGCCTAAAAAGATGCTTGTTTTGGACTAAAAAGATGCTTGTTTACGTGTCTAAATCTTTAAGGTGATAAGACTGTGCCTTCCCAAAGTGACACAGTAAATAACATAGAATAGAACTCAGGAAATGTCCATTAAGCAAGCAAATAAACATTTGGGTCACTGTCTTGCACTGGAAACCAGCTGCATCATATCTTTTCTTTCCAATGACTGTAGTAAACTTCTTGGTTCTTGGTACCATTTCCTTAAGTGTGAAGACTATGCTTTACCAACTATGAACTGTGTGACTCAGGCCAGGTTTCTTAACTTCTTAGTGCCTCAGTGTCCTTATTTATAAAAGTGGCCCTAAAATAGGATCCCCTTCCTTAGGCTGTTGGAAGGATTCAATGAGATAACCCATGTGAAATCCTTTAGCATGGGCTTGGCTTATAGTACATGTTGTTCCAGGTTCAAAGCCCGTGCTTCCTGCAGAATACCCAAGGATTGAGTTACTCTTTTGTGTCGTTGGACACTCTGATGCTGAGCACATTTTCAGAGCAGAGATGACAGGTCTGTCTTTTGTGTAGGGTAGATTGAGGGGCCTGGCCTCAGGCTCCCATGCCTGAAACTCTAATGGCTCCTGCTCCACTTACTAGTAGTACATGACAAAATACTGCAAACTTAGAGGCATAAGATAACCCCACCGTAATACGTTCTGTGGGGCAGGAATTCAGAAATGGTACAGTAGGGATGGCTTGTTTGTTCTACAGTGCCTGGGTTCTCACCTGAGAAGATTGGCTAGGGGCTGACATGACTGAGGGCTTTGTTACTTGCATGTTTGGCATCTGGGCTGGTGTGTTTCCTAGGCTGCCACAAGAAAATACTACAAATTTTTGTTGCTTAAAACCACAAAGGTGTTAAAAACAACAACAACAACAAAAAACCACAAAGGTGTATTGCCTGATAGTTCTGGGCTAGCAGTATAAATCAAGGTGTTGACAGGGCCATGTTCCCTACAAAAGCTCTGGGGAGCAGGGAGCGGGATCCTTCCTTGTAACTTCCAGCTTCTAATCTCCCCAGGTGCTCTTTGGCTCATGGCAGCACGATTTCACTCTCTAATGCCATCTGCACCTAGCCATCTTTCCTGTGTGTCTGCGTCTTCACATCGTGTTCTCCTCTCTCTGATAAGAACATGTTAAAGGCCGACACTACTCCAAATGGCCTCGTCTTAACTAATTACATTTGCAATGACTCTGTTTCCAAATAAGGTCACATTCTGAGGTACTGAGGGTTAGACTTCTGCATATCTTTTTGGGGGGACACAATTCAACTCTGTAACAGCTGGGATGAACTCAAAAGCTCCTGAACTAACATTAATGGCCGAAGTACCTACACGTGGCCTCTCCGGGTGGCTTGTATACCTCATAGCTTGGTGGCCAGATTCTGAGAGGGAGCATCCTGAAAGTGAACATTCCGAGAGAACGAAACAGGAGCTGCATGGCTGTTTATGACCCAGCCAGGAAGTCACATGGCATCACTTCTCCTTTACTCAGTTGATCAAACCAGTCACAGTCTACTCAGATTCTACCTCTTGAGGGGAGGGATGTCAAAGAATTTGGAGACCATGTTTTAATCACTCACCTTCTGCCCCCACCACGCACACAGCCTGGGAATAATTTTTCTGAATTTGCTCATTAACTTTCCATATTAAAATACAGAACAAAGGATCTCCTCTGAGGAAATAGAAAGGTTATTCTCTCCCACATTCCCATAAAACATTTTTCAGTGTCATTTTGAAGATAGGATACTAGGCTGAACTAGTCTATCTTTATATTTTAATTTAAAAATCAAAGAATTTTAAGGAAGAAAAATTAGACTGGGAAAAAGTATTTTTGAAAAAAATAAAAGAAGGAAGAATTTTATATGAGCTGAAAATAGACAACGTAACTGGGGTGATTACCAGCCGTTGCCAGGAGGTGGGAGGAGTCTGTCAAGTGAGAATGCTGTGATCCCACAGTAATAAGATTTAAGACTGCAGCTTACGCTTAGTTGTTGCTGCTTGATTTTAGAGAACAACTGTCAAAATATTGTGGAGAGACAATGCGAAAGTCCAGCCACCCTTTTTTTTCCTAATAGATTTCTAAATACACCCAGTATATACTTTCTTACTGAGCTTTTTAAAATGGAGTCTGGAAAAGCAGCTAAATATATGACTATCTACTGTAGGGCCAGATATTATAAGAAAATATGACTGACTATGTATGCTTACCAAAAACAGGTATCAAGATGTTCATAGCAGCACTATTTAAAATAGGCCCCAATTGGAAGCTACCATAGGACCCATCCCAGCAGAATGGTACATGTGGTGTATTTATAGTGGGATACTGTATTGCATGGTGATGAGAATAGTCTGTACCTACACCAACAGTATAGATGAATCTCACCAACACTGGTGAGGGAAATAATACAACCAGAAAAAAGAACATACCTTATGGTTTCAGTTTTATAAAGTACAAAGCCAGTGAAACCAAGCTATCCTGTTGTAAGGCCAGATAATAGTTGCTCTTAAGGGGAAGAATGGCTGGAAGGGATGAGGGAAAGAAGTTTCTGGTGATTTTTGTTTTTTTTGATCTGGATGCTGGTTGCATGGCTGTGTTCAGTTTGTAAAGCTATGCACTTCAAATATGTACACTCTTCTGGATGTGTATTTGGCCGCAGTAAAAACGAAATAAAAAATAAAGTTCTTCCACTCAGCTAACCACCAGGCTGTGACAGAAGAGTGAGTATTATTGGAGAACACAGAAGAACCCATGTGGAGAATTTCAGTGCTCATATCCAAATGATTGATTTTCTTGGCTTTTCTGGTGATGTGTTTTAGTTCAGCCAGATATTGTCATTTTAATGATGGTAAAATGAATACTGTCACCTAAATTTCCAAAGAGATTTCTGCTCTGAGAATCCAGGAATATAGGGGCTCTTAGAAGCAAAACATTGCTCACTTGTCCCTTTGAAAGTATCTAAGACTGCAGGCAGGACAGAACCATTGGCTCCATCAGCTGGGGAAGAGAGGGAGTAAGGAGATGACAAAAATGTCCACAGAAAATATGGGCTTTGCTGGATTCCCAGTTTACTTCCATTGCCTTCAAATCCAGAGCGCTCCGCTCCTGGGATGCCAGTTTTCTCTCCACCCTTCCTCCCTCACTTCCATTACCCATGTCCTAACTTCCACTCCCCATGATATTCACATGGAAGTCTATAAAAATTCTTTCTCCTTTGAGTGTCCTCCTTGTTTCATTTTCCTCCACTGGGCCTAACGGCCACCTATCTTTGGGGTCTTGTTGTTTTGTGACAAACCACCCTCAGCAGATTTCCTTTTTCAGCAGATTTCCTTGAGACCCATTTGCTCAAAGGTCTTAGAGGTTTTTTGGGGGTGGGGGGTGCAGACCAAGTTTCCAGACTGCCTTGCTCTGCAATAAACCAGTTACAGGTTGGGTTGCAGATGGTACACAGCATGTTTCCTGTGCATTGGCAGGAAAGGAATGGGGTTCAATGGTTATTTTGTCAAGCTGGAAGAAGCTCCCTTGGAGAAAACTGTGTCACTCATGCTAGTTCAAAAGAGTGCCTAATGAAGGGAAAAGGCAATCGTGGGCCAAGGCATGAGCTGAGCAGTTCCTTGAATGCAGTCATAGAGAGTGTTTTCCCAGGCACCATGTATACATCACTCTGCTTTCCCTGTCTTGGTGAGGTGAGCAGCACATTTAATTTCAGCTCCCATGGCCTTCTGCAAACCACCCCAGCTCTACTCGATTCCTCAGCTGTGTTTGCTCCTCTGTTCTTGGAGAACAGCATTTTCTCTTGGTATAAACTGCGAGGCACCGTCTGAGCAAGCAGATTGGTTACTAATAAGGAAACTGGCACTGACAGCTTTTTAGGCTCTGATGAGAGAAAAGAGATGTCTTTACATCAGAACGGTTTCAATGTAGCATATCCACTGGTTGAAATTTAGAGAGAAAAGAAATTTAATTGTCAAGCTGTGGAGCATAGTGTCAAAGTTACTTAGATTGTGAGAAAACTTTTCAACAGCTTAAAGGCCACAGCTCATCTTTTTTTCTGGTATGGACAGCTCAGACAAGAATCCAGAAACCCCACTCTTTAACTCAGTTCCCATCAGACACTCAACAGAGGAAACAAGAAGTATTTGATTATAGTGTTAGCTATGGAATGTTCCCTGCCAGTCATATGATTTTGTTAGCTAAACTCATTCCTATCAGATTAATGGATATATCAGAAATATTTAGAATTAGAAGGGTCTAGAGAGATAATCTACTCCCCTGTTATTATTCTTTTTTTTTTTTTCAATTAAAAAACAACAAACCTAGGTTCAGAGTGATTAAGTAATTTCAAGTGCTCTGTCAGTGACAGACCTGGGATTGGGGTTCAATCTTGTAGCTTCTGGCCCACTAAGGACCATTATACTACTCTGATCACCCATTTTTTATAGACGTCTTTGAGAGTCAAAACGATTTCTTGCTTGAGAGGTATGTATCTCTAGGAAAGGACCATTTGAGGGATAAGCAGGAAAGAGATGAGACAAAGATCTTTTGTCCCATGCCTTCCTTTCTCCATGAATCCAGAATATCAAGCCACTTTCTGCATCCATTCTGGTGTTGGGACTAAACACAAAGGATTCCTAAGGAGCCTGGATCCAATCTGAAATGATTGGATTTCAGCCAACAGGTATTGGCTGCACCTTCTCTGTGTTCCTGGTATAAAAGGCCCTACCGGATATTCTGTAGAAACATCTGCACGTGGGGGCTGCTCTGATTTAAGCCGAAGTATTCAGTTCTTTGTGGGATTCCCAATGCCACCTCGTCTGAGCCATTATTCTCAAATACCCAAGAGAATAAAAATGTCCCCCTTTCTCTCTGGAGTCTTTCTGATGTTGGAAGACCTAGGACAGAGGCAAACCTTTCCAAGACTTTTCTGTTGGTATTTAAATTTATGTCTAGCAGACTTAAGACATTAGAAGATAATAGTATTTACTTAGATAAATTGCTTTTCCTGTGGCATTGCTTATCCTTGGAAGACATCCCTAGTGAGTCTAAGAGAAGATTCTACTATATTCTGCACTCAGATGAAACTCAGTGCTGTGACTTGCTAGGCAGGATTTATAATTAATAATGGTAGCAGTAAAACAAATCACAGGTAATACTATACCACACATCACAGATCCCTACACAGTTAAATGTAGACACTTTGAGTTTCTGGCCTCTCCATGACTAGTATAGCTGTTATAATTAGGGGGGCCATCTCTGGGCATCTTTGGGATGCTTTAGAAAGGGATTTCAGACATCCAACCTCTTCTCTTTACTTGTACATATCCTCCAATGTATCTCCTACTCCCTAATTTATTCAACAAGTATTTCTTCAATACTTCTAGAGTCTCTTGGAATAAGCTGATAAATGAGCTTTTATTAAGCTCCTACTCTCTGCCAAGCACTTAAACATACATTGGCTCAGTGGTGCTCAAAGTACTGCTGTGAATTAGGTTCTCTTTCTTACACATTCTGAAGCTGTGGTTCAGAGAAGTTAGATGAATGTTCAAAATACAGAAATGCAGAGCTGTGACTCAACCCTGGGTGTTCTGATTTGGGGTTCCAGATAGTTCCTATTACATCTGCCTCTTCTAATGATATACCCTCAAACATTGACATTGTTGACAGGAGAACCGTTTGATTATTTTTAACAAAAGAACCCACCAAATCCAGAATCTTTGGCTTGGTCAGTATGCTAACTTAACTATACTCAATATGTAAGCTATAATGATTTTATATAATGGATGATAAATGCATCTATACCTAGAAATTATTAGCATGTCTTTTTTGACAACAGATTTACCTTCATTGTTTGACCTAAGCTAATTTAAAAATTGTTTTTATTTTCTGGGTTCATATTAATTTAAAAGAAAAGTAATCTGGTAAACAAAAGTCAGTCTGGGACCACTGTGGATCATAACCCTAAAGATCCAAATGTAGACAACAATAAGCAAGTACAACATTATTAGTGGCTAAAACTACAAGTGGAAAAAAAGCAGAAAGCACACACCAGACACCCTGCAGAAATAATTAAGTTCTTTGAGAGTCTTACAGTGTTAAATCTGAAACCATCACAGCTAAGAGAGTAAGCTTTAGAGTCTGAGAAAGCTGGCTCAAACCTAGGCTCTGCCTGTCATGTACAAGCTTCAGCAATCAGGAAGAGGGTTAAACCTGCACTAAACCCCAGGTGCCTTCTCTGCCAAATGCTGGGGGTGGTTGGAGCAGTGGACCATGATACTTCCTCATAGGATTGTGGGGAGGCATAAATGCCCCTTAGCACAGGGTCGGGCACATGGAAAGTGTATCATAAATGGCAGCTATTGTTAGTATTATTAAGTACAATATATAATGATACATAAAATCATAAACTAGCCTTATGCATTTTTACTCAATAAATTAAATTTGTATCAGGCAAGCTAAAGAGTTTCCTGGATTAAACATCTGATGAGAGACAGGTTGACCTTTACAATTCATTCCAACCCTGAGGGTCTTGATTTTGGAGGTCTAGTGCTAATTGTAAGCAAGGTCCTGGTGTCATGTTATTTTCAAGTAAATAGAATGTTAATGAATAGATAAATAAAATATATTGAGAAATAAAACCACAGATTGAATACATGTATTCATCTCCACTCCTGTGCAAAACCTCACAGTAGAGGAATTTAAAATGCATGAACCTATGAGAGCAAGAGAAAGGAGAGATGGTGAGAGAGAAAAAACTCAGTTTGGGAAGTGGGAAAACAAACAGAAGGACAGTAACATGCTTATCGGACTAGGGGCAGTTGAAAGCTACTTGTCTTCAGGGGAGAGAAGCCAATGGGAAGGAATGAGAAAGCAACAAGCCAATTTTGAGGTAGAACCTCAGAAAGGGTTAGAGTAGGAAACACATGGAATCCATGAAGGCAAGTGTGCTGAGCAGGGCTGAAAGCAGGAGGCTTGGTTGGGAGTTTGTAAAAGGAACACGTGGGACCCCAGGTCTCTCCCTGGCCACTCAGCTAGGTGCTACCCAAGTCCCACCCCTCTCCCAGCTTTGCCCCACTTATCTCTGGCCATCTCATAAGGATTTTTCTGATGTTGTCACAGCCTGCTTAATTCACTCAACTGCAAAGCATGGATATAGAACCTACTTTTTATCCACCAGTACTTACTAACACAACAACATGAGATAATGATGTTCGATGAACTTTTCTGCAGAGAAAAGGATGACCTAAATCAGATACCATCTGTCACAATATTTAGATTCCACTGTCATGTTTCTATGAAGACAGCCCGTTACTGGCTCTCACTCCCCTCTGGCCCTAGCCTCCTACCACTGGAACAAGGGCCTACTCTTGTCCCTGCTTGGATCCAAGTCTCCTTTACTTTGTTCTCCCCAGACCTACAGTCAAAGTATGGGAAAATCTGTTGACAATGTAATAGACAATATAATAGTTGACAACATATTGATGTATCTTGCCCAATCTGAAAATAGAATTTGTTATTGTTAGAGTAATGAGTCCTCTCCATGTGAGGCATTTACAGTTGGGACACTCCTTTGTTCAGGAATCTGCAAGACCAATGAGTAAATACTTTGATCTGTCCAAGACTAAAAAAGACACCAAAATGAGCACCAAAGAATAAATGGGGGAGCACTTACCCTCACAGGTATATTCTAAATTCTATCCAGAAAGCACATGTTTCTAAATAACTCTCTAGAACCAGTTTTGTTTTGTTTTGAATCCCAAATATATCAAGTTTGGGACAGACTCTGAGCGGTAAGAGATTGTTGGGTTCTATCTCTAATACATCATTTAGCTTCCCATTTCCTTTCTGATTTCCCTAGACAGTATCTGTTGCTCTCTTAGTGGTGTTTCTATTCTTGTATGTTTATACAAACAACAATGAAATTATAGCTCTTTTCATAGACTACTATTGTTATTGTTAGCAGGACTATCTACTCTGGTAAGTTGTGAGCTATTTGAGAAGTATTTTATTTGTCTTTATATTCCTGGAACATAGTAGGCACATAGTAGGCACTCAGTAATGCTCAGTAATGCTGGATTAAATTGGCCATGGTAAAAAAACAAAATACTTCTTCTAAGTCAGCATTTGTTGTCTAGGATCCATTCCAATATACCTCCAACACAAAAATGTGATTTAAGAGATAGGCAGAGAATGAATTAAGCTGAATGTTTTGCAAAAACACCTTGTCTTTAAAGGTGGGGAAAAAAATCAGCCACCTTCCCAAGATAGCTATTCTGTTCCACATCTTGAAGCAATGAAAAAGATGAGTGCTGTGATAGAGAGGACCCTCAGAAAATAAATAAAAATCCAACTCTAGTAATGCAGCCATTAGCCAGGAGGGAAATGACGAAAGATATCATTATCATCCTGATATTTTTAGAAGTTCTTTGGTGACAGGTCAGATTTTTGAGAATCGGAAAATGATAAAAATAATCTTGTTATTCCACAAAGGAGGCTCTATATATATCAGGCTGATTTTGAGCACTGCTTGAAAATGTTGAGAAAATGTTTTTAAGTGTTAGTGAAATGGTAGGCTTTGGGGGCAGACCCATTGCTTTATAAAAGGTTTCTCTGCTAGGGGGAGGAGGTGTTGAGAGGTTTTAGGGATGTTGGCAACATTAAAAATCAGCAGTTTGAAGTGGCGGGGGTGGGGGGAGGTTGAGGGAACCAGGTGGTGGGTATTAGAGAAGGCATGGATTGCATGGAGCACTGGGTGTGTTGCAAATACTGTTATACTGTTATGCTGAAAATAAGTAAAAAATAAATTAAAAAAATAAAAATAAAAGTTGCCTCTATCTCAAATAAAAAAAAAAAAAATCAACAGTTGATGCAGGTTTTTATTTCCCAAATGGTCAAGAGAAGGGTCCACGTGGTAAAATTTCATGAGGTATATAGAAAGCTGAAGATTGCTTTTGAGGTTATTAGAGGTGCCAGGGGAGTCTTCCTGGCCCCCACCAGATGGCCACGCTGTCCAGATCTTAAGGCACCTTTGTTTTTCCTTATTTTCAAATTGCAGGATTCCGTAGGATTCCTTTTGCAGCTTCCTTTTGGAGCTGTTGGTGAATGACCCCGTAGCCATGTATCTGTAGGGGCTTGGGGCTCTGGATTTCAGTTAGAAATGACCCTCTTTTATTTATTTGGGATGTTTGCTTCTTTAAATACTCGGCTATCTGACTCTCTAATTGTTTAGGATTAGTCATAAGTTAAGTAGGACAGAGAAAATGTTATAAATAGTTTATTGCATATCCATTCAAGAAATTGAGGCTAAGTTTATATATCCTAGACACTAAAAGACCCATCTTATATATTTATTTAAAACATTATTTGGACGCACCTGGGTGGATCAGTTGGTTAAGCGTCCGCGTTCAGCTCAGGTCATGATCCCAGGGTCCTGGGATGGATCTCCATGTCAGACTCCTGCTCAACAGGGCGTCTGCTTCTCCCTCTGCCTCTGCTGCTCCCCCTGCTTGTGTTCTCTCACTCGCTCACTCTCTCTCTTTCTCAAATAAATAAATCTTAGGAAAAAACCAAGATATTTTTAAAAAATTTAAAAATAAAACATGGTTCCTGTTTTGTTTAGAATATACAATTAAAAATAGAGCTTCCCTATGACCCTGCAATTGCACTACTGGGTATTTACCCCAAAGATACAGATGTAGTGAAAAGAAGGGCCATCTGTACCCCCATGTTTATAGCAGCAATGGCCACGGTCGCCAAACTGTGGAAAGAACCAAGATGCCCTTCAACAGACGAATGGATAAGGAAGATGTGGTCCATATACACTATGGAGTATTATGCCTCCATCAGAAAGGACGAATACCCAACTTTTGTAGCAACAGGGACAGGACTGGAGGAGATTATGCTGAGTGAAAAAAGTCAAGCAGAGAGAGTCAATTATCATATGGTTTCACTTATTTCTGAAGCATAACAAATAACATGGAGGACATAGGGAGATGGAGAGGAGAAGGGAGTTGAGGGAAATTGGAAGGGGAGATGAACCATGAGAGACTATGGACTCTGAAAAACAATTTGAGGGTTTTGAAGGGGCGGGGGGTGGGGGGAGGTTGGGGGTAGCCAGGTGATTGGTATTATGGAGGGCACCGATGGCATGGAACACTGGGTGTGGTGCATAAACAATGAATTCTGTTACGCTGAAAAGAAATTAATAAAAAAAAAAGTAAATAAAAAATATATAAGTTCACATGTCAAGGAAGTGGTGCACTTATCTCTCTGGAGTGTGGAAGTGATCTGCTGGATTTATTTTACTAAATAGTGTAATTTTGGTACGTTGGGTCTTAGTGTGGCCAAAGAGACCTGTTTATGAAACTGAAATAACATTAAATGTCATATTAAGAAATATGTAGAGACCAAAGAAAAATATTTGGCATCACCTCAGTAAACAGAGTGCTAGGACAATGGAACTTCTAAGTGGCCCCTGTCATTTGTTGTGCCCCAGGGCCCTGGCACTCTGTATCAGTGACATCAGGTGTTGCTTCTTTGAGGTGATTTGAGGAGTTTGGAGTTATTTGCTTCAAAACAGCCGCTACTCTCAGTAGACCTGCCAGGGCCCACATGTTCCTCCATCTGTCAGGCCCTTAGACTTGGTACTGAAGGCCTCCTGCAGAATGCAAACATGTTACTCAGAGGGACAGCACATCAATATATAGTGTACAGTGCCATTTGTTATCAAGTTATCTGGGCTGCCTCCTAAATGCGACTCTCAGAAAAGAGGGAAGGAGGAGGAAGTCTGGAGAGGTAGTGTTGTTCTGACCTAAATGGAGGGTGCACCGCGGTGTCTGTCTCTTGGTAGCCAGCATTGGGGGTGGAGAAGGGAGAACACTTAGAGAAAGAAGGAGGAGGAATCAGGTGGGGACGACAGTGACTTCACAAAGTCGCTCTGAGGGTGCAGTTTCCAATTTGGCAGAGCCACTTGAAATACAAAATACTTTCAGTGGAAACTTATATAAGCAGTCTCCAGTTTCTCATGGATTTCTGCAGGTCAGGGCTCTGTTGTTATTGTAACATGAAACATACCCTCTCTGGATACTCTGCAGCTGCGCAGCACCAAGCACAAGTCAGTGCAGGTAACATGAGTGGCCCCGCGCTCCCTGGGAAGACAGGTATTGGGAAATTCTGTCTGACAGGCATGTGCTGCAGCCCACCCCAAATCTTCCTGGAGTCCCCGCACTCCTGACAGCCACATGTCTGGGAAGCACTGTCCTCGTTGCAACATGAGAAAGAAATGTAGGAGTATGTCACCATCACTTGGGACTTCCAAAAGATGTCAAGAATGAGGGTGGGTCAAGTGTAAGGAAAAGTGCTGCAGCTGGGGAGTCCGAATGGTTGTAGCCAGTGCCCTCTGGATGCTGTATGCTATGTCGGTGCCCATTGCTTAGACGGGCCTTTCCAAGTCTTTTGATGAGCTCACAAAAGGTTTGGTGAAGTGTGCTGACAGATCACTGTTGTTCATGAGCCTAAGCAGAAAAGAAGACTATAGTTTGCCAGGCTTCTCCATCGGATTCCCAGGGGGAGCTTATATATGCGCGCGCACACATACACATCTCACTGGGGAACTGGCTCTTGGGCAGAGAATTTTTCTTACTTGTCTCTTTCTGCCCAGCAAGAGGTATGATATAGTGGGAAAGAAGAAGACTTGGAGTGACAAGGAAGCCATGCATTCAACTGCATTCTAGCAATTTAAAACTCATGTCACTCAGGAAAGCTAATTTAGTCTCATTGAACTACATCTCTAAAACTCAGATGATTATAATAATTGCTTTGTAGAGCTACTGAGAAGATAAAATAAGGTCAGGAGTAGAAATTTGACAAGTGTCAAAATAATATTTGTGAGATTCCCAGTGACATGGACTAGCTTGTGTTCAGATAGCCTTTCTGAAGGGAAAAATTCCAGGGCTCCCCCTGAGGGGACTAAGCTTTGGAAGCACTTCTTGGATTTTAGATGTGAAAGGAATCTTAAAAATCATCTTGCCCAGCCATCATATTTTAGTTTCTTTTGCATTTAAAACGTATTTTTAAGAGAAATATATCAACTATATTTTAAAATACTTAGTAATATTGTTTTCTGATCACAAAGGTAGAATTTTCTCATTGTTAAGTAGTCTGACAACAATCATAAATGTGTAACATACAAAGTAAAATGGCAGTCCAGATACAATTTGAGAGTGCGTGGCTGTGATGCACTATTTTTTTTAAAAGATTTTATTTATTTATTTGACAGAGAGACAACACAAAAAGTGGGGAGTGGCAGGAGAGGGACAGGGAGAAACAGTCTCCCCACTGAGCTGGGAGCCCAATGTGGGGCTTGTTCCCAGGATGCTGGGATCATGACCCGAGTCGAAGGGATATGCATAACTGACTGAGCCACCCAGGGGGTCCTTAAAACTTAATTTTAACAAAGAAATCTTCATATAATGTTTTAAATCTTCATATAATTTTAAAATATAATATTTGTCGGGGTGCCTGGGTGGCTCAGTGGGTTAAGCCGCTGCCTTCGGCTCAGGTCATGATCTCAGGGTCCTGGGATCGAGTCCCACATCGGGCTCTCTGCTCAGCAGGGAGCCTGCTTCCTTCTCTCTCTCTGCCTGCCTCTCAGTGTACTTATAATTTCTCTCTGTCAAATAAATAAATAAAAATCTTTAAAATATATATATATATAATATTTGTCATGAAAGATAAATTCTTATCCTATTGCATATCAGATCCCACTCTGTAGAAGATATCTTGCTGAATTCAATTTTAGACATTATCTTGTATCTAGTGCTCTAATATATGAAAATTTAGTTCATTAGACTTACTATCTCCCTTTCAAGACTCCCAATATAGTCTTATCACTATTGTTAGTTTCTTCATGGGATAACTTTGTGACTACAGAGGGTATACCATTTTATTCCTAAATTTATCATGAGGCTATAATCCTTGGCTTCACACTTTAAAAGATGAAGCTGTTGGCACCCCACTCTTTCCTTTACCCCTCTTCCCACTTCCCAGTTTCCATCATTTAAATTTTTGTGTCTGTGTTGCTGAAGTTGGTGACATTTACATTCTGTTTTATGATCATAATTGTCTCGTGTCTTTTTTTAAAAGACTTTATTTATTTGTAAGAGTGACAGAGAGAGAGAAATTGAGCACAGGTAGGTGGAGCAGCAGGCAGAGGGAGAAGCAGACTCCCTGCTGAGCAGGATGCCTGATGTGGGACTTGATCCCAGGACCCTGGGATCATTACCTGAGTGGAAGGTAGACGCTTAACTGACTGAGCCACCCAGGCTTCCCTTGAGTGTTTCATGTCTTGTTTATAAGTTATTTATAAAGGATTACGGTCAATAAACCCCATTTAACTAAGTGTAGTAAGTAAATGTGGTTTACTAGAGAGCCAATTGGAAGACAATGATTACATTGGTTCTTGTCAGCATTTTTTTTTAAAGATTTATTTATTTATTTATTTTCTAAAGATTTTATTCCCAATAGGAGTTATACTTAATAGGAAAACCAAGAAGTTTACACTTAAAGGAATAATTAGAATAACATAGAAAATTCTTTGTAACCTATCATATTTCAACACAACTTCCTCTCCCTCTCAATTTTACTTAATATTGGTTTCAGGTATGCAACATGATTCAATATTTATATATATGGCAAAATGATTACCACAGTAAGTCTAGTTAACTTAAGATTTATTTATTTATTTATTTATTTATTTATTTATTTATTTGAGAGAAAGAATGAGAGAGCATGAGTAGGAGGGGCAGAAGGAGAGAGAGAAAGAATCCCAAGCAGACTCTGCACCAAGCACTGAGCCATGGGGCTTGAGCCCATAACCCTTAGATCACAATCTGATCCAAAACCAAGAGTCAGATGCTCAACAGGCTGTGCTACACAGATGCCCCAGCATTTTGTTTTTCCATGATTTTCTTTTTTTTTTTTTTTTAAGATTTTATTTATTCAAGAGATAAAGAGAGAGAGAGAGAGAAGGAACTAGGGAAGAGGCAGAGAAGCAGACTCCTTGCTGAGCAGGGAGCCCGACTTGGGACTGGATACTAGGACTCTGGGATCATGACCCCAGTGAAAGGCAGACACTTAACAGACTGAGCCACTCAAGGTGCCCTTCATGAGTTTCTAATTGCCTTTGTTTGTTTGTTTGTTTGTTTTGTTAAACAGAGAGAGAGGGAGGGGCAGAAGAAGGGGAGAGAGAGAGAGTCATAAGGAGGCTCCAAGCTCAGCAGTGCAAAGCCCCATGTGGGGCTCAATCTCATGACCCTAATTTCATGACCTGAGCTGAAATCAAGAGTCAGGTACTAAACCTGCTGAGCCACCCAGGCAACTTTGAACTTTGTTTTTCTTTTATTTATTTATTTATTTATTTATTATTAACATATAATGTATTATTTGTTTCAGGAGTACAGGTCTGTGAATCATCGGTCTTACACAATCCACAGCACTAACTATAGCACATACCCTCCCCAATGTCCATCACCCAGCCACCCCATCCTCCCACCCCCCATCCCTCCAGCAACCCTCAGTTTGTTTCCTGAGATTAAGAGTCTCCACCTACCTGTGGAGTCCCTAGGGAGGGTTTGTCTCCCTCCCTAGTCCCATCTTGTTTCATTTTTCCCTCCCTTCCCCCACAACCCCCAATCCTGCTGCTCAAGTTCTTCTTATCAGTGAGATCATACAACAATTGCCTTTCTTTGACAGACTTATTTAGCTTTGCATAATAGCCTCTAGTTCCATTCACTTCATTGCAAAAGGGCAAGATTGGGGGGTTTTGATGGCTGCGTAATATTCCATTATGTATATATACCACATCTTCTTTATCCACTCCTTTGTTGATGGACATCTAGCTAGCTTCTTTCCTTAGTTTGGCCATTGTGGAGATTGCTGCTATAAACATTGGATCACTACATTTGTATCTTAGGGTAAATACCCAGTAGTATAATTGCTGGGTCATAGGATAGCTCTGTTTGCAATTTTTTGAGGAATCTCTATGCTGTTTTCCATAGTGGCTGCACCAGCCTGTGTTCCCACCAACAGTGTAGGAGGTTCCCCTTTCTCTGCATCCTTGCCAACACCTGTCATTTCCTGACTGGTTAATTTTAGCCCTTCTGACTGGTGTGAGGTAGTATTTCACGGTGGTTTAGATTTGTATTTCCCTGATGCTAAGTGATGTTGAGCACTTTTTCATGTGGCTGTTGGCCATTTGGATGTCTTTGCAGAAATGTCTGTTGGGAGAAGATATTTGCAAATGACATGTCAGATAAAGAGCTAGTATCCAAAATTTATAAAGATCTTAACAAACTCAACACCCAAAGAACAAATAATATAATCAAGAAATGGGCAGAAGACATGAACAGACATTTTTTTCTTTTTTATTATCACAATTATGTTCTTATATTTTTCCATTTCAAAATTTTTAAGTTATATTAGCTATTTTCTTTTTTCCCCAGAAACACTCCATTCTCTTCTGATCTACATTAATTGATTTCCAGATTTATGTTCATATTTGTTATTTTGAGACTTCTCTTTTCTTTTCCTGGTTGACTCTCCTATTAATTGGATCACCTCACTTTGGTTTTTTGTTTTCTTTTTTCAAATTTACTTGATGGGCTAAAGCAGATCCTCAAGTAATTTCCTAAAAATAGGGCTGCCTCTAGGTATATGAGGCCTCAGACAAGTAATTTTTGTGAGGCCTCTTTCTACATAAATACTTTTATTTTAAAAAGTATTATTAAATTCAAGACATTTGACACATGTCAAATATAGTGGGTTTTTTTTGGAGCAAATTTAGAGTAATGGAAATAATCTCATCTATTTAATATTCAATCAGTATATGTGAAGATTCTTCTTTATTCTCCATATTCTTTATTGTCAAGTGCATTATTCTTACTATCTTCCACCATGAGAAAAAATAAATAACAATACTGTTATTAATCACAATGCCTGTGAGTTCATGTGGCAAACTGTATGTATTGAAACAATATAGATCTGTGTTTTGCAATTCTGTAATACCATTATTGAACACTGGTTATTGTTTGTTATGATGCATTATCATCCATCAGACCACTTGTGAATATTGGCTTCTAATGATTCCCTCAAAAGTTGTTGCTGTATTTCATTGATGATGACTACAAATGTAGTTCTTATCCAGAATATGCAGGAAAATGTGAACAATTATTTCCATTCTAGCTATGTTGAATTTACCACTTGGAATTTTGTAACATAAATCTAAAACAATCCATCTTTCAAATCTTTCTTCTCTTGAATTCTTTATGCAGCAACCACTACCTTCCCAGAAAATGAGTATGTTAATGTTAACTGCACCCTGCCTTTCGTCCATTGGCACCAGCAGAGAGGACTATAGGAGGAATGAGAAGAGGCCTCACTCGCACAAGGAAGGACTGTCTCTCACCAGGCATAGATTTAGCTGACCTGGGAAGCATAATGTCTTTACAACAATGGAGGCAGGAGAGAACTTCAGTTGGGGTCACATAGAATAAAGTATACCTGCTGCTGTCCTGGGTTGCCCTTGGGTACTAAGGGTCAGAGAAACCACCATAAAACCAAGCCAGAGAAGAGTTGACACATGGGCCACAGCGTAAGCCAATGGTCTCTTGGTGTTGAACTTGTCCTATATCCAGTGTTTGAGAGTCAGTAAAAATCATCATGTCACTGCCATTCTGGTAGCCCAGTCTCACACAATTCTATGAAAGAATTTATGAACCATGCAGCATGAGCATTCCACTTGCCAGGATGTCCTCTGGGAACCAAGGTCCACCCAGGACCTGAAGAAACCTTTTGGTGTATGGATAGGGTAGATGGTAGAAAAGCATGAAGCGGGGGATGAAAGAAGACTAGGACCCACATGGATCCTGGTCTGGGCTAGGGTGCTTTCCAGGGGGTTCTGCTGACCCTGGCTGGTTCCTGGCTGAAGGAGGCCTTAGGAAATTTCAAAGAAGACACATCTGGACCAGAACACATACAAAATCAGATCTGAGCTCGGTTCTCACCATTTAGCTCTAAGTCCCGGGCTGAGGAGGGAACATAGAACCTCAAGGAATTGCACTTCTAAAGGGCAGGGGTCTCACTTGCTTACAAGTGTGAAAGGTGATATTTTTCAATTTATGCATTTATGGAAATGGCTTTTTCCACCCTAATCCTTGATTTTTAGTTGTATGGAATTCAAGGTTGATAATCATTTTAACTCAGAATCTTGAAGGCCTTGGCTCCACTGTGTTCTTAGATCCAATATAGCTGATGAGAGATCTGATGCTGGTAAGAGGTTTTTGGGTGTTTTGTTTTGTTTTGTTTTTAAGATTTTATTTATTTATTTGACAGACAGAGATCACAAGTAGGCAGAGAGGCAGGCAGAGAGAGATGAAGGGAAGCCAGCTTCCCGCTGAGCAGACAGCCTGACGCAGGGCTCAATCGCAGAACCCTGGGATCATGACCTGAGCGGAAGGCAGAAGCTTTAAACCACTGAGCCACCCAGGCGCCCCAAGAGTTTTTGTTTTTTATAAGTATCTTTTAAATTTCTCTTTTTCCTGCTGAAGCTTCTTAGTACCTTCTCTTTATTACTGAAATACTGAACTTCTATAACGCTGAGCCTGGATGTGTATATGTATATATGCCTGTATGTGACTTAGGTAGCTCCATTGTCTTGGGCACTTGATTGGCATCTTAATTTGTACACTCAAATCTTTGACTCTTGGAAATCCTTTGTGATATCTCGTTGATGATTTCTTCCTCTTTGTTTTCTCTCTGTGTCACTCCGTTGATTTGATGTGAGGCTTCCTGGGCTGATCTTCTCTATATCTTACCTTTTCTTGGTTTTTCACTGCTCTGTGTTCTACTACCTGGTGATTTTATTAGATTTTATCCACAATTTATTTGAATTTCAGAGTCACATTTTCATTTTATAATAGTTTGTCCTCATTAGCTTTTTGTGTTTTGTTGATACAATAATATTTTTTCTCTTTCTAGGAATAATAATTAAAGAGTTTTTAAAAGTTAAACTGTGTTTTTTTTCTAAAGTATGCCTGTTCCTTTCAGAGTAACATATTCTGCTTGTTTATCTTGGTCTCTCTTATGTTGAAGAATTTCTTCAAAAGTCCAATGATATTTGGGTATTCCATCATATTTAAGAACCAGACAATAAGTTGATCTTGAGGGTGTGTGTGTGTGTGTGTGTGTGTGTGTGTGTAAGGGGGGAACGGGAGTGGCCAATGCTTGCAGGTTGGCAGTTCCCTTTAATGTGATGTGGGGAAGTAGGCAATAGTCCTGGCAACCCATAGCTGTCAGGTTGGAGGTCTTTTCTCCGTGAGTATTCCACTGCTTTGGAAAAGAATTCTCTTGTTACTTGCGAAGTGGGTGTATTAGTTTTCTAGGGCTGTCATAACAAAATACCATGGACCACGTGGCTTAAACAACAGGAATTTATTTTCTTACAGTTCTGGAGGCTGCAAGTCCAAGATCATGATGTTGGCAGGTTTGGTTTTTCCTGAGGCCTCTCTATTTTGCCAACATCTGGTCATCTTCTCACTGTGTTCCCTTATGGCCTTTCTTCTGAGTATGTGTGTGCTTGGTGTCCCTTCCTCTTCTTATAAATACAGCAGGCCTACTGGATTAGGACCCACCCTATTGATCCCCTTTTAAGTTAATTACCTCTTCTTTAGGGCCCTATCTCCAAAGACGTTCACAGTCTGAGGTACTGAAGGTTAGGACTTCAACATACGAATTTTGGAAGGTTACTTTTTAGTCCATAACAGTAGGTAGATCGATATCTGTCAGTCTGCCAATAAGGAGAGGGTTTAAAATTACAAAATCAACCGTTGGGTCAAGAGCAGGATTTCTTAACTGGCACTTTTGACATCTTGGGCTGCATAATTCTTTGTTGTGAGACCTGTCCTATGTGTGGAAGGATGGTTAGCAGCATCCCTGGCTTCTACCCACCAGATGCCAGTTGTGACAACCAAAGGTATCTTCAGACATTGACAAATATCCTTGGGGAGTAGGGCAGTTAAGAACCAATCTGTGGCTTTCCCTATTACAGGAAGCCTTAGGACAGAATACAGATGAGTATGGATGGTCAATGCACTATATTTTATTAAAAAAAAACACTCTCCTACTTCACCACTCAATTATAAATGAGGTAACTGAGACTCTGAGAGAAGAGGTAATTTGCACACAGTTGCATCTAACAATAGTAAAGAGACATGATTGGAATCCAGTTCAGTTGGCTCCCAATCCAGTGCCCTTTCCATGAACCCAATTCTGCTGCTTCAGCATGATTTACTAGTAAACACACTGCCATTCTCTTTAGAGAGATTTCCTCTCTTTAAAGGAAAATGTCCCCAGCAAATTGGATCCTTTAAAATAATAAATTCTAGTCACAGCAAAAGCTTTGGGGAGGAACCCTTTTGAATTTTTTAAAAAAGAAGTTAAACTCTGATCTCAGTAAGAAACTCTTTTAAACTGGTGGGGTTGAGAGTTACTGTGGTTACTGTGTTCTATTCTCTATAAAGTGATTACAGGTAAAACATTAATTTCATTCACTCACTTATTTATTCTTTAAGTTATTTCTCCAAACTCTCTCGCTGAGGACAGGCTTTGCAGTGTGTGTGTGTATGTGTATGTTTGTGTGTCTTCACGTACACACTCAATACCTGCCTGTGTTTGTATATTATAGGTGTGTGTGATGTCTCTGCAGTTCTGTGTGTCATGTGTATGTGTGCATACACATTAAGCACACTAAATTTGGGTTTGCTCCAAAAAGAATAAGCAGAATTTTGTGGGAATAGTCCAGAGTACTGCACTATTACCCAATGATTCATATAAGAACTGCACATGATTATTCAGTGTTACTGATTTTCATCCTTTGCATCCATGAAGCACTCTGAGATCTCTTCTAACACCTTGACAGTTGGTGATTTGACCCCCAACCCCCATCACCCAATTTGGGCTGACAGTACTGGCAGTCCGTTACCTGGAGGGCTCCTGCTGCCCATCAAAGTCAGCTCTGATGAGGCTTTCAAAACACACACATGTCAGGTGTGAGAAACCTGCATCAGTGGGCTCAGACCCTCTAATCTTATTCCCAGGAGGGGGCCAAGAACTCTGCCCACTGAAGCTTATGACCTTGACCAGCTGAAGGCACTGAATCCTGGGCTGGGGAGCAGAAAGGATGCTATGGACTGTGAGTCTCCAGGGATCCAAGAAAGGGACAGATGTTTGGAGACCAGTCTGAAGGGGAAAATAGAGGCTGGGAAGAAGGAAGGCAGAGTTCAGTCATTCTTTGTTTACCATGCTGGCTAATTTGTTTCATTTCTTCAAATATAAATTCTGTGATAGACTCCTCCCTTTTCCTTTCCCATGTCTCCCACAGGGCCCAGAAGAAGGTGTCTGAATACAGGTTGGTTAATATATGTATCCTCTTCTCTGTTTTCAGTAGTACTTACAATGGGGATTTCATTCATTCATGTATTCAGCAAATATTTATTGAGCACTGCTTTGTGTCAAGCATTGTCTTAACTTTGGGTTACAACAATGAACAAAACAGACAAAAATCCCTGCCTTTTGGAGAGACAACAAATAGATTAAAAAATGAAGGTAGAATGTGAGCACTAAGGAAGACAAATAGAAAGGGGGTTTTCAAGTATGTGGGAAGGACGGGTTAAAATTTTAGATAGGGTGGTCCAAGAGGGCCTCAGTGATGATGTGTGTGAAGACCTGAAAGATCTCCTTGGTGAAAAGAGGAGAGGTACTTTCGATCATTTGATAGTTTAGATCATTTAGTAGACTAAGCACATCACTTACAAAGTGGGTGTTTAGTTTGGTTGGTTTTGTGCAACATCTTCACCTCTCAGAGAATTGATGTTCTCTTGCTTCTTTCTTGGCTAGCCCCTGAACCTGTGCCCTGGGTTCCACCTTTCCCATCTCCTTGAGGTGCCTTTACTCGTCAGTATGGAACTCAACTTGCTGTAGGCTCAGGTTGAAACTTGCTTTAGGGTCTTCCTTCTTGGTAAACAATTGAACAAACAAACAAATGATTAAATGCCCTTTCTGAACATTATATCTACCTCTATCTACAACTTTATCTTTCTCTTTTTTACAGCAAAACTTTCTGGGAAAAATGGTCCTGATTTACTGTCTTAACTTCTACTTCTCAACTGATTGTTCGATGGCTTTCCTCCAAACCATTGAAATTCTGCTCATAGGGTCATGCAGATTATAAAACCAGTTGCTCAGCCTCAAACCACCTTTCTGGGTTCTGCTTTGGGATCCTGGGACCAGCAGTCTGCAAACTCCATTTCTCCTTTATTTTCTGGTTTCCACTGGGTCTTCCTGAGAGGGGACACTAGAGGGACTCTGGTAGGCAGAAGGAGGTGGGAAAGGTTTGTTCTTCCCCATTTGCATGTGCTTTGGTCAGCATCTCTCCAGTAATATGCCCACACTCCATGTGGAGTCCAGTCTCCTGCTTCTGCCAGCACCCCCAGAGCCAGAGTCATGCCCTTCTCCACAGAGATCCCAGCCCCTCCTCTCCTGGGTCCATCTTTCAAGCTTCCCTGAGTCCCAGCTCTCTGAGTCTCCAGAGGTGTCAGTACCACTGGACAGCACTCCCTTCTTAGAGACCAGAGCCTAGCTCCGTGGGGCTTCTCCTCCAAGGAGCTGGATTCCAGTGGCCCCCGCTTCTGCCTTTTGTTTCCCTAGCCCTAGAGGAGGTGGTTTCTTCCTACAGTTAAAATCTCTGTGCTTTCTCAGTGTTCCCTTTTGCTTTTTCAAGCCCTTTGACCCCTGGATTTGGCTGCCAAACCAAATGGATCTCTCTTGATCTTTTTATCATGGCAGTTCTGTACAGCATTCTATTTTTCTGACTGCTCTCTCTTTCAAGAGCTCTTTTCTCTTTTGCCTCATGAGACCATGGTTTCTTGGTTCTCCTCCTCACTCTTGAACTGCCCCTCCTCAGTCTCTTCCATGGTCTCCAGCTACCCTTTAACCTGCTAAGCCACCCAGGCGCCCCTCCAGCTACCCTTTAAATCTTGACTGTCCTCAGCTCCCTCACTAGCTTCTCTTCTCATCCCACTCCCTAGACCATTCAGAGCAATGGCTTCGGCCTCTTGTTAAGGATTCCAGTTCTCTAGCCCTGCTCAGACTTCTCTCCAGAGCTCACGTTCCTATTTACAACTGCTGGTTAGATGTTTCTATCTGAATATTCCCCAGATTCTTTAGTCTCAGTATTTCCCAAATAAATCTTGCCATCTTTTTAAACCAAACCAATCTCCTGCTATGTTCACCAACGGCCCCATCACCCAAGCCAGAATGATGAGATCCATTTGGATTTCTTCCTCTGCCTTACATCCTGCCTTTACTTGCACTTAACATCTCTTGAGGCTGTGACTTCCCTCTCCTGCTCCTGCCATAGTTCAGATAATGGGAGCTAACACTTACAGAGCGCTTAATGTGTTTAGAACCCATACTAAGGTCTTTTTATACAACTCATTTAGTCCTCATAGCAATAACTGTATGAAGTAGGTGCTACTATTATCCCCATTTTACAGATGAAGAAACTGAGGTACAGAAAATTTATATGACCTATCCAGTCACACAGAAGGTGGGCTCTTAACCATGCTATTTGATAGCCTCTCAAGCACCTTGGATGAACACCTAGCTTGCCTGAATCAATTTCCTTCTGTGGAGCTCTTCCAGAATCTTTCCCCACCCACAGAATGCTTACTATAGATGTTGTTCACATATCTTCCTTGATGGGCAGTAAATACTTCAAGGGCAACAGGTATTTTACTTGTTCATTTTTATCTCCAGCATCTAACATGGGGGCTGGGACATAGTCGAAGCTCAGTAAAAATTTGGAGACTAGCAAGAATTTTAGTGCTCTCTGGCTAGGTGAATTCAGTGGTTAGAGCCTGAATTGGGGTCTTGCTGTGGGCATATGTATATCAGCTGAGGAACACACCCCCAGTACCGTCACAGAAACAGAAGTCACCAGGATCAGGTTGAATTTGGCAAGGTGATCTTGGTTGCCTAACAGTTCCTAGGATAATATAAGAAAACTTTGGCAAAACAGTGTGACCTGCTCTAGGCTTTGAGAATCCTACGAAATGGTGGGGAAATAAGAAACAAAGCTCACGGCAAAGGCAGCATGCTAATCAGCTCTGTGTGTCTTGTCTCATGTTGCAAGAAAAAAGAATCATGCAAATGTTGTATAATTGTTTGTCTTCATTATGTGAGCTTGTTCCTCACTTCATTATGCACAGAATTTGCAAGTTGCTTTCTGCCTTCCTCCCATTTCAAATAGCTGATTTGAAATTTTAGGAAAGGTACATATTAATTAGCAGGCCTCCACATAGCAAATATTAATTTAGAAACTGGTGTGAAGCATAAACATCAATGTAACATCCGTTATAGAATGAGAAACCACATAAATATTTTCAAGGCCCAGAGATTTGGGGAGGTTGGAATCTATTTTGAAGATCTGGATAAGCATATTTTTTCGTAGATGATCCCCGTTGCTCCTAGGAATGATCGCAAATGATAGATGGGATTGTTCATCATAGTTTATATAGAAGAGGTGTGAGAATTAAAATTAAGAAAAACCGAGAGCAAACAGCAAATAACTATGGATAATACCTAGGTAAGTTTGCAGGGATGTTCCCAGCAAGGCCAGATAGTGTTCTTTTGAGTGACATGAACACAAGTAACGTGGTATTCCTTATAATCACACCTTGTGGTTAGTGCTGAGGAAGGAGACAAACTGGACGCATGGGGTAAATATGGGGCCTGTTCCTTCGAAATCATCTAACCCCTCCCTAACCCTCCCCAGAGCTCCTGGGAGGCCTGAGTGAGAAAGAGGAGAAGAAGAGAACAGAGGAGCTCCTTGGGGATCCCAGCACACCTCCATGTATCAGCTGGGATATATCAGCCAAGTTACTTTCACATTCTGAGCCTCTGGTTCTTCATTTATAGACTGTAGATAATAACATCTACTTCTTAGCAGAGTTCCAGTGAGAGGAGAAATAAGGAAGGTGAAGGCTTCTGGAAGAAGCAAAAACAAGGGAAGCCATTATTACAATTTCCTTGACCAAAATGGAAGTTGCTGCAGTGTCCCAAAGTTCCTAGAGGAGAAGTCTCTGTGGCTAGTTCCCGAGAACCTGCTCAGCCCCTTTCAGGGCATCCTTCCAGCAGAAGATTTCTGATAAAATCCCAGCAGATAGAAACATGGGTTGACATATTTGTATTTCATTAAAACCTCAAAGCCCCAATTTTCTGTCACTGCTTATGTTCATTTTTATGTTTATTCTTGGCCCAAAGAAGATGCTCATTGTCAGAGAGAGTTGACTTGATTTCAGAGGCCTTGCCATTACTTTGGGGATGCTACTGAGACTTGCGTAGACATAAGGGCCCTGCTTTGAGCCATCCTCTACCTGATGCTCCCAATCCCATCCTGACCAGTCTCACCACCCTGGCACTGTACCAGGAAGGCCACCTGTGTATATGGCAATGGAGTCTCGGTGGCACCATGCTGCAAGATCAGGAGCCACCCCCACAATTAGACATAGAAATGGGAGCAGGATGAACATGGCAGCTCTTCTTCAGAAATCAAAATGATCCAGCTTCAGGAAATTTAGTAAAAAGACTAAGCTTTCCCATCTTCTCTCACGAAAAGCCCTAGGAAAAGTTCAAGCGCCTAGAAAAGCCACTGAAGGAACCAAATAAATATATTTATGCATTTTCTAAATTTAGACTAGTGGAGAGACTTACTGTTTATAAGTACTTGAAAGGTGTAAACATTAAGAAGGTAACAAGAAGCTGAAGGGCTGCACAAGAAACTGTATCTCAGAATATTTGATGGAACGGGATGAACATGAAATTATCAAGGGAATGAGATTTGGAAGAGGCTTGGTAGTCCAAGGCTGGCCTCCTGGAAAGCTGTGAAGGCAACTGTACCTGTGCTGTCCCTACCTCGTCCCTCTGACTGAATAAAGGAGCGGGGGTATCTGTCTGGAGATTACTTCAGGGAAACAGATGAGTAAAGGAGATTTAAAAAAAATTATGATGAATGATTATTTTCTGTTGCCTGGCCTTAGGCCAGAGACTAAGAATGAACAATAGTGAGGTCATCCAAGAATGTTTAGGGTACGGAGAAAATAAATGAAACATTAGCCAACTTGATGTGAGTGGTCATCCACTCACATGACCCAGTCAGAGACAATGACAGACAAGTCTGTAGCAGCCTGTGGGTCAATGAAGGTGCTCCCATTAGGAAGTGAGGGACTTAATGATCTTGGAATAGAAAAGAGATGTATATATTCTTGTATTTTATTTTTTGTTTTTTGTTTTTTTTTTAAGATTTTATTTATTTATTTGACAGAGACAGATCACAATTAGGCAGAGAGGCAGGCAGAGAGAGAGAGGAGGAAGCAAGCTCCCTGCTGAGCAGAGAGCCTGATGCGGGACTCGATCCCAGGACCCTGAGATCATGACCTGAGCCGAAGGCAGCGGCTTAACCCACTGAGCCACCCAGGTGCCTATGTATTTTATTTTTTATTAGGAATGTTAATTGTTGTTTTTAATGCCTCCTTATAATGTAAAATTCCCCTTTGAGTACACCTACTTTCAATTAAATAGATAATGATCAGGCTAAGAACAGAAGTTTCAACACAAAAATAATCCTTAAGTGAGCAGGCATCTACCAAACAGGATGACACCAGCTAAACAGATATTTCTCAACTCAAAATTATGCTATTCCTAAGTAAAAATGTATCTTTGAGAAGACAAGACAGAAACTGAAATGCATATTGCTCAGTGAAAAAAGTCAGTCGGTAAAGGCCACATGCTGTATGATTCCAACTTTATGTCATACTGACAAAGGCAAAACTACAAGGACAGTACAAAGATCAGGGTTTGGAGGAAGGGAGGGGGAGGAAGGCATGGATAGATGGAGCACAGGGGGATGTCCAGGGCTATGAAATGATTCTGTGTGATACTGTAATGGTGGATACATGACATGATGCATTTGTCAAAAGTCACAGAATATACAACACAAAGACTGAACCCTAAAGCAAACAATGGACTTTATTGGTAATAGTATATCAATATTGGCTCATCAGTTGTAACAAATGTAGCATACCAGTGCAAGACATTAGTAATAATGACAACAATAGGGGAAAACCAAGGTGGAGAGAAAGAGTATGTGAGAATTCCTTGTACTTTCTGCTCAGTATTTCTGTAAACCAAAACTTCTCTTAAGAAAGTAAAATCTAGGGGTGCCTGGATGGCTCAGTGGGTTGGGCCTCTGCCTTCGGCTAAGGTCATGATCTCAGGGTCCTGGGCTCAGCCCCTGCATCAGGCTGTCTGCTCAGCAGGAGCCTGCTTCCCCCCCTCTCTCTGCCTGCCTCTCTGCCTGCTTGTGATCTCCATCTGTCAAATAAATAAATAAAATCTTTAAAAAAAAAAAAAGTAAAACCTATTAATTATTTTTTTTTTCTTAAATCATCTGGGTGGCTGAAAAACCTCTGGTATTAGAAAATCTCAGTGATTACATTTATTTTATTTAATTAATAAGCATTAAGCTTAATAAATATTGAACTGCTGCTAGGCTCTGAGGAACTGAGATTAAATAGAATCACCGCCTTCAGCTGTAACAACAACCATGTCTTTAGCTGACCACAATAATACCTAATATTTATTGATTGCTTCTTATAGTCTAGGCCCTGAATTCCCTATCTCATTTAATCCCATAACCCTACAGGGGATAAATAAAGAAAACAACATTTTATATTGGCTTGACAAATAAGGAAATAAGTTTGGAAAATTTAAATAACTTGTCTAAGGTCACCCGCCTAGGAAATAATAGAGTCAAAATGATATTGCAGTAATTGGACAACTGCCATTCAGAAGTCTAGTGCATCCCCACAGGAACAGGGAACCAGTTAACATTCTTTATTCTATTTGTAAGGCTGCTTTGAAGAGCTTTGTTCTTACTGAAAACTTCAAGTAAAGATATTAGAACAAATTCCATTATAAATAGGAATCAGATATGGTTCTGCGTCAAAAAGCTGAGTAACTTTTTTTACAGAAGAAATTTATCAGATTATGTAATTTTATTTCTCTATATAAATTTGAAAAATCCTTTATTGCAATTATTGTTGCTGTGAAGAGTACATTAGCACAAGTCAGAACTTCACAGCTATTGAGAATTAAACTACAAGGAAAACAAGTTGGAAAAATGAGGTGAGGCTCAAATATGTATCTATATTTAACTTTATATGAATAGGAGCATTAAACTTCACTGCTGCTTGAGGCCATTAAAATCTTTTTCATTATCCTGGGAACACTGTTGGTCAGATCACTTCTAAAATTCATGGGAGAGAGAACAGTGACTGTGGCAAATGAGACAGATCCTTTCTTTCCCACATATAGGTTTCGTATAACCATCCTTTCAAGGGTTTGTTGACTCATAATTGTGAGACCACCTCGAATTAACATAGTCCTTCTCTTAAGCAGAACAATCTACTAGTCAGAACTAGTACTAGTAGTACTAGTAGAACAATCTAGTAGTCAGTCTAAACACCAGTAAATACCATGTGTAAGCAGTGTACCAGGAGTTACGGGCTACAGAATGGGAAGTAATCTTGCCAAGAGCTAGAAAACAGAAAACACACAACACACACACACACGAAAATAACTGTAGATTTCCTAATGAAAGCTAACATCACATTTCCCACAGGTGAATGACAGAAGCCTTGGAGATGAAAAGAGCTTGTAGCAAGGTTCAGAAAAAGTCTACACCTACAACCAGGAACAACGTCTTTGAAATCCACAGCTCCTAAATATTGACTGCTAATTGCTCTGTCCACCTTTACAGGCCTCACTGTATCCTCTCTCTTGAGTCACCTAATTTTTTTTAGTGAAAAACCTAGTATCACCCATTGCAATCAGTTTTGTCTAGGACACTTCTTCCTTTTCATACCCAAAGAAGGTCCTCCTTTGCAAGGTGGGCTCACAGATTTTGACTGAGTTAAATTACCATAGAGATCATCTTCTTCTCCTCACGAGGAGGTATGCATTAGACCTGATCATTTATGGGTGGTGAGGAAGAGTTCTACAACTCTTTCCCATGTGACCCTTTCCAGGGCAGATAATCCTGAGAAGCATTGGAATAGATACCCTCTCTTGAAACCTTCTCTTCAAGGGTAAAAAGTGTCATCCTTAAAGTTTTTCCCAGGAGTCGTAGAAGATGACTCAGTAGTTCTAGTCATGTACTTTAATATGGATGCCAAAGAATAAAGCTGGACTCTCCATGAAATGCCTTGACTTATTATATCTCCCGATTAGTCCCACAGTATACTTGCTTTGTGGTCAAATAAGTGGGAAATGCTGAAGACTTGAATATTTACAGTGCAGGAAAAATATTTTAAAGTACTAGAAACTTTTGCAGTAAAAAATGTGTTTAACTTTTCTTTATATCCCCCCCCCTCTGTTATTTTCCCTTTGTAACACCAGTAACATTCCTAGGAGAGCTCTTTGAGAAATCTTTCTTTAAAGTCGAGAAATGTTCATGAATATAAATACCTATGCAGGATGCTTGGTCGATGACCAACTATTGTAAGATGATTAGTTGCTGCAAATTGCCCTTCATGACACAAAGTTCACACACATCTTCTCACTGCCCTCCATCCATTATCTGGAGCCTAAAACAGAAAATTCAATGTATTATGATGTAAATAGAAAGGTCAGTCATGTCTATCAAGGCAAGGGCTTTTTAGAGAAGCAGAAACGTGCCCCTTTTCTGTAGCTCTGAGTCATCTCCCTAGAGTTAGTTACTTCCTAACTTTTGGAAAAAATAAAGGGACAGATAATAAAATCCTTACCATTTTCTAAGGAAAGGAGATGAGACACCTAGTGATTTCTGGATGCTGAGAGAATTATTGACTGATGGGGAACTGAAAGGAAGCCCTACCCCTTCACTAAACAGGAGTGTGGCAATCATAGGAGACCCTGCGATTGTCTTATACAGCTCTTGGCATCACTGGCATGTGATGTTCTTGCTACAGAGGCCCAGTTGTAATGACCAAAAGACCATAGGTTGTTTATCTGCATCCTGTTCCTCCAGTCTCCTAACAATCTACTTCTCTCTATTCAGAAGTCTTTCCAAAATACATGGTTGTTTACCTTCCCTCCTTCTGAGATCCCATTAAAATGACAGTATAAACCCCAAATGATAAAGAGAATAGGATGAGGACCATAAGCAGATAAGAGGCTTTAACAAACTTCTGAAATAACAGAGAAGATGAAGTGGTAGCTGAGGAAACAAGGCAGAGGATGCAGCTATAATGGGTCTGCAAAGGAGTAGCCCAAGAAGGAAAACAGAGAAGATGGAGTATCTTATGTAAGAGGTATAGAAGTCTTTGCAGAAGCCACACAAAGGAGCAGGCAGCTGAGGAAGAATCCCACCTGCAGAACTTAGGAGGGGCTCAGGACTTAGAAACTCCAAGTATTGCCAAAGGCAGGAAGGAGAAAAGGGGTGAAAATAGGGAGCATACTTGAAGGTCTATATATGGAAGAGTTAATCCCTCTACCAATCTTTCCTTCTTTGTGAGAACACTGAACATTCAAATATCTACCTGTTAGGCAAAAAGGCAAAGAAATAAACATTTGTGAAGTATGTTGTGATTGGCTGAATTACATCCCCCCAACATTCATATGTTGAAGTTCTTACCACCACCACTCCCCACCCCTGTACCTCAAAATGTGACTATATTTGGAGATAAGGCCTTTAAAGAGGTAATTAAAGTAAAATGAGGTTATATGGATGGGCCTTCATCCAGTATAAGAGGTGTCCTTGTAAGAAGATGAGATTAAGACATATACGCAGATGAAAGACCATGTGAAGTCACAGGAAGAAGATGGCCATCTGCAAGACAAGGAAATAGGCCTCAGAAGAAGTCAGCCCTGCTGACACCTTAATCTTGGACTTTTAGCCTCCGGAGATGTGAAAAAATAAATTTCTCTTTAAACCACCCAGTCTATGGCACTTTGTGTTGGCAGTTTTAACAAACTAATACATAAATTTTCCTCAATTGAAGTTGAATAGTGTCACAGTAAAGTTTTCTATAATTTAACACTGATGGATATCACATCCCACAGTATTGACTGTTTTGCTGTCTTTCTAATCACCCTAAATGGAAGGCTGCTTGATAACAAGGTCCTTGTTCTTCATAGATAGCTCCCAGCTAGCTTTGTGTCACCTAATTCTTAAATGTGAGAGAACCACCATTTATACAAAGGTTACCTTAAGGGATTTAAGGGAAGTCTCCAACATAAAATAGAGAAGCCAAAGTAAATAAAATTTTTTTTAATGACCATAGATGGAATAGATGATTTAGAGAAAGAAGACTAATTTTCCTAGTTAATATTCTTAAAGAAATTTGACAAGAGATTATACTGTAAAGCAAAAATAAGGGCTATGAAGAAAGGATGGAGAAAGAATAAAAGGCCTGGAAATTGAATATATGGCTATAAAATAAAACTAACTGAGGAGTTGGAGGATATTTAGGAGTCCTCCCAAAAAGTAGAAAACAAAACAAAAAAAAGAGTCTTAAAAAGAGAGAATATAATGAACAGAGAGGACCAACAGGGAAGGTACATCTTACAATGAAAGTCCCAGAAAGAAAGAACAGAAAATGGAAAAAAAAAAACATAAAAATAATACAGGAAATTTTTAAACACTTAAAGAACAAGAATCCCCAAATTCAAATAGATAAATGAAAAAAGACCGAATATCATTGTGAAATTTCAGAATATCAGCAACAAAGAGAAAATACGAAAATCTTCAAGTGTGAATGAGAGGGAAAAGGGTCCTACATAGAAATGAGAATCAGAATAAATTGGATTTTTTTTATCAGCAACATTGGATGATAAAACACAGGGAACCATACTTTCAAAGTCCTACGGGAAGATTGTGTTCAACCTGGAATTATGTACCTTGCTAAAGTATCATTGAAAGCAATTATATGAATAAAATAAAATCATTTTCAGAAATGCAAGAAGTCAGAAAATCTACTTACCATACATCCTTTCTTAGAAAGCTAACTGTGGATGTGCTCCAGCAAAATTCACTCAGAAATCAGGAAGAAATAAATCATGTGGTTCTAGATAATGAATTTAATTGAGAATTGAATTTTGTGCACCAGATTTAGAAAGTAACCAGTCTAAAGCAGGATGTCATAGTGCTCAAGGGGAGGGGTCTTAAATAGAAGGGGAGGCTTGATAAGATTGTCATGATAGAAAATAGGGAGGGGGACAAAATTAAGAGAGTAATTCTAGGAAAAATCAGGCTGTTGAATATGAAAAAAAGATGATTTGGTAAAACAAAAACAAGAAAGGAGATATAATCAGAGTCTATGACTTTGTTATGCAGCAAACAACTTTTACATAGTCAATGGTTAAAAACCTGTATTACTGTTTGACTTTTAGATCAATCTATAATCAAAACACTGAAGACTTAACTACGATTATAAAAAGATTAACACTGACAACCTAGAAGTAAAAGTACAGAGGAGAGAGCCTGGGAGATTAAGATGCAGGAGGCTGAAAAACTGAAGTGATACTAATATTCTCGTTACCATCTGGAAGTTAAGAGATATTATTTATATTTGAAAGATCAGAAAATGATTCTGTAGATGTAGTACCTAAAGGTACAAGGACAAGGTGTAGAAGAAAAATTACAAAGCAGGTCATTAGTATGGTGATCTAAAATGAGGAATGTATAGAAATTGTGGTACATCTCCTTCAGTCAATAAAATGGATGTTATTTAGATATAGGAAATTACTTGAGATATTTAAAAAAAAAAGCAGACTGCAAAATTTTATAAAATGTTCATCTAGTTATTTTTTGATCGGTGGCTTATGGGTCATTTTCTATACTTCATTCAACACATTTTCTGTAGTTCATCTATGTAGAAGGTGTGTTGGTTATCTACTGTGTTTTGGCACTGTGCTAGGGCTGTGAGTATTGAATATGGAAGTTTATAAAGACAATCAAGTCTCTGCCACACAGCTTATAGTCCAGAAAGGAAGACATACTTACCAGTAACTATTTAAAAATGTGAACTCTATGATGAAGGACATTCATGATGTTAGGAGAGCACTGAGCACAGATCCTAAGCCTAATTTAGGAATCTGAAAAAGATTCCTTCAACCAATAACTTTTATGTTTTAAATAAGAGAGATTATTTTCTTTTTTAAAGCAGAGATTCAAAATTGGAAGCATATTATTATCTCAATTACATAAATGTATGTGTCAGGAAAAATTCTCAAGGGACAAAAAATATTAACTGAGATTATCTGTCAATTTTGGAATTGAGGAATCTTACATTCTTCTTTATATTTTCCTGATTTTTCCAAATTTCTACAAGGGATAAGTAGCTTTGATAATAGAAGTTATCATTAGTGGTAAAGCAGTTAGGTAGTTGTGCTATTTGAGATCCTTTCCCTAGTCCTACCTATGGAAGCTGAAGGCAGTTACTAACATATCTGAAGCACAAACAGTTACCAAAACATCTGTCTACCCTAGACTTTTTAAAAGACTGTCATTGGAGATGGTAGATTCCTTTCAGTAAATGTTTGCTAACTGGCAAACTTGGACACTGTCTTTGTTTGCCATGAATTTTGCTAATAGTAGCACATGTTAGGATGTTTCTCAAAAGTGCAAGGAGATACAGATGCCAAGGATAAGCCCAGCAGTTCTATTATATCTGATATTTCTTTATTAATTGGGCTACTGTGCCATGTCTTTAAAAATTTAACTATATCCTATAGTATATTTTTACTGAAAAAATGTGGTTTAAAATGTAAAGTAATCACTATTTTTATGCCCATGTTCCTTGGCTTGTGTTTTTAGGTTCTAAAAGCATTTAAATTGGTTCTCCAGTGACTAGTTACTCCTACATGTAGGATCAGATCTATCACTGGTGATTTTTATGGACTTGGACATTCAGTTTACTGCACATATAAGTCCTCTGCATCATATTATTTCTCCAGTCACACATTTATATAATTATTTTGAGAACCACAGAACTCTGTATTGTATCCAAAGATCCCTTTTCTCCAACATGAACTAAGGTGGAAGATCAAACTAATGCATTGTAAATTGGCAATACATTTAAAAGCCTCACATTATAATACAAGATTCAGCTGAAAGGTAAATTGCAGTGTGTACACCCAGAGATTTAAGATGAAGTGCTGGGGCATCAGTATGCTAAGTCAATCTCTGTGGTCTCATGCCTTAGGAGATTTCTTAATAAAAGAAAGTTTAGGATTGGTGTGTGAATGTTTCACTTTATCTAACTTTATCTTCTCATGTCTATTTGTTTGTGTGTTTCCTAGAAAAGGGGGAGGTTCAAAAGGTATTGTTATGTTACAGAAATAGTACAGGCTGCTAGTCAAAAGAACTGGATTCTAATTCTAACTTTATCACTAACTAGGTAAGTCACCAGAGGTTATCTTTGGTTTTCATTTAAACGGAATGATCTCTTCAAGTCAGTGATTTGATGAGATCTTACTTTTGGATTAATCACTGAGTAAGGGCTGTTCTACCCAGTTCCTCCTCCTCTGGGATCCAGGCCTTTTGTCCTCACCCTATACAGAGCAACTCTGTCCCCACCAACTACCTACTCCAGGAAAATTTGACAGCAAGAATTCAACAGTGATGAGGGAGCTATACTAAAACATCCTTCATATGGCCCAAAGGAGAGAGATCTGAAGGGATGTAGGGTTAGTCAGAGTCCAAAATGTATATCTTCTCTGGAGGAACCTCTCAGGACTCATGGATAAGACTCATGGTCTTATCCTTTTCCTAGTTCTTTTTCTGTATCCATTTACCTGAATTTCCAAATCTACTTCTACCTCCAGATTGACCTCTAAGCTGATTCTGCCACTGGGGACAGTAAAGGGGTCATAAAGGAAATTAAACAAAAAGTTAAGTTCCACTCAAAGGGGAAAAAAAGCTCACAGTAACAAAAAACAAGGTTCTGTATGCCCCCATCAACATAAAACACTGCTTCCCTATAGAAGCTCAACCTTTTTCTATAATTCTCATTTTCCATTAACAACCTACGTATTTCCCAGAAGACACGTCTTTGTTCTCTTATGTACATTTCATCTAAAAGTATGTTCCATAGCACAATGATCCAACTATAGGCTGAATTCTCTGGAAACTGCCAGCATTTCTCTTTCTACCTTCCTTTTGTTTGTAAGAGCAGTTGTGGATCAGTATAGACCCAAAATGGGAGTTGAAATATATATTGCATCTTTTATCATGTAGCTACAAAAAAAGCAGCAGGGCTAACCAGAAATGAGCAACAGGAGATTTCTGATAAATAACTCATGGTTATCTAGAAGCTGAATTAAATCACAGACACCAGAATTTGGAATTTCATTTTGAACTGCAAAATTAGAGGTAACGGCCTCCTACTTATATGATAGTGTCATATTTAATTTGAAATTTGAGTATGGTTTTACAAGCTTAGCATTACATTCTGTGGTAGCAGAGAGCATTTATGTATTTATCAGGTTTCCATGCATTTAAATTTGGAAAAAAAAGATGATTAAGAAAAAAACCAACAACAATCTGGGTGTCCCTGTTGGATATTATAATGGATGTTAATAGTATTTAGAAATAAAATGAATGAGATTACCTTTTTATGGGCTCAATATTCATCAGTGAAAAGTGCAGAAGATGAATTCAGCCCTATTATCAGGCAGCTTGAGCCTTTGCCAATATAAAACCGGAAGTTAGAATGAATGCTTCTTTCATTGGGTTTGCATCAGGTAGACCAAATGAAGATTGTATAACTCATACACCGCTCACAAATCCTTTCTCTAATTTGAGAATAAGAAAATCCACTATTAATTTTGGATTCTGACAGGAGAGACAAAGAGGGAGCAGTGAAGTTCTGGGGGAATTTAAAATCTCACTACATTCCCAACTGACCCTAGTTTGGGCCACTTCATTATGGAAAGCAGCTCCTGCCAATCATTTTTTTTTAAACTTGAGCCTCATTTCAAGAGACTTATTGGTCTTGCTTCTGCAGACTCATAATTCCTTTATTTGCTCTTGGGAAGAAAAAGCAGGTAGAGGCTTAAAAGCTAGATATCCCCACAATCCTATCTACTTGTTCATTATTCTTAACCAGGCAGAAAGTTGATGCAACACCTGTCTCTAGCAAAGGATTATTTTCAGATACAGAGGTGTTGCCAGAGACAACTGGTCAGAGAAGTTAGGAGGGAGAGGAAAGAGGAGGATCCAGATCCAACCCTTAGAACTGGTTGCTGCTTTCTCCATAGGACTGTGCATTGATAGACCTCCTGTCCCTCACACTTTCTTTTTCCCCTCCCCTCTCATTCGATGTCCTTCTGACCCCGAATTCGACCTTTCATAGTAAGAGATCAGTATGTTTTCACACTTGGGAAATCTCATTCAAGAATTTTTGTCAATGGACAAGTCATAAGAAGCCCTTCCATTTTAGGGCTCATTGACGTCACCAAGGAGGCGATAAATATCTGTTGATATAATTGGATGTGAGATTCAGTGTTGAGATAGCAAAACTCTGCCCCTCGTTCTCTGGCAGGGCCCTATGATTTATGCAGGAGCAGAGGCAGCACGCAATCGAGCTGTCAAGAGAGCGTCAGCTTATTAGGCAAATGCTGCGTGGTTTCTGAAGAGGGTCGACGCTATAAAATCCCCCTCCAGGCTCTGTTGTGGAGAAACTCAGAGCCCAAGTCTGTTGAGAGACTGAAGAGAAAGATAAGAGGGGAAGAAAAAGAGAGTGAGGACAGAAAGGCGAAGGGAAGAAAACCCCTGAAAAAGCCCCGCAGACGTTCCTCTGCAGAGAGGCGGCAGCGCCCCACTCACCTGCAGAAGCACCTCAGAAGGTAGGGAGCGCTTAGACGGAAACGCGCCTCCAACTTTGCATTGCCTAAACTGCCATGGTGTGCGCGGCGGAGCCGGGTGTCCCTTTGAGAGTATGTGTGTGAGTGTGAGTGTGTGTGCGTGTGTGTGTTTGATGACTGTGCTTCAAGATTCCGGTAGTAGCCGGGATGTGTCAAAAGCAAACTTAGACGGCTGCTACCAATTACTCCTCGCTGGCCTTGTAGACGAGTGCCCGCCATCGATCTCGACCCCCGAGAGAAGGACGCAAGGGCTGGGATGGAGAAAAAGGAGGAGGAGGCAGCAGTTCTCAATTTGGAGGACAACGCTGAAAGATCCGGAGAGGGCGGGGCGGGGGGTGAGATCTAAAATTTGTAGATCTTCTCTAGAGTTCGGGGAATCGGTTTTGGGGATCATTAGAAAGGGGGCTCAGAGACCCTTCGAGGGTCTCGGAAGAAGGGTCACTCCAGCCCGACGAGGGGCTGAGCTTTAGTGCTGAGCCCTGTAGGCATCCCCTTTCCTGAAACCACCCCCCGCCCCAGCTCACTCCAACTCTAGAAGTCCTAGTTCGAGAGCTTCAGCACCGCGGACAGTGCCTGCCTGAACCCCCGAGGCTTGTCTGTGTGTATCCGGTAGAAAGACCCCCAGCGCACCTCCCATTTGAGCTAAACTCTGACCAACTCTTTCTTTCTCTCTTCTCTCATTCCTCTCTCCGCCCACCTCTGCGCCGCAGCGAGCGCCCCTACCATGCGGCTGCCGCTGCTCTTGTCCGCGGGCGTCTTGCTGGTGGCTCTCCTGCCCTGCCCGCCATGCAGGGCCCTCCTCAGCCGGGGGCCCATCCCGGGCGCCCGGCAGGCCCCGCAGCACCCCCAGCCCCTGGATTTCTTCCAGCTGCCGCAGCAACCCCAGCAGCCCCAACAGCCGCAGGCTCGGCCGGTCCTGCTCCGCATGGGGGAGGAATATTTCCTCCGCCTGGGTAACCTCAACAAGAGCCCCGCTGCTCCCCTCTTGCCCGCCTCTTCACCTGTCGCTGGCGGCAGCGGCAGCCGCCTTTCGCCGGACGAGGCGGCTGCCAACTTTTTCCGCGCTTTGCTGCAGCAGCTGCCCCTGCCCCGGCGCCCGCTCGACAGCCCCGCAGGTCCCGCCGAGCGTAGAGACGAGAACGCCTTCGGCAGCCGCCAGGAGACACCGGAGAGGGAGAGGCGATCCGAGGAACCTCCCATCTCGCTGGATCTCACCTTCCACCTCTTACGAGAAGTCTTGGAAATGGCCAGGGCTGAGCAGTTAGCGCAGCAAGCTCACAGCAACAGGAAACTGATGGAGATTATTGGGAAATAAAACGGTGCGTTTGGCCAAAAAGATGCAGCATTTAGCACACACACACACACAAAAAAATTAATAAAGTATCCTGTATCATCGCATTGCTCTAATACCATTTGTTTATTTTTTTATAGCTTGAAGCCTAGCCGATATACAGCGAGAGAGCCTATACTACTTAATTAGCATGCACAAAGTGTATTCACGTGCAGTAACAGCAACAAAATGTTATTTGTATTGTCTACTCTGAGTTTCCATTTCCAGGTGTCTTTAATGGTGTTTAGAAAGTATAGTCCCAGAAGGAAATGTTTTGAAGCAGACAGAAGTCACCCAATTTATTTTGTTGTGGTCTGAGCCAAAGAGAATGTCATTCTCATGGGTGGGTGAAACAAAATCTGTAAGCTCTTTGAATCAACCTTTCCTTGTAAACGTTTCGGTAATAAAACATCTTTTCAATCCTTGGTCCATTTGGTTGTGTAAGAGAATGTTGAATATTTATATTTTTAATAAAAGCTGCAAAGATAATGGTGACTTTATTTTTCCTTTTCCATGTTCGTAGGAGTAAAGCTCTCAGCTACTGGCTTTCTTCACCCTGACTTCAGCACAAGAGAAAGCAAAACTCCTTGCATTAATTTCCTACTAAAAATGCAAACATACACCAGTGGCTTACACAGATACTGCAATTGCCTCTCTGTACGTCAGATTACACCTCTGAGGTTAAGTTAAAATAATTTGGGAAGTTTCTTCCAACTTTAAGACTTGATAATTCTATGAATAGGAGATCAATTCATAATGGAAATAATAATTAACCCTGATTAACTATAAAATGTTAAATAATTGTAGAGGACAGGGAAAGAGGAAAGGCAAAGAGGAGAGAGGTTTGCAAGGCATTCCTCCAAACTATAGGGCCAACACTGCTTGTTTTTTGTTTTTGTTATGAGAAAGACTCACTTTATCAAGCTACTATTTGGTACCAAAGATATACTTTTTCTACGCTATTTCAGTGCCCACTTTTAATAGGAGAAACTTGAAAGCTTCTCTACTTAAAGCAATGAATTTAATTGCTATAAAATGGCACTTGGGAAAATGTTTTATATAAAAAATATTTTGACTTTAATAACTTCACAAATGCTCTTCTCATTTATCTCTATACCAATCCCCATCACTGTAATTCTTAAGAATATAAACTGTGCATTTTGAAAATGGAACAGGCACATCCAATTAGTTCTACAGTGCATTTATCTTTGGTAGTTGAGTTATAACTTTAAAAAAAATTCAGTTGAATGTATAATACTCCGAAATTAATTTGGATGTATGAAGATGCTTCTTCCCTTGGGACCCTTTGAAGACACTTGACTAACATATTAATAAGATCACATGAAACACTGAATAAGTCATTATAAGACTAAGTTGTTAAAAACAACATTTATTTAAGAGTTCATACAGAATAAAGTAATACTTTTGAAAGAGGCATTATGGTGGGACAAATAAATCAGGATTTAAGTATATATATATGTATTTTAAATATGTATTGTGTGTGTATAGATATTTAAATACACACAGTTATTCTATGGTTCACCAGGTTTGTGCCTCAGTAGATACATAAGAAAATAGACAATTCCTGTTGGAAATTCTTTTTTAATTCAAGTGCTTGATATCTGTACATCTAACTAAGTTGAGAAAAATTCACCAGAAATGTCTTGGGCCTTCAGCCTTCTGGACTAAGAAGTGTCACCAGAGCTAAGGAACATTTCTGGATATACCTCAGTGACATCTGTTATGGAAAAGAGGAAACCTTTGTAAAATGTTTCATATCTTTGGTCAATGATTTACCTATTGTCCATATATTGATAAATCAGTCACTTCTGAATTAACACTGAATTTCACTGACCAACTGCAATGTTAAAGAAGGAGAAAGAGAGAGCTACTATATTATAACAAAAGCCAGTGCCTATTAGAGACAATAGTGTAGTGCACACTTTTTTTTACACTTTCCACTTGTTACAGACACACACAAGTATCACACCTACATACTCTTCATAATGTTTCCCACACAATAAAAGATTTGCATAAGGTCAAGTTTCTTTTTTCCAATACTTTCAGCAACTGTTTTCTCAAAATTGTTTTCCCTCTAGAAAGTAATCTGGAATTAAAGGGTTTCTTCTTTTTTTTGCAGAAATCCTGTTCAGAGGTCCCTTTCATCACCTGCATCATATTAATTTCACCTAGGTTCCCTGCTGCTGGTGTGCATCTCAGCCAGGCAGACAAAGGGCAGCAGTTGGAATGAACATCATTCACTCAGGGAGTTCAACCAGGAAAAGGAGAAGACATGACGGGCTGGCTCAGAATCAGCTCCGTTCCCACTCCCTGAAGCTGCGGCCTGTACCTGGAGGGGAGGGTCCTCAAATCCAATCTGCAACAGAAGAAAATCTGGATCAGAGGAAGAAGAGCCTAGTCCTTTTGGGTTGGTCCAGTCACTTTTCTACTTGGGAGAAAGGATAATAATAATAATTATTATATAGAACATAATTATTATTAGGGATGGAAAGCAAGCTCAGGCTGTCTTGGCTACGGCCAAGAGCCATGAAAATAATTCACACTCATGATCCCAAAAGGGGCAGCAGTAATGCATGCAGTGGAGGGAAGTTCTTGGGAAAGGGTCCAGACTATTTTTTTTTTAAGTTCACATATATATGATTTACTAAGCCAAAAGTGGCATTGAACTAATAGGAACTTGTGTTTAGAAAAGTCCTCAGTGTACAACATGATGACTATAGTTAACACCGCTGTCTGACATATTTGAAAGTTGTTAAGGAGATCCTAAGTGTTTTCATCACAAGGGAAAAAAACACACTTTTTTCTTTTTGGCATCTATATGAGTTGGTGGATGTTAACTAAACTTACTGTGGTCATCATTTCATAATATATGTTAAGTCAAATCACTTACACTTTAAACTTATACAGTGCTGTATATTATATATTTATATGTAAATAGTATATTTTTTGCAAAGCGGCAAGCTTAGTTTTGAACAAATCGTGAATGAAAGGACTTTTTTTTTCTCTAGGCAATAACATCTAATGACATCAAAATTTCTAAAGAGATATCTATTTTTTATATAGATAGCTCCATAAAAGGTATCTATCCTTTATAGATACCAGACAGATACCATTGTGATTTTGAAGTAATTGACCAATCTAATCTCGTAAGTGAAATTAATTTTTATTGTTTTGAGTTGAAAAAATAATGATGAAATGGGAGACAATCATACAGGAGTCTTGCTGAAATGCAATTTGATGTGTATACTCAGACTCCTTACATTTAAAGGTACTTTGACAAACACAGCTCTTCCTAGAGCTACGGAAGATGGCCTAACAAATTCTGATGACTTCACTGGTAAAATTATCCTGCGGGATTAGAATGGCACTGATTTCAAAGCAATGAGGTAGGCACATGCATTCAATGCAGAAGCCCGGGGTGATTTTGTGAAGCTGCTGCATGAATGGACGATAGAAAGCTGACATGACAAAGCAGAATTTTGGTAAGTACGCTGTGTTGTTGCCACTTAAAATAGTTTAGAGTGAAAATGAGTGCTTTTCCTGCACCTTCCCAGATTTTACCGTAAATATGTGTTTTAGGGTAATGTTTCAAGTTCAGTAAAATTGTCCCAAGTCTTTATGGTTCGGGGATTTTCCTTCCACCTGCCATGTTGTTCCTTAATAGAAAGTTTAGAAAGGCCATGAAATCATACTCAGTTACAGTAGAATAAAATCAAAGCAAGTAGTTTTCCATGAAGGAACAGTTGAGACATCAAGTGAAATTGGGCTTTTTTTTTTTTTTAAAGGCTACTATTATGCTATTAGATTCTATTTGGTAATGGGTTAGATACCTCTGTGTCCTTGAAGTTGATGTGGAAAAAACAACCTGACAGAACCCTGTGCCCTTTTATGGACATCAAACTATTTTCTTCCCCACTGTAGTCACCTTACTCTAACTAATCCTAAACAAAACAAAACAAACAAATAACAAAAAAAAAAAAAAAAAGAAACCAAAATAAAACAAAATAAAAAACCACCAAATAAACCCCCAATCCAAGTGATCTGGGCATATCAGTGAGCTGTGGAAGACCTTTTTCTAACCACAATTTTATAGAAGTGAATACTGAATTCTGCCTAAAAATACAGACCACGAGTGTGCATTTTGTAGCCTCTTTTTCTTGAAAGCAGACCCTAATCTAGAGGAATCTTCCATGACAGCTGTTCTGAACTATGTAAAGGGCAAAACTAGTAGCGTAAGGTATTTTCTGTAGAGGGATATAATCTTTGCAAAACTGCTGGTGGCTAACAAACCATTTGATACTGCCTTTGGGATTTGTATATATTTTTGTGCTTTTCTGTACTTGAGAAGAAAATCTGTCTTCCATTGAAAAAGTTCTAGCTGTTAGGACCTTGACAGCTTTCAAAACTTGCTATCAAGTAGTTTAGGTTGCTCCTTTAACATTCCTTGTGTTTTCGTGCAGCTATTAGATTTCCTTCTAAATGATATGGACAGATGCTGTCTTTCAGAGAAGAAAAGCCAGTGTCTGAGTGGTTGCCAAGAGCAGAGATTTATCCTGAGTATTTTCAGGTGGATACACCATCTTCTTGGTCTTGTTTATGTAAAACTGGGGACCCACCAACCATCTCAGCAAAGATGTTTTATGCCAAGACGTTGAGCCTGGCATAGAATCCTAGACTAGCCACTTACTAAGCTGTATGACTTGGATAAGTCAGTTAACCTCTGACTTAAAAAACTAAGGTTTTTCTTTTTGTAAAAAGAGATGAGACCCTATCTCACAAGGCTGTTGTAAGTACTGAATAAATAAATACATCTAAAGCACTTGGCACATGCCTCACTTACATTAAGTGTTTTTAAAATGTGCATTTCCTCCTTCCCTCTTCACCCCTTCCTTCTCCTCCTCCTTTCTTTCCTTTCTTATGTTAGTGAAGAGGCTCCCCTACCATGCAGAATCACCTGGGGACAGCTAATGAGGAACTATATACAAGAGCAGTGACCCCTCCCCCCCCCCCCCCGTGAGGAAAAATGATTATATTTGCAATCATCTTGTCAGAATTGGTTATTATAGGATTTAATTCCTGTGGCATACTGTAATCATGATTATCTATGATCTATCCAGTGTAACTCCAAGTAGCCCAACTTTATATATGGCTCTTTCCTAAAGGAAGAATGAGTTAAAGATTTAGAAACCTCATCTCTATATGAATACAGCCCACTAAATCATAAGCAGACCTTTTTCCTATAGCTGTCCTCAAATAGAATTGTATATATGTATTCCTTTAGGTAGTTTTCCAAATGCTCCTCTATCACAGGAAATGCTATTTCTTGGGAATACAGGTGTTCCATGGAGCTGAACAAAGGATAGAACATGACAAGCACTGAAATTCCCTACCTGCTTTTGTGTTTGTCCTGAATTTCAATCTACTTTGAGATGTATAAAAAGATGAAGAAAGGATTATTAGTCCCTTATTACACTAAACTTTACACATTTTTCTCCAGTAACCAAACTTACAACCATCACCTACCACTCTGCTGTATCACTATGGGGCTTCAGATTATTTGAGAAATGAATTTTAGGCATAAAATAAAAGCAGGAAATGGATTAGGGGGGCAGCCTTTTCCCTGTTTCAACTGCGAGATACAGTTCAGTCAAGATCCACAAAAGACCGTAGAGGGGAGTGATATACATTTGCTTAGGAGGAAGGCTATCTTCTTAGATGAACTTGACCAGGAATGCCAGGTATTCATGAATCAGATCCACGCAGAAATAAAATACTTTACTTGGATTTTTTCCCTGTTACTATCAATTTTTTTTTGAGAAGAAAAAAATTAATGTCAGATTATGATACAAGGTTCTTACTCCATCAAAGAGTAGGGCGATGAGAGGTTTTTCCACCCAAAGCTTCATAATGTGTTGGCATCATCCTTATCAAGTGAGGTCATCTAGAATCATTGCTTATTGATGGGGATCAAGGAGCATGCATTCTTCCAGAAGCCTGTGGACATCTGTCTCTGTGCACAGGACCGTTCCAGGTTATGGACTGTGTTCACTTGGTCTGAACTGTGTGGCTTGAGTGGTATCTTGATACAAACTTGAATTAGTTGCAACATTAAAAAATCAGGTGCAAGGATGTGGAGAAAGAGAAGCCCTTGTGCGCTGTTGGTAGGATTGTAAAATGGTGCAGCTGGTATGGAAAACAGTGGGGCACTGCCTCAAAAAATTAAACATAGAATTACCACATAAGCCAGCAAGTCCACCTTTGGGCATATCTCCAAAAGAGTTGAAAGCAGAGACTCATATGCACACCTATGTTCACAGGAGCACTATGTTCACAGCCAAGAGTGGAAGCAACCCAAGTGTTCATCAATGGATGGACTGGATAACTAAAATGTAGCATATACATATAATAGGATATTATTCAGCTTCATAAAGGAAGAAAATTCTGACACATGCTACAACATGGATGAACCTTGAGGACATTATGCTAAGTGAAATAAACCGGTCACAAAATGACAAATATTCTGTGATTCCACTTACAGAATACAAGAAGAATCTAGAGTAGTCAGACTCATAGAAACACAAAGTAGGATGGAGGTTGCCAGGGATTGGGGGAAGGGGTAGAATGGGGAGTTGTTTTTTAATGGATACAGAGTTTCAGTTTTGCCAGATTAAAAATTCTGGAGATTGGTTGTGCAACAATGTGAATATACTAAGACTACTGAACTGTATGCTCAGAAATGGTTAAGATGGTAATTTTTATGTTATGTGGGTTTTACCACAATTAGAAATTAAGAAAATAAATAGGAGACTTCGAATTAAAATCTGGATATGTGGGTTCTCTTGTCAAAGCAGAAATACAGCAGTCCAGCACCTGCATGGAGAACCCCCACTCTCTGTCCCCTTGGATTGGGTATGCTCTCTCTCTCTCTCTCTCTCTCTCTCTCCTGATTTCCATCATGCTCACTACTCCCTTTTGCCTCCTTTGCTGCAAGGCTGGTTTCAGTGGCCCCCCCTTTTTTTTGTGCTTATATAGTTGCTATGCTCAGATTAAAGAGGAAGGCAAATTAAATCTTGTATTTATGCTTTTATTAACATTTTTCTTTTACCTGGCTTGCTTTTGCATTAATGTTACCTTTGTGGTCTCTAAAGACACACAAACCTGTTGCTCTTAAGCGAAGGCTAGTTTTTAGTAGGAAAGCGTCAATGAAAAGAGCATGAAATGCTCAATGGAGTCTTTGGCTTGATTTTTTTTTTTTTTGAAAATTTTATTTATTTGACAACACAAGTAGGCAGAGCCATAGGCAGAGGAAGAAGGAGAAGCAGGCTCCCTACTGAGCAGAGAGCCCCATGAGGGGCTTAATCCCAGGACCCCAGGATCATAACCTGAGCCCTAACCCACTGTGACTCCCAGGTGCCTCTCTTTGGCTTGATTTTCATGCTAAACGTGATTTTTTTCCTTTTTTTAAGCCAGCATGCTTCTTGTAGCAAGATTCTTGACAAAGCATGAAACTGCCTTCAGTGCTCAACTGAAGCCAGATGTGTCTGTCCCTGGGCACTTAGCAGAGGGGATCTAACTGGTGCAGTTTAGTGAAATACTCTTAGCCTAGCATGGAGGCAACAGCAGCAGCCCCTTTACCGAAATACATCCTATACCACATGAACCACTGGACCCAAACCACACAGATGCGTTCCTGATAGTCACTCTCACACAAGTCACATTTAAGAGGGAAAATATTTTTTTTAGTTGGCCCAAGTGAAAAGCTGGGCTCTCTGATCAGTAACCAGTGCCCTCAGGCTCCTTCAAGGCTGCCCAGAGACTCCAGGAGGCGCCTGCATCTGCTTTTCCCCAAATGATCATTCTTTCTACCACTGATGATCCTGGTCTGTTATTTACCTGCCTGTGTTCCATTTCCTCACCTTGTCCAGGTGATAGTAAGGTATCTGATCAACTGAATGACAACTGAGACATTAATGGATGCTGATGGCTTAATGTACACCCCTGCCACATAGCATGGGAATGTCCATGTCTTATTCTGAGGGACAACTATGGTGAACATGGGAGCCACTGTGTCAGACCATTGAAGGGATGTTGGGGTCAGTGAGAAAATTTGTGTCCAAGCCCCAACCCTTGGGCTTCCATCACCTCTCTGCTGCTGTGTATGCCAATCACAAATTCAACCTGAAAGAAGGATCTGGTTATTCCCACCTGTTAAATGCCAGTCCTCCTTGGCCAATTCAAAAGGACCCTTACCCATCTATAATGAAATCCATTTGCCTTAAAGCAATGTGGATAGAAGGGATAAGGCTAGACTTGAGGCTGCTGAGTAGGCAACCACCCTGTTTTTACTCTGAACCTGCTAGGCTGGGTCAGAGAATCAAGGTCAGAGGCTGGGAACAGGTATGAGTAGAATTGCTGAGGTCATGCCTAGAATGTTTAGTCAGAAAGACTAAACTCAAGCACTGGCCTGCTCCTTGCTTAGCATTCCTGAACTGTAGGTCCTTGGACAGCTTAAGCATTATGGATTCCAGACTGGAAAAGAGAATACGTCCAAGAACCTGAACCACGCATTGGTTTCTGAGGTATAACTAGGATGTGGTCTGTAATTCACAGCCGAGGGTCTAAGCCCTGGAAATTCTGCTGGGCAGGTCTTCTACCGTGGGTATTTCTTTCACAGGAATACAGATGTTTCCGCTTGGTGGTGGAGCAACTGAGATGCATTAGGAAGCACAGAGGTGTGTAAATATAGCACACTCTCTGTGAATGCTACAGGAAGAAGAAAATAGGTACACTCCAAAAGAGCTATAGAAGGAAAACACCCACCAAAAGCATTTTTTCTTGGGAGGATTTGCAGCTGTACACACTAAGTAAAGGAATGGGTGATGGGCGAGCCTGGGTGGCTCAGCTGGTTAAGGTTCCAACTCGATTTCAGCTCAGGTCATGATGTTGGGGCCCGGGAATCCAGCCCTGTGGGTGTCTTTGGACCCTGCACGTAGGGGGCTGTCTGCTGGAAAGTCTCTTTCTCTCTCCCTCTGTCCTTCCCCACCACACTCCTTCTCTCTTTCTCACTCTGTAAAACAAATCTTTTTTAAAAAGAAAAAGAAGTGGGTGAAGGGGTTTGATTTGGGAGCTTTGCTCCTTGTTAAGGGAAGGCCAGAAACCAGAGTGATTTCCTCAGACCTATGAAACAAGAAAAAACTAAATTTACCACTTTTTCTTAACCCAGAGTAAGATTTATGGTGTGTACTGTTTTGTTTTAAACATGGTATTTAGGCATTGTTGGGGTCGGGGTGGGGAGCAGGAAGAAGCTAAAACGTTGGTATCACAACCTGACAAACAAAAACCAGCCTTCTCTGATGTGGACCTGATGATTGTGTGTTCAACTGTAGAGTCTGTGTTCTCACCCACCCTGAAAGAAGTACTGAATTACAAAGAACTGCTCATTTGATCATTAATTCCTTCCAGACGGGAGCTTCTCCGCCTTGTGTTAGGCAACTAGGCCAAACAGGTCCTCTTCTAGAGTCTTGGGAGGCTGATGGTATTACCATCAGCCTCAGGCTCGAGGAGGCTAGGACCTTGCTCAAAGTAACGCTAATGAGAGTGCTGAGAGAGATTAAGAGTGACCACAAATCCAAAGAGAAAAGCAGCTGCTGTTGAGCGTGTGAGACTCACGGGAAGGGCCAATTCCAGCGCTGGAAGTCAGATTGAGAGAGGCAGGTTGGTCAGCAGTGTTGGGGTGTAACTAAGAACGAGGGTACACCGCCATTGCAACGGTCAGCCACACGCCTGCGAGCAGCGAGGCCTAAAAACGACCTCTCTGCCCCGTGAGTCCGTGCCAGTGCATCAAGAGCTGGGACTCAAAGCAGGGGAGCCCCTATTTTGGCTTAGTCGTCAACCCATGTAAAGTGGGGATTCACTCACTTTTCCTACACGCGAGCTTGGTGGAGGGTATATTGCACGCTAACAGCTCACACTCCGGGGCGGGGCAAGGTGGGGTGGGGCATGGTGGGGCGGGGCAATGTGGGGCGGGGCATGGTGGGGAGGGGCAAGGTGGGGCGGGGCAAGGGATCACTGGGCTCTAAGCTCCCGTCTCCTGTAAAATGTGCAAGTCTAACGATTCCTCCTGGACAGGGTTGTTTTGAACTTTGAACGAGAGAACGTCTGTGAAAGACTTTGTAAATGACAAAGCAAGGGACACACAGTAGTGACAGCCCTGTCACGCAGCATCGGTTTTTCAGATGCATCAACGTGGTGGTGGATTAATTCTTTGTGGATGGCAGTGGGAGAAAAGAAATCCCCAGTATGTGCAATACTAGCAAGGGTCTTGGGTTAAATTAGAATAATAAACAGTTTTAAGACACTGGAAGCAAAATTCAACTAGCTGTAAGAACTCCCCCAGAGAGCTTTCCCTGGAGGCTGCATTAATGTTTTCACGGAATTGTAGGGCTGTAGGCACAGGTTGCCAGGGGAAATGAGTTCATTATACTGCTTACACACAACATGTATTTCCCTCTTTCAAATGGATACATCCATTTTAGCTTCCTGTTAAAATAACCTTTACCAAGGATGCTATTTGATCCTGAGAAATAGAGCCTACAATTTTAGTATAGACATTTTTTGTCCTTTTAGAAAATCCCCCAACTTGACAGTAATTAGGAAGTCACTTTCCCAACAGGAAAAAAAAAAAAAAAAAAAGCCGGAAAAATAATTGCAATTGAAGAATACAAATGAAAAAGCATTAATAATGTTAATGTAATGGTCTCATTAAAACTTCCTTAAGAAAAATCTTACTCTCTCCTATAGTTTTTTTCTATGTAAAATGGACTGCATTTTATTATCATAACTTCTTATAACTGCTAGAGTTATTAAGTCCTGGATGGTGTTATGCAGTAAATATAGGCCAGTCCTGAGCCCTGATCAATTTTCTCTCTATTTTTAACAAGCTTAAATTCCAGCACAGGCAGGGTGCTGGCATATCAGCATTTTGTAAGCTTGAATCTCCTAATTTGTTAAAAAAAAAAAAAAAACCCACAAGCCAGTTGCTCTCAGTAGGGATTTCTGTCTGAAAATAATTTGACACCCTGAATCCCTCAATTAAATTTAGAGAACATAGTTAAATTTTCATTCATTTCAGTTTGTTTTGGAAAATTAAATAGATCATTTCAAAGAACATGGGGCCTGTAGTCACACTCATGGGAAATCATGTTCTTGGTCTCCTGCTTAATTTTTTAAAATGTTCTGTAATACCTTGGGAGATTAAATTCACTTGGAAAAGCAGTTTTCCAGCCCTCTAGCGACCAACATCTCTCACCTCTGTCTTCAGGTGGCAACTAGAATTAATATTTGCCCTGGAAATCAGAATCAATGGTTTGGTCTTAAAGATCATTTGCATGAAAATGATTTTATCTTTTTGCATGCGACAGCTGTGGAGACCCAGGATTCCACATGGTGCTTTTTCTTGGAACTTTGGCCTAATGTTCATCTTGGTTTAGGAAGATATGAATATCTTCTAGGAGACCAAATCTTGGAATGATGAGAAATTTGATAAGGTCTCAGATCTGAGGACACATATATTGGTTTCTGAGAACCTAGGAGATAAACCCTTCAAGAAGGGAAAAGACTCTGCGAGCCCCTACTTGTTAAACCATAGGCTTCCTTCCTTCCTTCCTTCCTGCCTTCCTTTCTTCCTCTTTCTTTTTTCTCCCTCCTTTCCCCTCCACCATTATCTCTCTCTGTCTCTCATGAAATGTTGTTTTTTTTTTTTTTTTTCCTCTGGGAGCACCTTTGTAATCTCACAAGGTAATATTTATAGTGCCTGGACTGGGGACTAAGATGGTATGGACTGATTTTCCTTGGTGTCACTTGCCCACTGGCATTGACTTCCTTTTGCTATTTTAAAGTAAAGAGCTCAAAGGTGTAGGGGACCAATGTGGTTCCTAGGTTCTGTGTCTGAACTCATGATATGCTAGATAGGAAGAATTTGGAAACACTTGAGACAGTTGAAAGGACCATGCACTTCTGCCTGTCAATACTTGGGTTGGGAATCTCAGATCTTCTTAGCCAAGAAGGCAGCTTGGTGCTGGAAGTCTCTGGCCCATGATAGGGTAGCCTCTGTCAATAATGTGAAAACTGGTTTAGATAATACAAGGAGTGAATTAGGGCCTAAGTGTATCATGAAAATATACAGAGACATTTGCTTATACAGCTAATTACATCAGAACTAAAAATAGGGCACCACAGCCCAGTGACAACCAGTCATTGAATCATAAAGTTCAGCCTAGTCACTTAAAAGCATTAGATATGTCGGCTATTTCAGTTCCTGAAATGCTTGGCCCTGTACATTGCTAGGGGCAGAAGGGGAGATGGGATTGTTGGATTGGGGCTATGAGGCCTATTGCCAGACACTTGCTACACCTTAAGGATTGTCAGCATCATTCTCCCCTAGCCTCTCCCCACCTGCCTTCTAACTTTGCTAAGTTACTTTAAAAGATAGTATATGTGTATGAGGACCCTCATACCCATTAAAGCAGGCAGATGCACACAAAAAAGAGAGATAGAAAACAATTTTGTTTTGCTTAACACTTATCTTGGGATAAATTCTTCAAGACAATGGAACAATGCTAAATATAAATGCACCTAAACAGAGTTTCAAATGCATGAGGTAAAAGTAATAGAATTGTGAGGATAAATACACAAACCAACAGTTATAATCAGAGATCTCAAACTTCTTCTCTCAGCAATTGATAACACAAGTCAACAGAAAATCAGTAAGGATATCATAGACTTGAAAAACATTATCAATTAGGGCGCCTGGGTGGCTCAGTGGGTTAAGCCTCTGCTTTCGGCTCAGGCTATGATCTCAGGGTCCTGGGATCAAGCCCCAAATCGGGCTCTCTGCTCAGTGGGGAGCCTGCTTCCCCCTCTCTCTCTGCCTGCCTCTCTGCCTACTTGTGATCTCTTTCTCTCTGTCAAATGAATAAATTTTTTAAAAATTCTTAAAAAAAAAAGAAAAACACTATCAATTAACTGACCTAGTTGACATTTATAGAACACTCACTCAACAACAGAAAATACAATGTTTTCAAGTGCACATGGAAAATCCACCAAGGTTGATCATATTCTGGGCTATAAAACATATCTTAAATTTAAAAGGACTGAGAATATATAAAGAGTATTTTCTCTCCACAACAGAATCAAACCAGAAATCAAACAGAAGGATATCTGGAATATCTCCAACTATGTCGAAAATAAACACTACTCATCTAAATAACTCATAGGTCAAAGAACAAATCTCAAGGTAAATTAGAAAATATTCTTAATTTCATAATTTCATTTATGAAAGTGAAAATACAACATACCAAATCTTGTGGGATGCAGTTAAAGCAGTAAGTAGAAGAAAATTTATAGCATTAATGCTTATATTAGAAAATAAGAAAGATTTCAAATCAATAATTCAAATTTTCACCCTAAGAATCTAGAAAGAGAAGTGAAAATTAAACCCAAAGTAAGCATAAGGATGAAAATAATAAGGAACAGAGATGAATGAAATAGAAAACTTGGGAAAAAAAGAGAGAGGGAAAACCAATAAAGCCAAATAAAACCAATAAATTAGAAGACTTACGTTACCTGATTTAGAGAATTCCATAAAGCTATAATAATCAAGACAGTGCCGGTATTGGTAGAGAGACAAACATACAGATTAATGGTTCAAGGTAGAGAATCTACAAATAGACCTGAACACATATGGTCATTGGAATTTCTACAAAGTCATCAAGGTAATTCACTGGGGGAAGGTGTTGGAACAAATAGTGTTGGAACAAATACCTATATGGAAAATAAGCAGACAAAAAAAAAAAATCCTTGATCCTTTTCTCACAATACAAAAATTAACTTAAAATGATCTTAGATCTAATTTAAGAGTTGAAACTATAAAAATCCTAGAAGAAAATGAGATAAAATCCTTGTAATTTTCTGAGGTAAGCAAAGATTTCTTGAGACACAAAAACCACAAAGCATAAAGGAAAAAAAATGACAAATTGAACTTCATCAAAACTAAAAATGGTTGCTTTTCAAAATATACTTAAGGACATGAAAAGGCAAGCCACATACTAGGAGAAAATATTTGCAAAACATGTTTGATAAGGGAGTTTTATCCAAAATAACATAAAGAACTTTTACAACTCTCCAATAAGATAAACAGCCCAAAGAAATAGGGCAATTGTGAACAGATACTCCATCAAAGAAAATATCAAAATGGTTCAGAAGCACATGAAAACATGCTAAACATCAGTAGTCATTGGGGGAAATGCAAATTAAATGACATAAAATACACATCCATTAGAATGGCTAACACATAAAGAAGATTGACACTGTGCCCACGGGGATGCAGGGAAGGGATTAACTGAACTGCAAAGGCACATGAGAGCACTTTGTAGACTGATGGAAATATTCTACATCTTAATTGTGTAGTAGCTATAGAAGGCTACATATTTGTCAAAACTGATTGAACTATAACACTTAGGTAGATTTTTAAGCCACATATTGCTCTTCTCTTCATTCATCTACTATTCTGTGATTAGCTCTACCGCGTACATTCTAAGAATTTGCTCTACTGGGCAGTGAGGTCTTTAAGTGCCCTCAGGTGGTCTTTAGAGTTGAGCCGTAATAGATTTTATGGAGTTTATGGCATCAAAAGGGGTAATTGCAGCTCTGTAAACATTCAGCTGAAAACGTGCCATGGAAGAGATTTGGGAGAGTTTGGGAAATGGACATTTATGGAAGAGCTTCAAGGCAGGATATATATTTTGAGAAATGCGATGGGCTGTCTATTTCACTGAGAAACTGTTACTATTGTCCGTTGGTGTACAGACTCGGGCCTGAGTCTGTAACCCTCCCAATGACATACTGAAACAATTTATAAAATGCTTAGTACTACATTTTTCACTCTCCACTGTGTAAATCAATGAATCTTTTTTTTTTTTTTTTGTAGTTACTTCATCTTCCCTGTGAGAAAACTGAGGCTCAAAGAAAATAAATGCCCAGAGTTGGTGCAGAGAAGTGGGAGGACAGGAACTAAGTCCTTTTTATTAATTTCATAGATCCTTCCAGTGCCTACCCAACCTGTTTGTCTATATTCAGACTTGAAGAATGGAATGTGAAGAGTAGCTATTCTATTCTTCAACAAATGGCTATGATATGGTAAAGCTTCTAGGTTCTCTTATAACTGTAGCTTCATACTCTGGTGAAATATGTGAGATGGAGTTCTTATAGAGGCAGAAATTTGCAGAGATCATAGTCAATGATCAATGTCAAAGTCCCTATTTCCAAAGCAACTGACTCTCATTGGGGTGTGTGTGGGGGCGGGGGGGGGGGGCAATGGGAGTTCCTCTGACCTTGAGGCAGCCAGCATGGTCCAGCTCAAGTATCAGCCAGAACAGCAGCCAACTTAATCCACCCAACAGGAAGACAATTCTCTGGAAATCCCTGTTCCCTGAACAGCTTCCTTTAAACACTTTGGACAAATCCTTCCACACAAGGCCACTAAACCTCTGTAGGGAGGGAGAAAGGGAAACAGGGAGGGTCTTTCATTGTTGCTGGTCCCACTTTGGAAAAATCTAACTGCCACATATATTCCCAATAAAATACTCAGTTGTCCATGAGTGTAGGTTGTGGGAATGGTCCTTGTCTTAACACTCAGGTGTAATTTGCATGTAAGTTGTATGAGAAGAGGAAGGGCAAAGGAGGGAAGCAGACTGGACTTGGAAATGGCCACAACAAGGCATGCCCAGGAGATGAGGCTCACAGAGACTGTTTTCCAAGGGCAGCTGACCCGCCTCTTTCCCACCTTATTACTGCCCTGTCCTCTAAGATTGACTAGGATGTGATGTCACTTTTTCAAAATAAATGTAAACCTTAATACCTAAGGTGGATCAAATGTTATTTCATCCAAACTCTCTTTGCATTGACTGAACATACAACAGTTACGGCCTAGAAAGGTGGAAACTTAGAAGGCAATTTTGCAGCTAAAGACCAGTTCATGTCCAGGGGCTTTCACGGGGGTTCCTGGGTGGAATAGAATGTTGCAGGATTCAAAGTGCCTCCTGCAGAAGAGTCTCTGTTCTGTGGGATTCAGTTTTGCCACAGGGATGAATCCAAACCTTGCTGAGAAATTTTTTTTTCAAGAATGGGTGGTGTGGGGGGGAGGCAACAGTGTTCCTCTGAATCCCAGGTGGCCACTGGTGGAGACTGCTGATATGTGGTTTTTGCCATGACCAGTTTCTAACATATAATCTGCCTGTGCAATTGGGTGTAGAGAGAAAGTACAGGAAAAAGTGGAGATTGTATGGTATCAGAAATCACAGGCAGCAAAGGCAAGGGCGGGTTTCACTGTGTGAATGGATGCGAAGAAGGCACTTGGAAACAGAACATTTGCCTTCTTAAAAGCCTGAAAGGGACTGACGTGAGTTTATGGATCAGTTGGTGAGCCTGAAATGCTTGAGATTCTCAGGCAACCTTATTCCCTGACACATAGTAAAGAGAGGTAAGACCACGGGGGAATCGAGGAGAACTTTTGTGTCACATCCTCATGTCCACGGAAAGGCTAATAATAAAGCATGGAATTCCCATAAGCTAACCTTGCATTGGACAAATATTAATTTAGTGAGTCGGGTTCTGAAGTGGTGAAAATGAAGCAGGCCTGCAAAAATCCTCAGGGGCCAGGAATCTGATACTCAGGCGAGGTCTCTATTGATCTGTCCATATTCTTTGCAATGGTGAATGCCAATCACCCTACTCCAGGGCACTCCCAACTGTCTCACCCTCATCTGAGCAGACAGGCATGTGAATGTCAGGGTACATGACATGGGCTCAGTGGATGGCAGGCAAGAAGCATGACTCTTCCCCCTGCAGCCTCAGAGAAGCATTACAAGAATATATGGCAACAAAACCCCAAACCTGAATTCTCAGAATATAAACTGAACTCTTCAGACAATTATTCAGATCCACAGTGATTCAGGATATTCCCGTAAAATACGGTGTTTTCTCTCTCCCTCATTTGCCCCATTGAGTCCATGGCCAACGCTTCTACCCACTGCTCTTCACCACAAATAATAAGCAGACTGTAAGGATGCTAGGAACACTCTAGGGTACACAGGTTTCTGGCTCACTATTAGACACCGGGGGCAGATCCTAGTCACCCATAGTTTCAGACATGACAGGGACCCATGGAGATCCTACCATCACTGCTGAACAGATAGCTAATGAGGCAGAAAGGAACTATGATGGGAGCTTCCAGAAGAGTCAATGTCACCCCAGGAAAAAGTCAATGAGCCAGAAATAGCTGAGGCCTTTCAGCACCAGTCACCCTGAATTGATTCTGAGCTACAGGCACAAGGAGCTGGGCCTCAGGTCCAACAGGGTCATTTACTCAAAAGAACATGAGGCTTGAATCTTTAAATATTTTTAAACTGATAATCTCCCAAAGGCTGTTAAAGGAGTAAGATGTCAGTTCCCATGCAAATCTTACAACAGTCATTAAGAAAAGACTTGGCTAGGAAAAGGAAAGGTTTTGGCTTTATGACTTTTCTTTGGTTCTCATTCTTTATGTCTGGTGGATGAATGTTGATCTTCTTGCTTTTTATTCATTCAGATCTCACCTGGCTGAGATCCCCCTGATGGTGCTACACCCAGGGTATCTTTCTGTCAGAGATCTCCTCTCTCAGGAAAGACCGTAAACTCTGAGGATTCAAAGAGGACTGAGAAGTCCCCCGGACCACCTGCCCACCAGTACAAGGATTGCCTGAGTATCTTTGGCAAGCCTCATCCAGCCCCATCCTGGGTGCCTCTGGTGTAAGTGTATGAAATGTAGCTTCTTAATCTATGGAAACCGTATATATTCCTAAACTCATCCTCCCTGTACTTTAAGAGCAGTGAATCCTCACAACACTTTTGAAACTGGCCTCCACTCGTGGCCATTCTGGAGGGTCCATTCTTAGTGGATTACTGAATAATTGCCCTCTGAGTCAGGATTCCCCTCCATGCAGGATTAGATAATGGAGCAATTCTCCTCAGGAAGGCACCTTGAGGTGATTGCATTGTAGGGAGCTTAAAGCCATGAGTATTATCTAGAATTTCAATCTTTTTCGATGGCTGAGCCTCAAAGTCGGGGAGAAATTGATCTCTGAGCCTATAGAGTAGGAACATTATGGAAGAAACTGCATGAGACGTTAGTGAAGGGAAAAGAAAATATTTCCTACCCATGAAAGTTAAAACCAAGCACTGAATCTGACGCCAGATGTAGTGAAGTATAAGAAAAGCCAAAAGTGCTAGGCAGATTACTAACTCCTGTGAGAAAACAAGAAGAAAGCTTCACTGATATTATCACAAATAATATTTTCAACATCATTTAGATGGATTTTGCATTTTGGTTTGGAGCCCTATTACATTCTCCTATTATGGGGTTTTGCACCACTGTTTTCAGAAAACAGCTCCTCCTGACTCAACTTCCACTAAATATGTAAGAAATCCAATTAACTTTCTAGAAATAAAGTTACCATAAATTTTCTAGAAAACTTTACATTCCATTTTTCAATTAGCAATAATCGCGCCTCGGATAAACCTCATTGGCTACGATACTGCCACTGCGCAAAGCTACATTCCATTTTTAACCGAAAAACTACCTCAAAATGTTTCCTTATACCAAACATTTATTTTTGTCATTTTTCATTTGTGAAAACAAATATATGACACAAAAACATGGTACTTTTCAGTTTTCCAAAAATAATTTCCCTTTATTACCTCATGAAATTAAGGTTCACTTGAGCAGATACAGTCAAGAAATAAGTAACTTTCTGATTTTTTGAAAAATGCTGTTTGTTGTCATTATCACCTGATGACCCGGCGCATGGAACCAGGGAGTATTTATTTGACATCCCATGTCTGGGCAACATTCATGTCCGCACACCATTTAAGAATGTTCATAAGGATGGAACAACCATGAGCATTCTTCCTTGTGAAGAAATTATGGAATATTTCTTCTAGGGAGTCTTTGAGCCATGCAAACATCTAACCCATTGTAGGAAAAACACATGGCCTTCAAAGTACATTATAAAAAGGAAAAAAATAAAACAAAAGGTATTAAGTAACCCTTAAAAAAAGCCTAATGTAGGAAAACCTGTGCTTTTCTGCTCCCAGCAGCTCATGTTTAGGAAGCTCTGGTTTAATCAAGCCAATACTATCTTTTTCTAGCCATAGCCAGCACACTCCCAGAATCCATGAGTCAATTAGAGGTTATTTTCCAGAGCGGACTTAAGAGCTCAGTTCAAACGTGCTCCTTCACGGTTGCTGGGAATGACACAAAAGCTTAGGATTAGTTTTTGGAAGCCCAGAGAGGACACAGAAAAGGCTGAGCAAGGGCAAGTGGCCTTGGCAAAGGGAAACCTGGGCCAGCAGCCAGGCACCACAGACAAAGCAGCTTCCGACTGCATGCGTCAGGGTCCGGTGTGCTTGGATCCCTTCCCCTGGGAAGCCAGGTGTGGGGTCACCTCACAGAGTTAAGTCAATCTGTTTTCCTTTTTGTTTTGCCAGACTTAAACAAACAAACAAACAAACAAGCCCAAATTGGAGGATGAGTTGTTTCTGCATTCTCCCCACAGCCAGGGTTTCTTTCTGCCCCTTGGGAAGCCCTTCTTTCTTGCTGTGACCCCAGCAGGACGCTAGGTGGCAAGGGGGAGCATTCCAACACAAGAGCATCAACACTAACCTGAGAAGTAGCTGCAGGTGAACTAGTTTCCTTACCACTCACTGCTGCCCTCTCACTGGCTGCAGCTTCTGCCACTTCTGCCTTCTGCACATTCGAATCCTCAGAACCAGGAGGCCCTATGTGTCCCAGACTTTCGCTCCCTGAGGTGGAAGGTGGGTTGGTGGTGGCTTTCCGGGTTTGGCCTTTGTACCAACTAGGGTAAAACAAGGGATCCGCAGGGTCCGTTGCTGCAGGGACTGGAGTTTCAGACTCTGTGGTCTGCTGAGAGCCAGTGGGCACAACCTCCCCCTTAATTGGGGCAGATACATTCAAAAGTAAAAAAAAGAGGAAGAAGAAGAAGAAGAAAAAGCAGTCGGTTTTAGTTCCCTTTGGGTTTGAAAACAGTGAGCTGTCTGTGCAGTGCCTGATTTAACACATGTTCAACTTGATCCCACCCTCTGCGAGCGCTCAGGGAAGGAGAGCTGCCAGGGCTCCTCTGTCTGGGCACCTTCACGTGCCCACTCTTGTTTTCTGTGCTTGTCCTTCACTAGATGGTAGGCTGAGACAGATAGAAGATGCCTGAAATGAAGGGTGCTTATAAAATATCTGATACAGGAGAAAGGTCGATCTGTTGGCCACGATCAATATTTTGACATTCCAGGTGGGCTCACCAAACCTCTTTTCTAAAATCCCAAATTGATCTTATTGATCAAATCCACCTCTCATTTAGTTACCACACCTCTTTCAAACTCAGGGCAATTGGTATACCCAGAATTTCAAGAGTCGAGGGACTGTAAATGATCTTTTAGCCTGGTTTCCTATGGAGACCGAACATAGAATGTAATTCTTTAATTCAGAGTTTCCCCTCTAACATTTTGTTTCTATCGATACTTTCAATCCACTATGAAAGCAGGTGCAAAACCAGGACACCTTTTTGATGAATCTACATTGCCCACAAACTCCGTAAGTCGAGACCTCTCTGCTGAAGGTGCCATGAAGTCAGCACAAAGGCTTGAAAACTGGACAGTGACATCTTAGAAACGAAGGGTCAGCCAATCAGATACAGGATTTGGGATGAATTATCTCCTAGGAAATCTTTATAACAGTTCTTTTAACATATAATCTCATGGAATGACAGATATATAGAAAATCAGATGTCATTTGTTTGCCCACTTACTGAAAGATGTGACAGGGATAGACTAGCATGACTTCTCTATTTATCACCTTTATTATCTACAGAAAATTCAAAGTTCTAAAGATGTAGTCATTTTATTTCTCACCCTGTACCCCACAAATGGTTTCAGAGCAGACCCAATCTTCATGACTTTGGCTCTCTATGAACTAACATGTTACACACATAGCCCTCTCCTCTGCACACAAAATTTCCAAAGATTGCCTCAGATTTGAGGGTGCTATTGGTGGGAAAATTGAGTTAAACTCAGTCTCACCAACCAATGATAACAACGAACTGTTGAATCACTTAGTGGACTTTCCCCCCTGACATTGTGACTGCTCTGAATTCTTTTGTCTTTCACATACAAATGTCTGACCTAAAGCTACTCTTTTCTTAAGGCAGAATCAATCAGCAAGGAGGCCCACCTGTGCGTCCTGTGGAGGGAATTAGTGAATGGTTACCTGTGTCACTGGGACATCTGCAGTGGCTGGCAGGGCTGGAGGTGGCTCTGGGGAGAAAACTGGAAGTGCCCCTGTGGCAGCCTGGAGCTCTGAGGCCAGCTGAGAGGGCTCCAAGGCTTTCTCTGGACTTTCCTCTTCTCCTGATGACTCCGTTCGAGCATTTTCTACCTCTTCCACTTCTGCTTCTTCCCCTTCTCCTTCCGCTCCTTCTCCTTCTTCTTCTCCTTCTTCTTCTTCATCTTCATCTTCTGGTAAGGTAATGTGTTCTTAAAATCATTATAATTACCACTGCAGCTATGAAATCAATTAATGGCCAGTACTTAAAGCCCAGATTAAAGTTGGGCTAGGGAAATCTCCATCAGACGCTGGACTATGGCCCAAATATGCCACATTCTAGTTAAATGTGGACAAGAGAAATGTGAAGATGGACCCAACCATCTCCTTCCTCCTTGTTCCTTTTCTCAGTACAAAGCGCAGTCCTTACTACTACTGTGAACTATGAACCTGACCCCCACTCCCAGAGCCTGGCCACATTTATACCATACTTTGTCACATCTGCAAGCTACTGGAGGGCGCTGAGATTTTCACTTGTTTATCTGTGTCAGATTACATGGAAAGACAACTCTCTTCCCTTTCTCAGAAAACATATAAAACCCTGTCTTGTTTTAATGTCTTACCTCCTCTGTTCAGTGAATGCTGACTTATGCCCAGTTAAAGCCATGACTCTTTTTCTAATGCATTGATCTTAATATTCCCTCAGGAAATATTAAGAAGAGATAACAATATTAAGTAATTTTTTTAAAAAGATACATCCTGAAGACTTGCTTCTCAAGTTACATCTAGGGGGGCCTGGGTGGTTCAGTGGGTTAAAGCCTCTGCCTTCGGCTCAGGTCATGATCCCAGGGTCCTGGGATGGAGCCCTGCATCGGGCTTTCTCCTCAGCAGGGAGTGTGCTTCCCCCCTCTCTCTCTGCCTGCTTCTCTGCCTACTTGTGATCTCTATCTATCAAATAAATAAATAAAATCTTTTAAAAAAAATAAATAAAGTTACATCTGTATACACTGATATAGATTCCTGGTTATTAGTGGTCTAGTCAAGGTGTCTTGTCATCTAGATGACCATGATGAATTAAGACCATCAATAACTTTGGTCAGTTCCAAGGTTATTTTCCTTTTTTCAATTATTTCAGGGGGACTAACTTCCAAGAGGGCGGTCTCTGGGCCAAATGGTAGAGATGCATTTATAACTCATGAAATACATCTGGTCACAGAGAGCCAGTTTTGTTTCCAGGTGTAACTTATTCTGTGACTCATTACTATTCTTGCCCTCTAAAGTCCGATTAAGTGGATGTGCTACAATATCTCTCCAAATGTCTTCTACATTTTATTTTTATCTCATCCTTAACCTTGCACTCGGTAACACTTCACAGCACTGTGGTTGACGCCTCGTGTAGGGTTGCTGTTGAGACATCATCATCACCATCAATTATTAAGTGTTTGACTGCTCAGAGTCAAATGCCCAAAAATGGCATTCTAATGGCAGTGTGCTGTGCAAAGTTAAACACTGTCAACCAACTATTGAATCTGTAATGAAATAGAGTTTCACATTGGATTATGATCCTTGTATAATTGTCGACATCCATTCTGGAGGTGATCCTGAATCCCCTCTTTCTCCTGCTGAACCCAGCTGCAGCTCTCACACACCTGCAACTTTGGCCAAATGGTCACAAGAAAAACAAACCTCTGTAAAAATCAATTTCGCGGATGATTTTTTCTTCTCTATTGAGGTTGACTGTGAAGTGGTTCATGTTCTCATAACCATGTTCTATTTTCTCCATCTGAAATGCCTTCGATGCTTCAGAAATTCTGCAACAAAGACAAGTTGCCACTTTCTGTCACGGTCTAATGTTTGATAGCCTCGGGTAAAAATGAAAAGTATGCATTTTTCCATAAAATGAAAATTACTTACTTTTGTAACAGGGTTTTGGCATTCTGTGAAAGCAAACAAAAGACAGACCTACTTAAGTTCTTTTCATCAAAGACTTAATTCTTTCCTCTGCTGATTCTGAAAATCTCAGAGCTTAGTTTCTACATGCTGTGAATAACTGCTGTTTTATACCAGAACCTTCTTATATTTAAGTGATGTCATGGTCCCTTAAATATATGCTTATGAAGTTGTTTAAACAGATGGAGACATGAACACATAATGAGCTTATATTATAGTTGGTAAAATAACTCAAAATGAGATATACATAAAATAACAAAAATATGATGACACCTACTTCTCCAGCACCCACCTTCTTGATTAGTTTTATTAGGTACCAAAAGGAGACTTACCTGCAGAAACACTGCCATTTCTGGCTCATCCATGAACTGAATTCCTGATTCAACCAACTTTGACACATTTTCCAAATGATCAGAATACTTTTTGATCAGAGCACGGACATGTTCCAGTTTCTCCTCTTGGGTTCGTGTAATGACTTGGGTCATTTCATTTTTCCTCTCCTCCAGGATGCCATACAGGTAATCAAACTTTTCACAGAGTTCCTGTTTCTGTTTTCTGCAGCATTCCTGTTAGTTGGGTTAGCTCATGTTAGAAGGTGTTTGAAAGAGTGTCTATTTGGCAAAATCACCTGGAATGTTTTGGAGGATAAGAAAATTTGCATATATAGGGTATTTTTTTCCCTTCAAGCTGTCCCTTAGAGATTCCCATTGTGTTGATACTTTGAAAATCTCATATTTATCAAATTTGATGCTTAGACAAACCCAAATCAACCAAATTGGCTAAATGGATCAATGACTTTTTCATTATGTTCTTTATAAATGGAGAATTTCATAGAAATTAGGACACATTTTTTAAAAATTGTATATTGATTAGATAGCTTATAGTGTTATATTTTGCCTTACGGTGAGTGTGTGTATATGTATGTGTGTGTAATGAAAACACTGTGATACTTCCTGGTTTGTACCCTTCAGTCTCTCTGCTCCACCTACACTACTCCTGTCCTAGTTTCAGTCCTCGAATGGAGATTCTGGTTCTTCCCACTGGCCTCTACATCTGGAATTTATTCAGGCAAACCCATGGAGTTTTTCAAGTTCCAAATTCATTTTCCTGGAGTACATTTCCCTGGGGGTACAGTGCTTTATCTCTGACTACTCATTTTCCGAAGAATAATATTTTAACTTCATAACAGACTTTCCAGCTTTTCCATTACCTGGTTCCAGCTTTCCTTCATAGTACTGTACTATTCTTCATCGCAATGCCCTGTATCCAGCAAAAACAAACCACTCACTTTCTTTGCTCATCGTTTCCCCTCTTTTTAGAATGCTCTTTCCCAATTCACAGTTGCAAACTCTAAGTAATCCTTTTTTTTTTTTTTTAAGATTTTATTTATTTATTTGACAGAGAGAGACACAGCGAGAGAGAGAACACAAGCAGGGGGAGTGAGAGAGGGAGAAACCAGCTTCCTGCTGAGCAGAGAGCCCAATGCGTTCCTCTATCCCAAGACCCTGGGATCATGACCTGTGCCGAAGGCAGACACTTAAGGACTGAGCCACCCAGGTGCTCCAACTCTAAGTAATCTTAAAGACATTGTTGGAATACCAGTTCTTCCATAAAATGTTATTTGATCTCTATGACTGAATACCATCTTTTAGTTCTTCTGAAATCCCATAATATTTACCACCACTGGCATATACTTCTATCCACCTAGTCTTCTATTTATCCAATACTGTCTAAAACAAGGAAATACTGGATCTGGCCTTTGAGTCCCCAAGAGAAAGAGAGAAAGGCTGTATGGGAGATTAGACTTGTGCATTTCCATTGTGTTGCTGAAACACCTCTAGTACCATTTAACTTCCTTCTCTTTGAGTCCATGTTAAATCATAATTAACTTTGCAGTTGGCCTGATCATTGGCCTTTTGGTTTTTCAAGCTCCAGTAAGCTTAGTATGTATATATGCCAATTTCCTTGGACCTGACCATCTCGGGTTCAGGACCTTTACAGCTGAGAACAGGCTTTGAGACACCAATGATCCAACATAGCTCTCCTGTCCAGTGGAGGCTTCTTGGGAATCCATCCAATTTATCTGATATCTCTGACCTTTCTGACCCTTATTACATTTTCTTTCATTTTAGTAAACACTGGTCTCTTGTGTGTCAAGTATCACTTTTTTCCTATACATGAGTTTCTTAAATATCTAAAGTATAGGCTCTTTAAGGATAGAATCTGGGTCTGCTTAGGACATATACCACTTTGGACAACAGATATTCAGTATATATCTGTTAAACAGGCTTTTTAAAACTGTTTCATTTTCCCCTAATTTCTCTACTCTTCTTAGAGTAAGGGGAAAAAATGGATAACCTAAACCAAATAGTTGATTATGAAGATACTCCAAAAATGTGCAGGAAATACACCTCACTCCACTGCTTCCCTTGGAACACAATCAATTCTCATCATATTTTCTGGGCAATAATAATGCATGAAGAAGGTAGGCTGAATAATTGAAATATGTTAAAGATTTATATCAGGTTTTATGGAAGTTTATGGGTGCAAGACATTGAAGGGGAGCAAGGGTGGGTGGCTCAAGAAGAGCTTCTTAGTGGAAGCGATGCCCACTTTGGCCATAAAAGATGAGCGGGAGTAGAGAAGGTGTGAGGAGGGGATGAAAATCCATAGAGCCTTGACAGTCGTCAAGGTAATAGGACAAGAGCCCACAAAGCGTGTCCAGACCTGGAAATCACTGGGCTTGCCAAATTTGCATTCATTTCCATCCGTTTAGCTTGAGATCTGGACCATTATGAGGCCTCAGAACTGAAGCCTGTTAGTACCTTCCCAATCGAACTTTCTTTCCCTGTAGTGCTTTCTGTTCAAGCTCACAGGAAACCTTGTGCTCACCGCATTCCCGAAATATGCCTCTTTGATGTTCAGAAGCACTACTGTTTACTGCAAATATTTGATGCGTTCTAGCTTATTTTTCTAAAAGAAGTTGTACACTTGAAACATATATAACAAATAGTAAGATGTGATACTGGTAGAATACTTTTGTTTCTGAAAAGTTTTCTTCCATATGATTTAATATGTGTGAGAACATTCAAAGCTCACAAAGCCCAAATTATTTATAATGAGAATGATGCGAAATCATGTGTCATGGCTAGTGTTTTATCTAGTGGTTTAAATGAAATAACCACTTTATTTTTACTTTATTTTCAATTCCAAGTATATTTTATTTCAATTGGGTTTTCTAGTAATTTTGACCATATTAATTTTAAAACAATTACTATCACTTAATAGAAAATATTATTTATTTACAGTATATCAAATGCTGCCTTATGCACAGTTCATGCTTGATTATTATTATTATAAAACTACATGCTATATAAAACCCTTTTAATATTACCTGACACATTATGGGTACTATATCAGTGCTCACTAAACTTAGGTCTAATTATCCTTAATTTGAATTATTAAGTTGTGGAATTTTGAAGTTGCATGGAATATCAGAAGTAACCTGCTCCAGAGCAATCATTTCACTCATGTGGAAACTGAAGTCCAGCAGAGTTAAATCATTTTCTCAAAACATTCTGCCATTTATTGTTGGTGTCTGGCCTCGAGCCAAGGCTTTTGAACTCCTGGGTTGCAACTACTCCTACCATAACCTGCTGTGAGACACTTGAAAGAAATTTGAAAAAAATTTTATGTGAACTACTGTGAACCAGATATATGTCTTTTAACAAAGCGACTCCGCAGCAAGTAGGCTCTTAAAGAAATTTCAGATTGTTTCAGAATTATATTCATTAGTTCACTCCTTCAGCAAAACTCACTAATTACTATGTACCAGGCATTAGAAGATCTAAAAACCTGCCATGATTTTTTTAGTGTTCATGAGAAAGGTAGAAAAATGATCAGATTTTCTAACAAACAAACAAACAAAACTTTTTTTTCCTCTTGCTTAATGTGCCTTCAGTATAATTCTATGCAAAATATGAGTCAGAAAAATATGTTTCTAAAAAAGGAAAAATATGCTTCTTTCTTGGAATTATGAAACTTGTACTTACAGACTTATAAATGAACCAAGGATGTTCAAGTTAACCTAATGTCAGATTCAAATGAGAAATATTCCATGAAATTAAAATCTTTTATTTTTTTCATACTCTCCGATGTAGAAGCAATACATGAGAGACTAAGGTGGGTGCCTTTCTATCCTTCTGGACCACAAGACCTTCAAAGTGCTACAAAAGTCAGCTAACAACAAACACCTCAGCTTATCAACTCATCCTCTGAGGTAATTAAGGAACAAGTATATGTTACAGAAGAAAAATATTTTCTTAAAGGCCAGCTCGCTAGTGATAGTAATTACTCTGAATTTCAGCACTTACTGTGCCTTTGTAAATATGGACCTGAAATGCTTTTAACAGTGACTTTCCAGTAACCTGAAAAATGGAATGGGAAAAATGTGGACTTCTGCCTCATCAAAATGTCTGCAGGTAGCATACTTTAAAGGATGATTGTTACCTGCAAAAGCATGATAGCAACCATCTTTCTCTGTTCTCCACAAAAACTTCCTCACCTCAAAGATTTTTTTTCCCCTTTTAACATTCTTTTGCATTTATTCCAGTTAAAAGGCTTGGTTTAAAAAAAAAAAAAAGCTTCAGTAAAAATTCTCGGCTATGTACCTTCTCCTTACCCCCACGTCTCTGGATGGTAATTGAATCAAGATATATACTTTTTAAACTCTGAAATTTACTTTTTCAAACATTCTCCATTTTCTTCCTTTTGATATACGCAGTTCCTATGTCCTGTGTGTGTGTGTGTGTGTGTGTGTGTGTGTGTCAGGGGTGTACACGGGGTCCTCTGTGAGAGTGTTTATCAACTGAAGTAATTTCCATCACAAAGGCACTAGGTATTTGCCTCCAAGTATTTTCTGATGTGTAACCCCCACTGGAACATGACTTACCTCCTGGGTCTGCCAAGACACTTAGAAGAACCAAAAGAAGTTGTCTGTAATCATTGAATGAAAATAAGATTCATCTCTTCTCTAAGGTGAACCCAGTAGGGATGCAATATACCAAAAAGGGTTGACTTTATAAAGGGAAAACTGTGGTAAAATGGCAAAATGATGACAGGTGGAATATCTGTTTCCAACCAATGTCATAATATCCGGCTAAAAAGAAATAAGACCAAGTAATCATTTGGCCATTTCCTTAGACGTGAGTAGGTAACCTTTAATATTTATCCAAAACCCATTGTTTAGCTGTTGCTTTCACAGAAATGTTAAAACTAATAGACTCAGGGCACCTGGGTGGCTCAGGGGGTTAAGCCGCTGCCTTTAGCTCAGGTCAGGATCTCAGGGTCCTGGGATGGAGCCCTGCATCAGGCTCTCTACTCAGCAGGGAGCCTGCTTCCACCTCTCTCTCTGCCTACTTGTTCTCTCTCTCTCTCTGCCAAATAAATAAATAAATAAATAATCTTAAAAAACAAAAACAACTGACAGACTCTAATTTTGAGCCTTCTTTATATTTTAGTGATGATAAGATACAAGATATGCAGCTGCAGAAAGAAGCATTCCAAGGAAAAAAATCAACTACAGACACTCTTCTACTAAAGAGTATGGAACTCGCCGCTCAACGAACCATCATTCCGTTGTTTTTAATGGCCGGATTTTCAGGGGCTCACCATCTCCCCCAAACACTTATTGGTTTTATGGTCTAACTCCCTTCCTAGAACAAAACCTTCCTGGGAGCAGTAAACTTGTCTGTTTAGTTCATCACTACTTCACAGCATTATGTGTGCAGAATATGGCAGAGTGGGCACACATGAGAAAGACTGTCTGAATGGTGGAGTGAATGGACTATGACTTGTCTCTAGAGAGATATTCAGTCCTCAAAAGTTTCTGTACTCCAAGGCTCTGCTTCATTCAGTACTCAAAGGAAGATAGCAAAAAACAGCCGTGCCACCGGAAAGAAGCTTCTTAGCCTTAGGGTGGTTTTCTTATCCCTGCTGTAAGGGGTGGGATTGGGTGATTGCCAAGGTCCCTTCTGAGTCTATAGTTCCAGACTCAACGACTTGAGGTAAATGTAGAGATATTCTGGTCTTCAGTCTCTAAAATGTTTCCACTCCTGGCAAATTTCAGGGTGGTCATCTCCAGCATGAAGACATAAATCCTATCTCTCGGCCCTGCAATGTCAGTCCCAGTTTGGGAATGTGCCAGGGCTATGACAGGAAAACCTAAGACAATTGGAACCACTGCTCTTACCATGTAAGGAACACGCCTCTGAGACCAAAATAGAGCTACAGATAAGCTCTTCGCCCCACCACTTGTCACTGAGCAACTGGCTCTAGCCGGCTCATTCACAGACCCAACACATTCCTTTACCACTCATCTACACCCACACTTGTTTGGTGCAGCAGCTCTGGGTCTGGGAGGGCACACTCAGCTTCATTTGAAATACAGGACTTCAGAATTCCCTTCATTAAGCCCAGTAGGGTTTTTTGTCCCCAACACCCCCAAAAGAAGGGGTAAAAAGCAGACAGCAGGTTAATAACACTAAAGAAAGGACTATCTTAAGATAGGAATAGTCTCCTGAGGAAATCAGCTGACCCTTTGCTCCTAAGGTCTCTATTCCTAGCACCTGGGAGAAGTCCCATGAGTGCAGAGTAGGATGAGTGGCTGGGTCTCTGCTGGGCTACACTAGAGAAGACAAATGAGGAGAACATGTTCCTTCCAGGCACATGAGCCGGAGTTCAGCCCCTCTCCTGTCTGAGGGGTGGCTTATGCAGTGCTCAGTGAAGCAACTCTACCCAGGAACCGTAGGGCTTGGGAGTCTCAAATTCATGCTGTTTTCTACTGTGACCATGTTGCCACCCACTTCGTGTTAGAAGAACAATTATGTTCTAATTCATGGGATCGCTAAAGCTTACTCCTGGGGTGTCTGTCCAGACCATCTAGAAGCTCCTTGAGTAAACTCTGTAAAGCAGAGAGCCCTGTACCCCTTTGGCTCAGTGAAAGCCACAAGAGCACGGTGAGATGAGCAGTTCTTTAATTTGCTCCTGTCTGCAGTGGAGAGTCAACGCGTTTCCCAGAAGAGCCTTAGCCTCCTTTTCCCAATATTTTAAGTTACCTCCAAGCCTCTTAGATCAAGAATAGGGCCACTATCTTCTACTGTTCATGTTCAGTTTTTCTGTCTGAAAGGGGTTGCTTACTTAGCTCCACATCACAATTGACCAAGACCCTCATAGTCTTATTCTGACACCATTTAAAAGATGATCCCAATGCCCCAGTCGTTCAAACAATTATTAGCATCATTACCCTAAGTGTGTTCTTTTCAAGCTAACTGCGAAAACAATAGGAGGCAACTTAATCAAGGCCCTGGCCTGTGTCTCTTACCCCAACTTAGACGTCACAATAACACCATGAAGAATGTATTTCTAACCCCACTAGACCAGTGAGTTAGTTGAGGGACAAAGGGCTTAAGCCACTTCCAAAGGTCATATAGTTAAATGACTGCTAAAATTCAAATTCTGAAGCCTGGTCTTTTAAGTCTATGTTCTATTGCCTTTAAAATGTTGCCTTAAAAATTCTGGCATGCTTATTAAAATGATTCTTATATTTGGACTTCATATTTGTAACTGCATGGACAAGGTCCCAAAAGCTATTTGGGTAAAATTATTGTTTTGGAAGTATAATAGATTTGTTTTCATTGCAAAAATCATTGGAGAATCTTATTAAAGTTGTCATTTTTCAGATAATGGGAATGCTCAAGGTCAAATATTTATTATGCAACTTGTAGCTGTTTTCTTTAGACATGCATCCATACAAAGCAGGATTATTTCTAGGCCCGCCTGCCTGCCTCACAAGGCTAGTATTAATATCCTACTCTCTTGGGTGTCCAGTGACATAGGTTAAGTGCCCTTTGTAAAGACTGTAAGATGGAGGTTATGATTTCTAGGGATGAGGAAGGAAAGCCAAGCACATTTTTCTGGAAGCAAGAGAGCTCTGAAGGCAGTGTGCTTGTCTACTCCAACCAGCAGCCCTCTAAGTCAAAGCCTGTTCCAGAACATTTCCTGGCCTGGAAAGGCAGGTGTGGCTCCAGATCATGGTGGGCTTGTCTAGAACAGTCTAGAAGGCCCTCCAACAACCTGAACTAGAGAGCTCTGGGAATGTCTCAGGCTGAGCCACATTCAGCCAGGTTAGCCACATTCAGCTAAAAAGACTGTAGGCTCCTTTATACACTGCCAGCCCACAACAATGAGAAAAAAATGCCACTCCTCCTTTTGACACAGTTCAGACTGGCCTTCCGTGACTGCAGTCCTTCTCAAAGCCATTCAGAATCATTGTAAACCCACATCAACTGCATACATTATTTTTAAAGGGTAATAAGAGGTCCATAGTGTGATTTAGCCTAAGCTCAACAGCTCCCCAGGGCTGGTCCTGGGCCGGGTGCCTGGCCAGACCAGCCCTGCAAGACATTACATGATCAGGGACAAAATTAGACATGGGTGAGGGATGGACACTCTTACCAAAGGGCAGGTGTCAGGGTCCCGGGTGGGAAGAGGCGAGGTAATTAGGGAAGGATAGTGCCCACCCAGGGACTACTCCATTTCCCATCCCTAAGGGGTTCTTTGCCAATCAGAAGAGAGAATTCTTTAACAACAGCTCCCCACCCCCTGGCCAAGAGCCACTCCTGGCTTCCCAGAAAATGTTTCCAGGCAGGTGGTGAGCAAAGCCAGGCAGGAAAATAACCACCCCAGGGAAGATGGGAGAACAGGAGCTCTGTGACCTGAACTCCGGAGCAGATTTCACCTGCTCTGTAAAGTAGGACCATTTCACTCCAAGCCAAGAACCCGTGGTGCTTCATGACATGCTGCCTTGAAGGCTGGCACACACAAAGGGAGCCTCTGGTTTTTTGCCACTGATATGGTCCTGGCTCTATGAAGATCATCTCGAGGTTTAGAGGTGCACCCTGTGGCCATTAGCAGCAGGGTCTCTGCCCTCTGGCCTCTTCAAATGGAGGATATTTGCATCAGGTAGGGATTATAAAATCAGAGACCCCCATGGGGCTCTGAGCCAATACCTACATCTTCAGATAAGCCACCGAACTGATCTGAAAGGACTGTGCTTATCTGAAACACATTCATTCATCCTTTATTTTATTGGTTATTAAAAATGTCAGGCTCACTTTAGAAAAATGTGTAATATAGGAATATATAAGGAAGGCAGTAGACCCACTGTTCACTGCTCCTAACCTTTTGGTTTGGTGGTTTTCTCCCCCTATAAATGTATATGAGGGTTATTTATGAATATATACATTCTATACAGTTTTATTTCCTTAAGGTAAGATCTCAGAAGTGAAATAAATAGGTAAAAGGGATGGACACATTTATGGCTCTTGCCAATTTACAGCTTCATCAGAAAGCTCTACAGGAAACCGATACTCCTCTATTTAACCTGTGAAAATACTTGTAAAGGTGTGTCATGTTTGATGAATGCTTTTATCAGAAATAAGAGGAATCCTAACCCTGACCTCCAGGAGGCAGGAGGTTCCTCCTGATATCTGCACTAAATCCCTTCTGCCGACTTAACTTCAAACCTGTTCCTTCTTGTCTTGTTCTCAATGAAAGAAAAAACAGCTGCTTCCTCTTGTCCCCCTGACTGGCCTCCAGGAAGAAAAGCAGTTGTCAAATCTTTCCTCGCCCTTTCAGTGTCCTCTGAGACTGGCTAAATGGAGCCGGAGTTGTTTGCTCAAGGCCAAAGGTGACCCTGTTTGTGTACCGCAGCCTCTACGTCCTGGACGGAGGTCTCTGATGAAGGCCTGACCAGAGATGAGTATAGAGATTACCTCACCCGCCCACAATCAACATGCTCCTATTTATACACTGAACACTCAACACGGTACCACACTGGAGTGCTGATTCATGGCTTACTGATTCAGTTGTATTGGCCCTTTACTGTAAGTAAGCAAAAAGAGAAGAGTTTATAATGTCCACTTTGTAATCTCGTTGGGTTCTCCACCAATAGAAAACTTTTCTTCTATGAATGGATCTCGGATTTATCATGTTCTTCTCAGGAATATGAGCATGGAGAAGAGAGGACATTGATTTTAATGATGTGTAAATCTAAAATGAGATGATTATGGCCAGTATCTTGAAATCATCCTCTAGGAACCGCCTTGGGCTTTTGATAGAATTTGTCTTTCTAATGATAACATAATGAAAATGGGGGTACTTACCAGGCATTCGCCATGTACGAGGCACTGCGGTAAGCATTTTGTTTATGCTTAATTTCCCACAGTAACTCTATAAAAGGGGTACTACGTCTCATTTTTACAGAGGAGAATGAGGGATTGAATGTACATGAGAATGGATCTTAAAACCCGATGCTGAGTTTAAAAACAGTAATAAGCAGAATGAGAAATATAGCACAATACCATTTATAAAAGTAAAAGGCATGGATATAAAATGATAAAGATTTTATAAGAGTAGGTAAACAGAACACCAAACATATTAGAGTGGTTATTTACAGAGAAGAGAGTGGGAAATGGGGATGAAAGGAAATAAATAGATAATGAGAGAAGCCTTGTCCACAACAAAAACAACAATGCCTCAACATTGCACCTGAGGCCCAAGTGAAAAAAAAACGAGTAACCCCAAAACTTAAAGCAGGGAGATGGCAATAAATGGCTCCAGGTTACAGATCCAGAGAGCTGCACACATCCAGGTCTTGCTCTAGCCCTCTGGGCCGCCCGGCTTCACTAGTCTGTGAATCTTTAGTTCTTGATAACATACTTGCCACATAGCTAAATCTCTGAGGCTTCAGAATTCTGCCTTCAGCAATTACGCACCTTATATTGGATCTTGAGGAAGGGTGGATTCGAAGTATTTCTTATAGGTCAGACTTAAGTGTGAGCTATGCAGCCAGCCATTCACGTATGTGTTTGAGTTTGTACTGAGTGTTTCTTATGTCCGAGGCACTGGGCCAGGCAGAGGGCAGGGATGGGTGAGCCAGAACTCTGGTCTCAGTGAGCTCCCAGCTACCGAATCATTTTCTAACCACAGTCAGACACATCTGTCTCCTCCTGCTGGCCCCCTCTGTGGCCCTGCTGTTGGAGCACAGATAGATAGCTCAAACCTACATGGGATTTTCCAAAGCACTAACTAGTGTGTCGTAGGACCGTTTGGATTTCCACCAAAAAAACCGTCCATGGTGGACAACACTCTTTTGCATTATTGGGAATTGATTTTTTCCTGTAGCTCATCTTTCCAAATGGGCTGACCAAGAAAGAGCAACAAATGTCACAATCATACTAGTAAATGTGGCAAAATCTGCCTTGTTGACTCATGTGGTAACTTTTCTTCATGAGCCAGGAGAGTATTGGAGAGACCTATGAGGAAGGAGGTCATTCTGTATGGAAAGCTTGGGTGGCATGAGGGGGGCACAACCCCCCCACCCCAGGAGTTCAGGATTTGTTTATATTTGGTTGGAGTTGCTTGACCTACCTCAATAGTTTTACAGGTGTCCTCCAGCTGACTGATCACTCCCTGGACTCGGTCATTGCTTCCCACGAGGACAGCGATGCCATCACTGAGCTCAGACTAGTGAAGGGAAGAGAGGCATGCAAGATTTTAGGAGTTTTCTAGTCAGTACTGATTGCAGATAAATCACAGCATTGTCTTCAGGGATTCCTAATGCAGGGTCCATCGAACCCCTTAGGAGTAATAGTGACAGGCTCAGAAGGCCGGACAACCTCCTGGTCTTGTAACTAAACTTCCGTATGCGTGTGTATACAAGTGCATTGTCTGAAAGAGGTCTCATAGTTGTCACCAGATTCTTAATGGAGACTGTGACCCTGCTAAAAAAAAAATGATAAACCCTGAATTATGGACTATAGAGAGAACATATTATGCACCTTCTATGTGTTAGGTGCATAAGTACATATAGACAAGACTCAGTCATTACAAACTTGAAGCTGAAACATTTGACGGCTCTAGGGCAGAATTTTCAACTTGAAATTCCTCTCCTCTTTTGACTCAAAGAGATGCCACTGTTTGTACTCAGCCCTTTCCTAGATCGGCTATGGACCACCAGGCAGCACTGAGTGGGGACTTAGGACACACACCCGCTTGGTCCAACTCTGCCTTTAATTTCTTTACAATGTTGGGCAAAGTTGTAATCAATTTGGACCCTAATTTTCTCAGATATAAAGTGAGAAAACTGAACCTCAACTGCGGTTATAAAACATTTTAAAGCCTCGGGGCACTTTCTTCAAAACGAAGCTAATATGGAATTCCAATATCTAAAAGTGAAGCTGCTTTGCCCAAACAGGAGCAAGTGGAAGTCCTGCCAGCCTGTCCTTCTGTCCATCCCACATGAGTTTCTAGGGCTCTGAGGGAAACAAGAACTGTTCGGTTCTAACATACCATGTCTTGAGTGGGTTAGGCGGGTGTGGAAGGAAAAAGGGGAAGTAAATCATTAAATAGATGGAAAAATAAATAAATATTACAGATATCTTGCTAAATCCTGTTTCTTTAGCTGCTAGTACTCACTGGTGACTGGTATTGTCCGAAAGATTGGCTTTCAGGTTTGATTCCAACTCTGATCCTCGCACGTAAAGCGCTGACCAAATGTGGGCTCTGTGATGCTTCACAGAAAGAAGCCAGCTATGGAGCCCCTCAAGGTCTAGGTGTGGGAGCAGCTCATCTCTCTGAGCACATCACTGGCTGTTTATTTGCATTAACTGGGCACATTGCTACTTGCCAATGGATGAAACCAAGTTGGCAGGTCAGTGATAAGCTGGGGGACAAACTATTGTTGGTCACAGTGAGAGCGCCTGAGGCTAAGGCCCTGGGGTGGGGGCAAGTGCCAAATGGTAGGGTGGGGGGAGAGGAGGGTCTTTCAGCAACTGGCCTTGGGGCAAAGGGCAGGAGGCCAGCCTGACCCAGCCTTGAAGCCTAATACAGTAGGAGTGGGGGAGAGAAGGCCTGGGAGGGGTGTGGTAAACAGAACGTTTTGTTAGCAAATGAAGAAACGTTTCTGTGCCCGGAGTGAAAAGTTAACCTTTTCATATCTAGAGTCTGATTTTCAAATAGCTCAGACCAGGGGCCAGCACACTGCTTGTCTTCAGTGGTGCCTCCGAGGTGCCCAAAAAACCGCAACCCTTACCCTCTGTGCGCCTTTCTGACCCTTGGCACCCCTTCCTTCTCTAGCAGTCCCCTTCCTTTCCAGGGGATCTAGCCAGTGGCCACGTGCCACTGGCACTGCACCCCTTCGCGCTCCACCCTCTGCGCCTCTGGGCCTTAGGACTGCGTGACTTGAGCTGGTCCCCTTCAGCAAAGGGAGCCAATCCTGCAGGTCCTGGGAAGGGGCTGCAAAGGAGGAGCTGTGGGGGCTCTGTTACCTTCTGCCTCTGGAACACGTGAGTTAGGGGTGCCACCTGGCAATCCTTGTGTGCTCCGAAGACCTTGCACAGAGAGCAGGTGGGCACCTCACAGTTCAGACAGTAGATGTTGATGCGTTCCTCCTCATGCTCCTCACACATGGGCTGGTCGGACTTCTTTTCTGGTCTGGGAGGAGGTAGGCAGATGCACGTGTTAGCTCCCATTGGGGCAGAGCAGAGAGGGGTGATTAGCATCGCTATTCCAGAAAACTCCCGGGGTACCCTTCTTGTGCCCAGAGCCCTCCAAATTTAGTTGCCCTGTGGGCTTGGCAGTGGCATGTTGCTAGATTTCTAACAACCAGCCTGAGGGAGGGGAGGACACGGATACTCTGACCTGTAGCATTTGACAATTTCTGTGGTGAGTGTTCCTATCGTGGATGATTTCAAGTTATTGAAGGTTTAAAACATGTGAGTGGAATTCCTGAAAGCTGGACAGCAGGCTTTTGTGTTCAAAGTGTGCTCCAGCAACTATCTCCACACACACTCAAAAGTCTCTTGAGATACTTTCCAGTTATGGGTAAAGAAGGAGAAGTGGCTGAAACTCTTAAGTCTCAAATTTATCCCCAGGTTTGCAGAGCCTCTAGATCCCAACTCTCCAGCTTCTGGCAAACACCTTTCCCACCACAAGGAGGAGGGGAGTGGGCTGGATTATTCTCTGATTATTAGTCTGGACACTGGTGAGAAGAAGCTCTGTGTAAGAAGGAAAATGTCAACAGGTGCTTCATTAATTTGTCTGGGTCTCTTTCTGTCATTCAGAAAATGACATACAAATAACTGATTAAGATTAAGAGTGGTTAGTATGTGCTCAGTGAAGGTGAACAGTACTTGAAGCAATAAGAAAATGCAAAATGCTGTTCTGGGACATGGTGGTAACTTTAGACGTAAGGTTCTCACAGATAATCCCCAAGTTTCCGTTTTCCCAACAGTTCAGCACCCACCAAGACTTTTCCGAACTACAACAGGTAATAATGGAGCATTGGATTTGTGTGTGTTAGTGAGAAGATGACCAAGCAATGAAGAACGAAAGCATGGAACGGGAGAGACAAGTCATTGCTATTTAAGAACAACCTGTTAGGGGCGCCTGGGTGGCTCAGTAGGTTAAAGCCTCTGCCTTTGGTTCAGGTCATGATCCCAGAGTCCTGGGGATCGAGCCCTGCATCAAGCCCCGCATCAAGCCCCGCATCAAGCCCCGCATGGAGCCCTGCATCAAGCCCTGCATCGGGCTCTCTGCTCAGCAGGGAACCTGCTTCCCTTCCTCTCTCTCTGCCTGCATTTCTGCCTACTTGTGATCTCTGTCAAATAAGTAAATAAAATCGTTAAAAAAAAAAAATTCTATTAAGAACAACCTGTTAGCTGTAGAATCACCCGGAACGGCCCAAGTTCACAGCACAGGGTAGGGCCCTGTATGTCCCCCTAACAATCAGCGTGCCTTATGTATTATGATCAAGATCAAAATTATGCCAAGTCATGGTGTTCTAGGCCCTCTCTGGAGAGCATGGTGAGAGATGTGGGTGTAGCCTACTTCTGCAAAAACCTGGAATTCTTACATATCCTATCTACGGACCAAGGTGGTTAATAGTTTTCAGAGGTGCCTGAAAAATGTAAATACAAGTCCATAGCCTTTCCTCACATTCCCAAACACATAGTTATTTAAAAGCATGGTTATTTAAAAGATTTGGGACTGAGTTTTTCTATTGTTATCAAGATCCACTTTTTTAAAACTGCAGGTTTTCATGGGCCATGACATTGATTTTTATGGGCCTTGAAATCAATTTCAGGGTCATCACCAACATCATTAAAATCACAGTAAAATAGAACAGTAAATACTGTGAACTACATGTAGTAAGAATAAGGTAATTTTATGTGAAACTTTTGTTTCTGTTGTACATAGATGTGTATGTATGTACGTATTTGTGTGTATGTGTACACACATCTAAGTACACTGGAAACAAAAGTATATATTTCATATCTATCTATCTCTCCATCCATGTATGTAATGGTCATTGTATCACAATGTAAAATGTATTTCTACTGTGAGACATAAATAAAATGGTTGGAAAACCATTGCTATTGATGGGGTACCATGTAGCTGCAGCCCCAGAAACTCAGGGGAAGGCAGAGAATATACTGATTTATATCTATAAATCACTAGGTAGGAGTCAAGTCAAGAGATTAGGCTGTGGGGAGAAGCCCTGGGTCTGGTAAGGAAATTTATATGGGCTTCCAGCTTCAAGACTTCAGAATCTGGTTTTGTAAAAGGAATTTCTGCCCAGTCATGCAGCCATACGTTTTTCCATAAAGTCGGTGGCCTCCTGACTTGAATTTCTGCTATATTCTCGGAAGTCAACTGAGAAAAGTAAACTCTGCCCAGGTCTGTTTCCTCCACCAAAATGTGAGTTCCATGAGGGCAGGCCTGTCTTTTTTTTGCAGAAACCCCAGTGCCCAGAATAATGCCTTGCACAGAATGGGTACTCAGTAAATATTTGTTGAATGAATGACGAATGAGAGAAATTTCCAGTTTAATGGACAGTATTCCTTGTGCTCGAACATAAAGACCACTCATCTGGGGAAGGCAAGTGAAGTATGGGGGAAAGCCCAGGGTTACTTGGCACTCGTGAGCCTCAAAGGAAGAGGCCAGACAACATTCTGAAGACTCCATTTATGAGTGACAAAGCCCTAGAGACTAGGAGTGGTGGTTTGCTCTTTGCTTGCTCAAAAGCTTCTCCAACTCCAATACCTTCCCTACCATGTATCTCAGTCTCGTAATAATAAATGTCAAGCAAATGCCTGGAGCACATTCACTGGAAAACAGCACAGGTGATGCTTTTGTGGCTCATCTCCCTGCAGCATTTCCTCAGGGCAGCCTGTGTCCCATGTGCTCTTCTGATATCAATAGCTCTGACCAGAGCTCAGGTAAGTGAGTGTATCTATACATAATACATATACATATACAATATATATATAGTATAAATACACACACAGTATACGTAAACACTAAAAATGTAGCAATAGCCATAAGGCTGTATGTTTAGTTTTGATTGTGATTATTTTTCCATAATGCAATACAGGCTGAGAACTACTTCCCATATTTCTTATCAGGTTTTTCTTCCTTAGGTAGCAGCACGGGCCCAGAGGCATCCCCCACTTATAAGTGGGTGTATAATAGAAACCTTTAGACAACTTAACACATGTCTCAGACTTGGGTCAAACAGGGCATAAATATGATGTAAATATAATGTAAATGCCCCTTCATCAGGTGAGAGTGTCTGAGCTCGCAGTTGTGGCTCAGGCCTCTGCTCCAGATGTAGACAGAGGCCCCTGGCCATTTGGTGGGGACCTGCCACAAGGAGTCTGGAGCCTGCTGCCTCTGGCCACAGGAGGTAGGGACCATCCCGGGGTTTCCTGAAGGGTGGGCACCTGGTCTTGGTGATACATGGCAGTCAGTGCCTTTTGAGTCGAACCTCCAAGTTCAAGTCCAGCTGAACTTCTCCGTGTGACAGCTATGTGGCCTCGGGCACGTTACTTAACCTCTTTTCAGGTTCCCCTTCGATTCATATCTGAAAATTGGCCCAAGGGTCTTCTAATTAAATATAGCAGAATGAACCTATGCCTTTTTTTTATCTGTATTAGTGGAAATCCCACTAAAATGAGAGCGAGGAAATCTTAAGAATCACATTCTAGTATAAATTGATAAGGACAAAAAATGACCAGGATGACAGCAGATGAGAGAACATCTGGATGAAGGGAAGTGAGCTGATCGAGTTGCATCTTATTTCTGCAAAGTTCCTGCAGGGGAGAAGCCTGCAAGGAGCAAGCTGACCCCAGCCGTGGAACCTGAGGAAGGCTCTGGAACTGTGGAAGCCAGCTACTCAGAAGGCAGGAGTGTGTGGGAGATTGCAAAGTGGCGCACTTTCTGCATATTTGGGGGAGATACTTGAGAATGTGATCCACAAAAACAACAGAATAAACCAACAAAGAGAAAAACGTAGGTCCTAGGAAACAAAGCTTCAGCCCAGGGAAGAGTACAAGTAGGCAAAGCCCAGCCACGTGAGGACACTGTCCTGATCGTCCGCAGTGAAATGTCGGTAGAGAATGTCAAATTGAAATGGGCATATAGTCATAGTATACAGATGTCACTGGGCTTTAACAGAAAAATAGCTAAAACAATGAAAAGTGTCTGGCTCTGGAGAGTAAGACTTGGGGGTAGAGAGAGAGTGGGATGAGAGTGGAGGCCTCCTTAGCAGTCTCACGTTATTTGAATGTTTAAATTATATACGACTTGGCTTCAGTGAAATATTCAGAAATTCTAACAAGGTAATAATAATCACAATCTCACAGGATTGTTATGAGAATTAGAGAATTATACACGATTCATGTGTAAAGGACCCTGAATAGTGGTTGACATGTACTCAGCACATATTAGCTTAACTTATCATAAAGTTATTTATTGTAACTTTCGTGATTAACGTTAGCAAAATAAATTCCTCTTCTTGTCACCTCCCCAAACTGTAGCTAGTTTAGCACCATGGAGAAGTCTAGGTAAGGTCAGGTGTTGTCAAGATTTACAATTTCTAGTCCTCCTCTCCTTTCTGTCCCCACCCCAATGACAGCCAGAAATGGTTTCCTCTCACTCTGTTATCCAAGGTTGTTCTCAGATTGCCTAATGGACTCTGAGGCTCAGGCTCCTGGGCTGGCAAGGCTGCCTGTCTCCAGGGAACACCTGGGTTTATGCCCAAACAGAAACACCTGGGCCCTCTTTGCAACTTGTGGTTTCCCCACCAAGTAAAAACGTCCCAAAGGCAGGTCTCAAGTTCAAGAAATAACAGCACAAGAACTTGATAATCAGAAAAGCAATGTTATGAGCTTCATGGTTGGAAATTTGGTTCATTACTTTCATACAGTTTGCTCACGTGGGCACTTTTTTGGCAAATGCGCATGTAGACTTTATGGTTAAAATAAGGATGTGTCTTTTGGTTTTGCTAACGCTGCAAGTTTTATTATCTCTTCTCTGCATTTCATAACACTATTGCTATTATTTCCCATATCTCAAGCTCTCACTGTAGCAAGTAGCAAAATGAAATTACTGCAATAAATAGAATATGTAAGAAGCTTTGTGGTGTTGCTTTGTCAATGGTTCCTTAGAAAGTAGCCATTCTATGCAAGACACTGTACTAGGCACTGAATCTGTTGTTCTATAAACACCCTTAATAATTGTCTGGGTTATTAATTGACTGATATTTTTTTAAGAGACAGTGCGTGTATTTGTATTTTAAAGTAACGAAATATAATCCGATGTGACCTGTGAAGCAACAGCAGCAACAATAGCACTTTCTTCTCCAGAGACTCTGGAAGCAAGGGAATAGCTAACTCCGTGTCTCTGCAATATGTCATCGGCAATTACTCTTCTTCCCCAATTCCATCTAGATTCTGGCACTATCTAATTTAGTTTGAATCTTAAGCAGAAACTAATAGCCATAATGATTATAATAATTATATGTTAGATTTATAGAACAGCTTTCCTTTTAAGAGTGCAAGGCTCTTAGGGTGCTGCAGATGTTCCATAAATACATGTCTCCTAATAAGAATCACAATAAGTTCATTTCCAGATGGTCTCAATATTGCTATCAAGCTGTGTGGACCGGACTGACCTGTGTACAATTGAAAAGGGCTCTTCACACCATGCCTTCTAGGAATGAACTCCTGCAGTGTTGTCTCTAGGAAAGGAAGGCTATAGCCAATGTGATTCAATAAGGAAGAAGCCTTTTTTTTTTTTTTAAATGAATGGATGCATATGCTGAATATCAATCCATCAGCAGGTGAATGCTAACAGAAGGAGGCAAGTAGTATCTAGAGACTAGGGAAACGGCCTGAATGCCACCCCCCTCCATGTCTTTGAACTTTACTTTGCTAAAGGACAGGACTGTGCATTGCTTTGCAACTTCCCAGAGTCCATATCATGACTAAGTATGTTAGAGAATTTTGTTTTTATGATGATCATCTAGACAATTTTTAGGTGAGACTGTCTAAACTAGGAACTGGCTTATTTTGGAAAATCCCATTTCTATTAGTTTTCCTTAAAGTTTTGTACTGTAAACTTTCTGCTATGTAGAATCTGGAGCTACAAAGGACCTGTGAAGAGCATGGATGTCTAAAATATACATAATACAAGGCTTAGAAGGATGGGCTGAGTTATGACTCTTTCAGTATTATTGAATGGATTAGTGTTAATGAATTACTTCATTCTTAAATTGATACAAAGCCTTGGGCACCAGCTCCCTTCTTCCATGAGCACTTCTCCCTTGAACAAACATTTTCAGAGAAAACCATGTCTGTGATGAGCAAACAAGCCTTTGGTGTACTAATCTGTTAGAACGAACAAACAATCAGACAAAAAACGAGCTTCAGATGGGTTTGACACAGGGAGGAACCATACCTGGTGGACTCCTGCTTGTAGATGTCAATGATATTTTCCACCAGCAGGTTCCTCTGAAGGCCATATATCCCATGTCTGTCCAGAACCACTTCATGTCTACAAGATGGGCAGCGAAATCGGCCCCCTGATGCCACGGTCGTACCTCCTCTTGTGGGCAAATACGGGTTAGAGGCCTGTTCTTGCCAAGCAAGAAAAGAGGAATTGAGTAATGCCACACGTAGCTTTTCTGAGACTTCTTTTCACTCTGTTACTACAAACAACATCAACTTCTACTTTAAGCTGGCCATAAGATAATCCCTTAGGGCCTTCTAGCAAATAGTCCTAAAATACAGGGCCAGCACTTATTCACTGTCAATGGCCGTGTACCGTGTTCAGCATGAGACACTTTCTATCCAGTGTTTTCATAATCAAAAGTTCCACCAGAAACTCCAACATTAATGTCTTGGGCAGTAATTCATTTACAGTTTTGAAGCAGATTCAATGTCTTGAGGTCTTTCTTTTCTTTTCTTTTCTTTTTTTTTTTAAACAAATGTGATTCTTAGTATTTAAGTAAGCTAGATTCAGGAGTAAGGAGGAGGCAGAGAGCAAAGCAGAAAGCAAATCATTAAAAAAATTCATTTCTTAAAATGAATGTAGCCTTAAAAAGTTTTCTAAAAGAATTCACCTTTTAGGTGAGCAATTGATTCTGAGAAAAGAGTCTCCTTTTTTACCCCCTAAATTCCAAACAAACCTACCTGGAAAATATCACTGGCACATTTCCTACACAGGTTATGCTGACAGGGGAGAATAACCACAGGCTTCGTGAACATCTCTAAACAGATCGGACAGATGAGTTGTTTCTCCAAGTTATCCATGGTCTGCTGTTCTTTGGAAAAAGACTTGTAATTCAAAGATGCGCTCATCTCCCGGCCGTCCCCCTGTGCACCGCCAGGGAAAGCGTGCTCCGATGGCTTCTGCAAGTGTTTCCTGGAAATAATTCCAAGGATTGGGTTGATCAAGTGTCCTTTATGGTTTTTTCGGTGGAAGACATTGTTTCAGGCCCAGGTTCAGAGGAGGTGCCCGAGCTGTTTTTAGCAGCAGGGGTCACGTGACAGTGGGCTGACTTGTCCATATAAGCCAGTGACAGGAGGATGGATTCTGACAGGTGACAGAGAACAGGAGCCAACATTCCTGTCCCAAGGAGTGAAGAGAGTGGGTGGAAAGAAGGATTACAAACCCCATTTAGTCAGGGTTGTGAGGAGAGAGAGTTTGAAGCTGACAGTTGTCAACAACAAATGCAAATGTGCATGCCTGGTCACTGAGCCATGCCCCCTGTAAGCACTCAGTAAGAGCATGGTGATGGCTCGCTGCAGGACTGGAGAGAATGCTGCCCGAGAGTCTAACTGTATAACGGATGCCATTTCTGCCTTGAGAGTTTAGGAGGCGAGTCACCAAGAGTGACATGATCATACTGTCTTAAATGAAAACAAACAAAACAGGTCTTGAAAATCATGCCCTGGACTTTATAAGGGCAATTGCCTAAAAAGACTTGCTTAATGTTAATTTTTTCATCTTTGCAAGAGTTGTGGTTTGGGAAAAATTCTGATTTAAAAACTTTTTTCAATCCTTTTCACCATAAAATTATCTATAAAAAAAAATTCAAACACCATTGGATGAGCCTATTTTTAAAAATACTTGTTAATAAAATTCTGGTAAGTTCTTTCTTTGTTTTCCCTCCTCCCTAACCCCTCTTCCATCCTGTATGCCTACAACTCCCTTCTCACACACACCAAAAACACAAAGAAAATTTGGTAATCTTTTATTTTTTTATTTTTTGTACGTATTATATACTGTATTCTTATTTTTTATTTTTATTAACATATAGTGTATTATTTGTTTCAGGGGTACAGGTCTGTGAATAATCAGTCTTACACAATTTACAACACTCACCATAGCACATACCCTCCCCTCCAGCAACCCTGTTTGTTTCCTGAGATTAAGTCACTTATGGTTTATCTCCCTCTCTGGTTTCATCTTGTTTCATTTTTCCCTCCCTTCCACTATGATCCTCTGTCTTGTTTCTCTAATTCCTCATATCAGTGAGATCATATGATAATTGTCCTTCTCTGATTGTCAAAGTCCACAGATTTAAATGTTAATCTCATCCAAACCTTCCTCACAGAAACATCCAGAATAATATTTGACCATATATCTGGGCACTGTGGCCCAGTTAAGTTGACACATAAAATGAACCATGACAATATCCTTCAACATTTTGATTTTGGAAGGCTTCGTGGATATCAGGTAGGGCCTAGAGGGAAAAAAATTTTAATTTGCAGCAATAATAATGAGGTAGTAACTGGCATCTGGGGTAGCAGACCCATTATTTCATTTTTCCATAAAGCAGGGAACAGATATCAGTGCTATTGCCAACTGAAGTGAACATGGAGTCCTGCTTTTAATACCTGGGTTTTCTCTGGTCTGAAATTCCTACTATATTTCTTTGCCTCCTCCTCCAACGTGATTTTTTTTTTAAAGATTTTATTTATTTATTTGACAGACAGAGATCACAAGTAGGCAGAGAGGCAGGCAGAGAAAGAGAGAAAGGGAAGCAGGCTCCCTGTGGAGCAGAGAGCCCGATGCAGGGCTCGATCCCAGGACGCTGAGATCATGACCTGAGCCGAAGGCAGCAGCTTAACTCACTGAGCCACCCAGGCGCCCCCAACATGATTTTTTAAATTATAATCTCCCTGGTCTGATATTCTTGGTCTGCTCTTGAGTCACAAATAGTGATCCTGATGTTTGCCAGGAATTTGTGAAAGAACTGTTTCATCAATATATAGTTATTTAAAAATTAAATATCAGATCAAAAATGAAAAAAGAGATACATTCTGTTTATCTGTGATGAATCTGCAGGTTAATTTCTCCTTGATTTAAAAATATTCAAACAGGGAACACATTTTGTCAATATATCACCAGCATGCACTTAATCACAAGTAAAGAGTAGGCCGGTGTGACTGGTTATTTATGGTCTTATTGCTGTGTGCACTGAAAGCTTATCAAGAATCTAAGAAGCTCTATTAGCTAATAATAAGTTACATGTATTCATAAACATTTCAGGCATCTTAGGAGAATTTTGTGATTCCTTTCAGTATCTATTTAGCAACTCCAGTAAAGAAGGGAAACTGAATTTTTTACTGCATTAATTCAGTTCACCTAGCCTAGGGAATTACCTGTATTTATCATTACATGGGCTATGGAGGTCTGAATGAAATACGTGAGTTATTTTCTAGGGAAGAGAAAGTTTCTACAGTAAAAGACTATTCAATCTAAGGAAAAACACTTAAACCAATAATGTACAATATGTACAATATAGCCAAGACTATCCTTATTAAAGGAATTCATTCTTTCAAAAAATATTCATGTGTCCCTATTGTGCTCAGTTCCATGGTTGGAAAGACAAGATACAGGTTATTGCCCTCGTGGAGTTCAGTCTAACAATGGAAATAAGACATACATACACAGAAACATAGTACCAAACAAAGTGTGATAAAGAGCTACAAAATTTCAGAACTGGATTCATTAGGAGGGCTTCGTGGGTGGGTTGATCCATTGAGAACTTAGGTGAATAGATGTATAGTCAGGTGGGGCATAGTTGGGTCTTCCCAAGGGAAGGCACAGAAGCAAAGCCAGTAAGGCACAGGAGTGCACAGAATGCTGAGTGTGTGGTGTTTTAGGCCAAAGTGCAGAGCATGCTGCTGGCACATTGGCAAGCCACAAATCCTGGGTTAGAGAGTTTTTAACACTTAATAAATCAGGGAACAGGAAGCTACTGGAAGTTTCTCACAGAAACATTTCCATGAGAGCTTTTCATTGGTTAGATTAGTCTCACAGTGGTGGTTGGGATAGTCCAGGGTGAACATGACCTTGATAAAGACCAGATGGGAAGCTGTTGCCAATAGCCTAGGTGAGAGGTCGTGCTGCCCTGGCACTGGGCGATGGCAGTGGGGAAGGAAAGGAGGAAAGGGATTCTGAAGCTATGAAATTAGGATCCACAGGGGTGACTCAGATGTTTTTAGTCTGAGCAAACACCAATGATGCAGTGAGAGGTGCACAGTGAGTCAGGAGACCGTCCTCCTAATCCAGCTTCCTTTTCTACCTCACTTTGTGGTCTTGGGAAACTGACCTCAACCTAGCTGAATTTCATTTCTTTTATCTGTAAGTGAGTGGTGTTCAGAACCTAGCTTAATAGTATTGGGGGGGGGGGATACTCCTTGGAAACGATGTTAATTTTGACATCGAGAATCTCCAATTCAATTATTTGATGTAAAGCTGATCTCTAGCCTCTTCTCTGTTTTTGTTTCTTGCCTTGTCCTTTTTCTTATAACTGTGTCCAGCAAACTAGCAAGAATCTCACAGGCTTAAGAGTTAGGTTGATAGTAATTATCACTATCCCCTCTTTATCCTCTTTTCTCCATTCTTTGCTCCTCCTCACTCTTAAGACACCAGCAGTCCATGAGGTGGGCATATGAATTGAGAATGAGACATGGGAGTAGCACTCTGCTCTAGGGAAGAGCCAGAAAATTTTAGTCTGTTCCCAAATCCTTCACAGAGTCTGAAAGATAGGGAATATTCTGAAATTGAATCAGATTTGAAGTCAACTTCAAGGATCTGCGATTTGGAGTGGATCTGTGCCTCTACAGAGTCCTGAAAACCAGCTTAGTCTCCTGAAGGTGTCCTGGCCTGTATATGAGTAATGCACAACTTTCTCCCCATCCCAAACCCCTACCCACCACAACTAGGAGAGGGGGTTGAAACCAACTGGGGGCAATTGTACAGGGAGTTGGTTTGGTTGGAAGCCCCAGTTGCCCCTCATTCCCAAATCCTACCAAACTAGGGCAGGGTTATATTTATACAATAGAGAAACTGAAGCAAAACCACCAATGCTCTTACCTCTAGAAGACCAGCAGTTTCCCAACTGCCAAGGTAAGTCAGAGGAAGCAAGATGGGTCCCTACAAACCTGACTATGTTACTATCAGCAAACTTGGCATTAAGGCGTGATAGCAGAAAGAGAAGGTTTTTTACCTCTTTCAGCCTCTAGCTGCAAGGCCAAATGGTCGCAGACTTTAGAAGACAGAGCAGAGGAGTGAAATGTGGGTTTCTGTGTGTTCATCTTGGGAAGGAGGAAAAAGGGGTTCTAAAATCTGTTACTTTTAGTACTATGATTGATCCTTGAACAAAAACTTATATGCGGATATTTTTACAGTATTGTAGGTGTACTTTCTCTTCCTTATAATTTTCTTGATAACATTTACTTTTCTCTCACTTACTTTATCTTAAGAATATAGTATATAGGGGCACCTGGTTGGCTCAGTGGCTCAGTGGGTTAAAGCCTCTGCCTTCAGCTCAGGTCATGATCCCAGGATTCTGGGATCGAGCACTGCACCCGGCTCTCTGCTCAGTAGGGAGCCTGCCTCCTCCTCTCTCTCCGCCTGCCTCTCTGCCTCCTTGTGATATAATACATATAACATACATAATATAGGGACGCCTGGGTGGCTCAGTTGGTTGGATGACTGCCTTCAGCTCAGGTCATGATCCCGGAGTCCTAGGATCGAGTCCCGTATTGGGCTCCTGGCTCCTTGGGGAGTCTGCTTCTCCCTCTGACCTTCTCCTCACTCATGCTCTCTCTCACTGTCTCTCTCAAATAAATAAATAAAATCTTAAGAAAAAAAAACATACAAAATATATGTTAGTTGACTATGTTAACAGTAAGACCTCTGGTCAACAGTTAAATTTGGGGGGAGTCAAAAATTATATGCAGATTTTCAACTGCATGGGGGTTCAGCATCCTTACCTCCATGTTGTTCAAAGGTCAGCTGTATACTGCCAAAACAAACATAATAAATATGCACAGACTACTAATCATTGCTTATAATAGCTCTCTATAATAGGTATTATAATTTCCATTGAACCAACTGTAGCTCAGAGAAGCAGCTGCCTAGTTGTATTGCTGCTAGTTGTGAAGCAGATTCAGAGACACATCTTTTGACTACAGAGCCCATGACCTCACCCACTAAGCTATACCGCAACCACACTCTACAGCATACCCTCCATTAGAATTTTCTACAATGATGTAAATGTTCTCTGTACTATGTAACTTCTAGCCACAGGTGGCTATTGAGTACTTGAAATGTGCAGAATGCAACTTGGGATCTGAGTTTTAAGTTTTATGTAACTTAAGCTTAGGTTTAAACAATCATATGTGGCTAGTGGTTGCCATATTGGACAACCAGCTCTAGAATATGTCATATTAAAAAATCTTGGGAGAAAACTGGAGTGTATTTAAAGAATTCTGTAGCAGGAACAGGGTCCTCTCCTTTTAGTGGATTTTATACTTCCTGGTCAGAGGATATGATATGAATTTCTAACCCCAGAATACTTACAAGGGCAACATCAAGTAACTTTCAAAAACAAGAGAGACCATTCTGGGAGTAGGAGGCATTAAAGAGTCCCAGGAATCAATGTCAAGCATGCAAACTGTCCTGAGGATTCCAGAATGTTCTTAGCATTTCATTTACCCATGCTCTTTTTGTCTTTTTAGTGTAGGTAATTGCAAATACAGGTATTTGAAAATAATCAAGGCTTAGCTGGAGGAGCTAGTCACTCATCAAACAGAGTATCAGACTTAAGGTCAAATGGAAGGTGGAGCTAAAAAGAAGATTTAAAAAAATGATAAAATTTGAAGCAAAGCAGTGAGGTAGAGAGAGTGCAACCCTGTTGGAAGGAAGAGAAAACAAAGGGCACTAGAAAGCTGATCTTGCTTCTGGCTCAACATCTAAGGTAGAGAGGAAGGAGAATTCTTCCTTCTTCTACCCATTGGAAGTGAGAAAATTAATGGCTGGCCAAGTCATTAAAACAGGGAAAGAACACCAGATGGTGTGGATGTGGAGACAGAGAAGAAGGGGCTGCTTAAGCAGCAGGTTTAGTTAGCCTGGAACACTTAGGGCATGAGTGAACCAGGACTTTCAGGTCAACGCCAGCCCCAGTTATAGCTCTTGAAAAATCACTTTAATTCCATGCCAAAACAATGCTTGATAACTGTGCTGACAAGGTCCTCTTAAACTAAGACAGTGAGGTTATTAATTCTTCCCTGCAATATCCATCTGTTCATTTATCCATCCAACCATCCATCCATCCTTCTTTCTCTCCCTCCCTCCATTAGTGAGAACACTAATATATGACCAGTGGGGAGAAGGCAGCACTTCATTCAGGATTTAGATGAGCTGGTGTTCCAAGAGCCAGGCTCTGCTGATTAGTCCTGCTAGATATAACCCATCTGAGCACAGGAGACATGTACAGTATATTGTTTCTTTTAGTATTCTGGGGTTCAGAGTGTAATTTAGAAAAGGACTTTTCTAACCAACTTTATAAGTTACTTGAAAAAAATACAACCCAGAACTCTAACCAGTAAAAGGATTCTTGCAATCTTTTTACACCAAGGACTCAACTCATGATATCTATACAATATTTAACTCTTTCTTTCTGCCTACATTGTCAGTCTCTTCAATTTAGCTGTCTATCTGGCAGTAGGAAGCTTGGATATGTGATTTAAAATTTTTTTAATGAAAAGAAACACTTTACAAAATCTAAAATCAAAGAGAAATGAATTAACTCGAAAGGTGCTTTATAAAAGCTAACACTATGGCATTTCTTTCATTAGATAGCTTGCAGACTTCTGGCTGTAAGCTTTTCTTCTTGATAATCACTCCTCCAAATCTGTTGTTTATACATTTTAATTCATCATAAATATCTCTGAGGATATGTTAAAAATTAAAATATTTTACTTTTCTCTGAACATTTCCTGGCACAATTCACATGCCAGAAATGAATAGTGACAGCCCCAACAAGTAGCAAATACTTTAGCCTAAGGCCTTCCCCGTAGTCCTGTCTGAACTCCAGGGCCTTCTTGAATCCATCCTCAGCACACACAATCTGCCTCACCATCCCTCCACCTCAGCCTCCTGATTGATTTTTCTGAATTGATTTTCTGAATTCAGTCTTTCTGAATTCTGCAATCTGTTTCTCATATGTCACTTCCTATTTAAATCCCACTAATGGTCCAATTACCTGTGGGATAAAAACATTAATCTTCACTGTGGTCTCTAAGGCCTGACATGATCTGGCTCCTACCTGCCTCTCTGACCTAACTGTCCAATAGAAATAAGATGTGGTTGACAAATATGAGACATATAGTTTTATATTTCTAGTAGCCACAGTAAAAAACAGAAACAATGGATATTAAGGTTATTAATAAATTTTATTTAACACTCTCAAAATATAAACTATTATTTCAACATGTAATCAATATTTTTAAAAATGACGTATCTGTGAATAGAGATAGTTTTACTTCCTCCTTTCCAATCTGGGAGATCTTTCACTTCATTTTTCTTGCCTTATGATACTGGCTAAAAATCTCAGAATGGACATCTTGCTTTGTTCCTGATCTTGGGAGAAAAGCATTCATATTATTAAGTATAATATTAAGTGTGTGTTTTTCATGGAAGCCCTTTATCAGGTTGAAAAAGTTCCCTTCCCTTCCAAGTTTGTTGATAGTTTTCAAAATGAGGAATGGATGTTGAATTTCATTAAATGCTTTTTCTGCATCTGCTGAAATGATCATGCCGTTACTCTTCTTTAGCCTGTTTACTATAATGAATTATGTTGATTTTTGAATGTTGAACCAGTCTTGTATTCTTGGATTAAATTCCATTTGATCATGATGTATTTTCCTTTTATTAATTGTTGGATTTAAAAAAAAAAACATTGTTGGATTTAATTGGCTAAATTTTTCTTTAAAATTTTTGCATCTATTTTCATAAAGATACTGGTCTATAGTTTTCTTTTTTCATAATGTCTTTGAGAACAGGATAATGTTGGCTTCATAGATTAAGTTGGACAGCATTCCCTCTTCTTCAATTTTCTGAAAGTCTGTGTATACTTGGTATTATTTCTTCCTTAATTGTTTGGTAGAATTCACTAGGGAAGCCATCTGGGCCTGATGTTTTCTTTTAGAGAAAAATATATGTGTTAATACATGTAAAGTAACTACAACTATACTTGGCTTATAAGAAATGCTGTTAGCTATTTTTTTTAAAAATGGATCTTATATGTTCAATTAAAACTTACAAATGTTTACTACAGAAATTAGAAAATATTTTATAATTATAAAGAAGAAAAAATCACAGGATTGCTACTGTCTAAAGGTCCCTGCTATTAATATTTAAATGTATTCTTCAGTCTTTTTACGGATAATACTTGTTTATATTGTTATTGTTTATACTTCCCTGTACCAAATTTATTAACTTAGCATTTGACTAACATTTCCCATGTCAATAGTTCTTAATAATTTCAAAGGTTATATATAGTCCATTAAGTGGTCATACTATAGTTTATTTAACTATCATTTTATTTTTTAGGATTGTTCTACTTTCCCCCCACAGTAGATCCAAACATCTCTTTCCTGCACTTACATATACATTTGTATAAATACACATGCAAACCCTCAGAATATTCCCTCTAGGGCTTCCCTTTGTGGTACTGCTCACATACACTGATAACAGTTAATGTTTATGGTGTGTTTACTATGTAGCAGGCACTATTGTACAAGCTTCACTGTTACATCTCAGTTAAAAGTAGGTACCATTTTATCACCCCTAATTAACAAATAAGGAAACCGAAGCACCAAGATGTAAAGCAACTTGCCCAATGTCACCCAGCTAGGGAATGTGAAAGCCAAGAAAGGCCATCAGATGTCACAGCCCACATGACTGACTACTGTGCAACAATACCTCTCAGCTTATACTTTTAGACTTTTGGTATGAATTTCATTCCACACCTGAGTTGTTAATCCTGAAATGATGTTTGAGTTCTTGCCCAGCTCACCAGCCCTGAACATGTGTTCTCCACCTGGATTTTGGGAGCATTCCGTCCACTTATTATCCATTTCTTGCTCTTATAGTCATTTATAATTTTACTGCTATCTCCTCCAGTCAGACAGAGCACTCATAATCTCAACTGAAACTGGGACATAACATCTCATAAAAGGATTCCTCTTCCTACTGTGTAAATTTGTTTTCATGAAAATAATGATATATTTTAAATGAATCACTATATACTCAATTTAAAGACTTTATTGAAAAGAGTAAAAGGAGATAAAATGGAAACTGCCCTAGAAAAGGAAAGATACACCAATAAAATGCAACAGGCTGTACACATTGGTAACAAAAAAGTACAGGTTGCCTAGAACACAAAGAATTATATAATAAAAGAATTGTCATTTATTAATTGCAATCCTCAAAACAGGTTAATATTTCTGCTTTTGTCTTTGTCTTTGAAAATGTATGTTTTGTGTTGAGAACTGCCGAATGGTTTCAACAGCTTTTTAATACCTATGTTCTAGTAAATTAGGATAGGGAGAATTTATTACCAGAAAAGCCTTGTGCGTATTCCTCTCAATTTCCGAATCTTTCAGTGAGTGTGCATTTATTTTTTGTCTTGTCTTTAACAAAACAGACTATGCTCGATAAATTGTTTTTGTTTTTTGTTTTTTTAATTCCTTTTTAGTGCTGGTTTCCAATTCTCCACAGTTACTTCCCAGGAGGAAAATGGCATTAGAACCCTCCTTTCAGGAGCAAGCCTCTGGGTTTAAGGCCCCTCTCCACGTCCTCACCTCTCTTCCCCTTCCTCTTGCTTTATCTTGTCGGAGATCTGCCCACAGCTGAGCACCCCACGGAGGTCAGTTGAGATGAAGCGGAATGGTTCTCGCTTCCTCGGCTCAACAGAAGTTTAAGGTAGTAGCTAGCGTCCTTTTCCAAGTTCTGTGGGTTTGGGTGGTGTTTTTTTCTGTCAGTTCCCCCTCAATATGGTCAGAGGGGGTCTCTGGAAGTGCAGCGATCAATCACAAATCACAGAGAGACTGGCAACAGAGGTAACTGCAACCCGTAGCCATTTTTTCACAGAAAAAGCAATTTCGTGAGCTTCCCAAAGTAAACGGGTCTAAGATTTTTAAGTTGTGAGACTAAACTCTGTCAGCACCCATTATCCCTCCGTCTGGAAAGTTTTAGGGAGCGGCAACCTCAAGCTCATCCCGTCTCTCGCTTGCTCGATGGCTGACTTTATTTCAGGTCTACCTCGAGTTGAATGAGAATCCAAAGGAAAAATTACCAGAAGAGGAAAAAAAAAAAAAAAAAAAAAAAAAAGCTGGAGGATGCGGGCATCGATCCCGCTACCTCTCGCATGCTAAGCGAGCGCTCTACCATTTGAGCTAATCCCCCACCGCTGGGCACGGCCGCTTATCTCTTCCTCTAGAGAGAGGTCAGAGCATTTAGAAACAGAAACTATATTTTTCTTGATTGTGTTCTTGATCTTGCCCTACAGATAAAAGCAAAGTAACAAAAATAGGAACCTCTCTCCTTCGAGCCGGAATCGAACCAGCGACCTAAGGATGGCCACGGGCACAGCGCCTACAGTCCTCCGCTCTACCAGCTGAGCTATCGAAGGGAGCGGGGTAGCGTGGCGTCGACTTTCCTTCCTAATGTTTACTTTCTATGCTTTTTGCGCTTTCTACCGCGATTCTTTCGGGCCTCCCCGGTCGGCTGACCATAAGATACGCTGCTAGCGAAAGCCCCGGCTCCTCACGGCAGCTGCAACGAGCGCTCGCGTTGGCCGCCCTCCACAGAGCGCTGAGGAGAAGGGCCCGCAGCCGGCCCGGGACGTGCCTCTGCGCGCTCAGGGGACTCGCGAACGCCGGAGACGATTTAGAGACGGAAGTCCGGGAGCCGGCGCCCGCCCCGCGGAGCGCAGACTCCGGCCTTTGTTACTAGGAGCGCACATGGCGGGGATTCACCAAAGATTTCACTCGGGGGATACTGCCGTAGGCCAAAACTGGAGCGAAAGTGCAAGCATTGCCAACTGTTCGTTGGAATGTGATGTGTGTTAGGGAAGGGGACCCGTGCAACAGGCCGTAAATCCTACAAAGTTGGTATTTAAAAAAACAACAAAAAAGTGTCTCCTTCGAGCCGGAATCGAACCAGCGACCTAAGGATGTCTCTTACCAGGAAGTCAGCTACAGTCCTCCGCTCTACCAGCTGAGCTATCGAAGGGACGGGCAAACCGCTGGTGCCCCTTGAGATTCAAACTCAGGAGCCCGAGCAAGTACAGCGGCGGGTTAGAAGTTGAACGGAGCATGCGTAGCTGGGAAACAGGGAGGGGAAGGGAGCAAAAGTCCTTGTGTGGCTTCACGCGTGCGCAGAAAGACCACCCGGCTAAGTCTCCTGGAATCCGGACCCCCGGGGACGGAGCGCCTCCCGCCCACCTTTTCATGTGTCCGGGGCTGGTGGTGCCGAGGCTCAGAGAATCCGACGTCACGTTCCTTTCCTTTTCTTTACTACCCTACACTGGAGATGACTAGCGCGTGTAGCCTTACCACTCTGTAATCTGTACATCCCCTCAGTTTCTCTCCGTGTGCAGGGCCAGTGGCGCAATGGATAACGCGTCTGACTACGGATCAGAAGATTGTAGGTTCGACTCCTGCCTGGCTCGGCTTTTTGTTTTTTGTTTTTGTTTTTGTCTCAATATATTTTTTAAAGATCCAAGGATCATTACTTTTTAGGGTTCTCCAAATCACAAATGCCAAGACTGTTTTACCGCACTTTGAGTACAGAAAGCTGTCGCGCCGGCGTTTTCGGTACGATCTCCTCCAACTCTGGAGCCCCGAGCAGACCCTGCGGCGGCCACCGGGAGAGCGCGGCGGCCCGGCGGGGGTGTGGGGCGAGGCGCTGGGGAAAGCGGGGTGGGGGGATGAGCCGCTCAAGGGCTCTAGGTTGGAAACCCGGTGAGGGACCTGGGAAGTGAAGCCTGCAGTCCCCGTCACGAAGCTGGTTGAAATCCCAAGGCTGCTGCTTCTGCTGCAGCTTCCTTCTTCGGGTCTTCTAAGAGAGTTGAAGACTTCAGTCACTGAGTCACTAGAGCAAGGGCCCACGCACACCCCCGACATTGCAGAGGAAAGAAAGTGAAGTTTTTCTTTTCACAATGTCTTTTTGATCAGGTTCCTGTTTTACATTGCATCTTAAAAAGGGTCCTGAGCTCCCTTCTCCGTTGTAAGCAAAGCGTAAAAACCATCTAGTAACTTGGGTTCTGCCTTCGAGGGTCTTTTAACCAAGAGGATGTCATGTGGGTTTGAACAAATTGAGTTTTTATGTTGAAGTTATTGATCTTATTTGTGGGGAGTGGTTTAGAATTCTCTCTTAAATCTCCCAAGTAAGACAGCGATTCCCAAAAGTAAAAGTTTAATACAATGTGAACTTGGGGAAGAGATAAATTAGGGGAGAGGAAAATACGGAGTTAGGGGAAAGGACTAGTTTTTAAGTGGGAAAGCCGCTTCCTTAAAGGTGTACAAATGGTTAAAGGAAGCTAAAAATTGGTGAACCAGGAGACACAAGTACAGACCATTTGAACAAAATGATGGTGGGTTTTATTTTTGTTTCCTAGTGATCATTGTCGTTTTTGAATAAAACCAACTGATGCATGTTTAAAGTTACATAGTGTTTCTTTCTGAGAGTTAAAAAACAAACACCTCTGTGGAAAGTTGGGGACATACGTTGCATCCTTTCCCCCAAGTTTGTTGACAGAACCATGAAGATTAGGCTACAAGGAAAGAGCCTCCATCTTATTCCTACCTTCTTCTCATATTACACCTAAGGGGTTTATTATTTGCAGAGGTCAAGGTCATGGCCATCACTGCACTGTGGGAGAAATTCTGGCTTCCAGGTTTATACACCCCCCCCCCCCCCCCCCCCCCCGCAGCAGCCAGTCAGAGTAACACTCTCCAAGAGGGCCAAGATGGTGTGTGATTTCTGGCTCTCTTACTGTGACAGAAATTCACACAGAGCTACTCTAAGTCAGAGAGACATTTATTATAATGTACAGGGTTGTCCCAGGGAAACCAAGAAGGAAATGTAACTGGGCTTCTTTAAGGTTTTTCTTTCAGTGCCTCTGTGTGCCTCACTATATTTCTCTAGTGGTCAGTTGGCAACATGGTGCTACAAGCCCCCACCCCCACCCCCCAATTCCTGATGGGTTTCCCCTCACTATCACCATAGGTCAAATGTCTGTTTCTCTCCCTGCCACACACTGAAATTCATGTTGAAAACCTAATGCTCCAGGTGATGGTATTAAGACGTGGGGCCTGTGAGGGGTAATTAGGACATGGAGGTGGAGAGTGACCTTATAAAAGAGGCCTCTGGGAAATCCCTCCTCCCCTCCACCATGTGTGGGTAGATGGAGAAAGAAGTTCAGCAGTCTGCAACCCTTGGAAGACCCTTGGAAGAGGGTCTTCACCAGAACCTGATCATCCTGGCACTCTGGTCTTGGATTTCCAGCCTCCAAAACTGTGAGAAACAAAATATCTATTGTTTAACCGCTACCCAGTCTGTGGTATATTGTTACAGCAGCCTAAACAGACTAAGCTGTCTATCAACCAGAGACTCACTTCTCTTTCTCAATCCTGACAGCAAAACGCTTCACTGTTCTGGTCTCAGTTAGATGCTCACTCTTTACCCCTGAACTGTGTCCGGGGGTCAGGAATACACGAACCCCTCGGGGTTGACTCACCTGTAGCCATATAGCTGGGTACATATTGCTTTCCTCCTTCCTGGGATCCCAATGAAAAGCTAATAAAGATAAAAAGAAAAAGTCTATGGATGGAAGACAACAGTAGTTGCAATGAGCAAACCTGAGATTTTAAATAATTTCTGGGATGTGGAATGCAAATGAGGTTATGTAGACACATAACCCAGAATGGAGAAAAACACAGCTCAAAGTACATATTCTAGAAACTGGCAGACAAAACTGTTCTCTCCGTGGAGCTCACAAGAGGCTCCAGGCACAGAGGCAATAGCATAAAGGTCAGAGGCCCACAATATTTTGCAGCAGCTGCTGCATTGGTCCCAGGTGGAGCTGCCTGGGGAACTGCCTAAACAGAGTAGATTTGCCTGGGGAGAGCCCAGGGGGTGAATACAGGGCTGGAGAGAGAGGAAGAGCAGAGCCTAATAACAGACATGCAGAGGAAGAAAGGCCACCCACCCCACTCCCAGAGAATAACTCTTCTTGAGTTAGTAGTTTGGGGGGTTTGAGGGCAGCATGGCTGTTTTCTTCCAGGCACCAGTAATGTAAAAGCCTGCATGTCCCCAGGACCAGCCATTTTACAGACACAAATCAGTGCAGTCCTTTATTCATGAATGTGAACAAATGTCTACCAGACATCTGAGATGAAACAACTTAAAGAAAGTCCAAGATAAACACACAACTGATTCAAGAGGAAACTGATAATGCAAGGAATATAGTACAGAGCTGTTTTTTGAATTGCTAATGGATATCCTTAGGGACATCTAAGGGGCTATTGCAGTAACAAAAACCAGTAGGAGGTAATATTTAAAAAGGAACAATGAGGGATGCCTGGGTGGCTCAGGTGGTTGGGCATCTGCCTTCCGCTCAGGTCATGATCCTGGAGTCACAGGATCAGGTCCCACATCAGACTCCCTGCTTGGCTGGGGGTCTGCTTCTCCCTCTGTCTCTGCCCACCCCACCCCACCCCCACCCCGCCACTTTCTCTCTCACTTAAATAAAATCTTAAAAAAGAAAAAAAAAAAAGGAGCAATGAGAAAATAGTTGAGTTCTTGCAAACTAAAAGAGTTTGCCAAAGTGAAAAATAACCTATTGGTCATGGCTAAAGATCAAATTTGGAGATACAGAAAATAGAATGGAAAATACCTCCTAGGAAACAAAAATATAGAGAGCAGAAAATATAAAAGCCTGGGGGATAGGCCCAGAAGACACAAGGCTTTAGAGTTCCAGAAAGGGAAAGTAGAGAAAATGCATGGGAAGGCATGGAAGAAAGACATTAGTCATCGGATCAAAAGTGCCATCCAGATATAATGAATGAAAAACAACCAGACCTGGACAGCCTGGTGAAATGTAAAAGTATTGAGGAAAGATGAAATCCTAAAAGCTTTCAGATTTGGGGAGAACAAAAAACAAAAAACTGGCTAGCTACAAGAGAAGGAGAATCAGATTATAATCAGACTTTTCTCATTATAATCCCAGTATATATACCCAGTAGTACTGGATGCTGCAACACAGTAGAGCAAGACCCTTGAATTTCTGTGGGGAAATAATTTTGAACCCAGTGATGAAGTCTTAGAATATAAGTGAAGTTCTGTGGGGTGAGGTCTGGAGCTGATGACCAAGAAAGAATTTCTTGAGACATCTTTGGTGCAAAATGGTGGTTTATTAAAGCACAGGGACAGGACCGTGGGTGGAAAGAGCTGCTGCCCTGGGGTTGTGAGGAGTGGTCCATTATACACTTGCAAGTTGGGAGGGGGTCAGGATGACAGAAGTCCCTAAGAAATTTTGGAACCAATGTTTCCAGGACCTTGAGGGGCTAGCTGTTGTTGGAAAAAGGTTATTCATTACTGGTAATAAAACATTTGTCCTGAGACCCTTTAGTTGTATATCAGTGGGCCACATGCTTGGAAATGATTGTCAACACTATCTTGGAAGGTTTAGAGATAAAGGAAGTTTCCAAAGGAATTGTTAGTAGACTTACAGGATCCTGGTTGGCTGTAGGGGTCTGTCAAACTAGAATTGCCCTTTGTCCTTAGCAAAGTGTTAAGGTGGAAGCAGCAGAGTCCCTAGATGAAAGTCACTCTGCCTGTTTCAAGGGCTTGTCAGTGGATAAGGAAATTTAATAATTTTTCTTCTGCCTCTGTTTCCCACATCACCGGAATTATATAATCAAAGTCGCAATCATTTATGAGAACAGGTCACACTTGTGAGGCATCATAAAATTTAAATCCTATGATTCTTTTCTGAAACAAAAAAATAAACATTACTTGAAGATGTTATACTGATGATGTTCTTTAGGAAGCAAAAGCTGACACAGCTGGAATACAGAATTATAGTGGGGAGTAATGTCTTATGAATGGGAAAGTGGGGGGGATGACACAATATTACATAGTATTAGGGCACAGCAATGCAGACCCAATAGTCTCTGCCTTGGTCCCTGCAGAGCAAAGATTTCCTTTTAGAGGAATTCTGAATTGGGTAGGAATAACCAGGTTTTCATATAGTCACTTTGCTCAGTCATTGGTCAAAGGCTGAAAACCTCCTCTGGAAAGCTGAGGTGAACCCTAAAGGAGTTAACACCTGGAGGCTCTCAATTAAGCATCCTCCTTGAAGATGGGCAGTCTCGAAAGGCAATCTAGCAATCTAGCAGCAAATCTCTGTCTACCACAGATGTACTTCAGCACAACAGCAACGACGATGACCACAAAGATGGCAAAATGGGGGAGGGGAAGGGTGTAGAAAATACAAGAGGAAAACCTAGAACTTAAGAAAAAAGGGAACCAACCAAGGAACTCAAATCCCAAGTTGGCGGTGATTCAGTAGGCCAAGAAAGCAATCAAGACAAATTAAGAAAAAAAAAAAAAAAAAAAAAAAGGTCAAAAGGTTCTACAGAGATGATTTTTCAAAAAGAAACTGGATTCTTTCACAGTAATAATGTCATTAAGGACTAGGAAGACTTTAGAGATACTGTCAAGCATGTCACTTTTGCAAACCAAAGATAATTAGAAATTTCTGAAAAAAAAAATGGAAAGAGCTTTATAAAGAATTCATGGTCCAAATATAAAGCAAACTAAAATATGGTACAATTTTGAGAGATTGATGGCATGTATTATGGACTAATTTTCCCCTACTCCTCTCCAAATTCTAATACTGAAGCCCTTAGCCCCAGTATCTCAGAATGTAACTATATTTGGAGATAGGGGCCTTTGAAACGGTAATTAGATTTTAATGAGGTCATTAGGGTGGGCCCTTATCCAGAATGACTCTCATTCTTATAGGAAGAGACTAGAACATAGAAACACCAGACATGTGCATGAATAGAGACAACCATGTGAACATACAGTAAGAAGATGGCCATCTGCAAGCCAAGGAGAGTCCTTAGAAGAAATCAAACCTACTGAAACTTTGATCTTGGACTTCCAGCCTCCACAACTGTGAAAAAATTCATTTTATTTAAGCCACCCAGTCTATGGCATTTTTTGAGGCGACCCTAGGAAACTAAGATAGTATTGGTGAGGAAAAAGAAATTTGCTTTCTTTGGTATTATTTGCATTTTTTTGTTTCACTATATGCAAGTTATTTTATATAACAGTTTATGAAACAGTTTCATAATTATCATCTAATAAAAATTGCTTAGAAGTGAAGGAACTGATGACCAAAGATACAAAATGACTTACCTTCAGGAACAGAGTTGAGTAATGGCAGATGAGAGCTCAGTCACCAGCCAGGATTCTCCTTAGCATTAGTTGGTTTCCCTGTCGTCAAATGGACATTTGAACTAGACAGACTGGACTGCTGGACTGCTTCCCAGGAGGAAGGAGGTCGAAAGGCAGTTTCTGATGTTAGGTAAGGTTAGACAACAACCAGGACATTCTGGGACTACCAGTGTTCCATTTATTAAAGGGAGCTCTCTTCTTATTTCTAGAACTCAAAGATCAAATCCCTAAGATTTGTTAATTAGCAGTGGTGCTCCACAAGTTATTCATGATACCCTGAGATCTGAAGGAAATAAACATTGTTCAACTTGAAAAATACCTTACGCATATGCACATGAAAGAACTTTCAAGTTCTTCTTTTCAGCTGAGGAACCCATTCCACAGTGCAGAAAGCTCTACTGAGAAATGTTAAATAATTTCTTCAGGATGATTCCCAGATTGGGTGACCAGGGCTGAATTCAGGTTTACTCAGTGCTCATCCATGACTTTCTGTAAATATGTACCATCTCCAAGGATTCCACAAGATTGGAATGAGAACATTTGCTTGTTGTGAGAAACCACAGAGATAGAGTTTCCAAAGTCAGAAAGGGAATCATTCCAGAGAACTCCAGGGAAGATACAATGTATTTATGTTATTTGTGGTGGTTATGTTCTATATAGTCACCACAAACAGTGGTTTAGTGAATACAGAACCATTGCTCCTATGGGAAATACAAGGTTAAGTTCCTGTGGACCTCTGTTCACAACATTTTTCTGAAGTGATCAGTATGTGTTTTATGCGTTGTTTAGGAAACATTTAACATATATTATTGTGAATGACCATGAAATAAATTTTAGCAAATAGGGAAATTTGCAATATATGGAATCTGTGAATAATGAGGATTAATAGTATTCTCAGGCCAAACTAAATGTTGAATTATATGATGAATCACTGTGTCAAAAGATCTCAGTGAGACAAGCCTGCAGCCCCTACCTCCATTAAGGAGGTTAACAGGAACCATTTGTACTACAGGGAGATTGCAAGACTGACCCATCCAATTCCAAGGCTCCATAAAAACTTCAGGTTCATCTGCAGTCTTTCACACTCAGGAAAAGCAGAACTGTCATGTTGTTCGTACAGTCTTTCCCAAAGGTATGATTTGGGAAGAGGGGGACTAGGGTTGGGAAAAGATGTTGCAGGGAGGTTTTCTTCAGAGATTCGTATTTATTCCTTTACTAGACATTTATTCAGTCTCTACTATGTGCCATGTACCTATGTTATAGTGCTGGGGAGCAATAGTAAGCAAAACCACCACAAACTTCTGCTCTGATGGAATACACATTTTGAAGGACAGACAATAAGTTATCAATAAAATAGATATCAATAAATGGTATCTATAGTAGGCTCATCTGTGGTGAGTGCCAAAGGAAAAATAAAAGCACAGGTAGATCTCCAGAGTATGGAGGGTACATGCTTTTCACAATGGCAGATTGACAAAGACTACCAGAAACAAAATAAATTGCTGCAAAACACACACACACACACACACACACACACACATTTATTTTAAATGGTGGGAGACAAAAGTTCCAGTTCCTTTAGAAAAATTTGTTTACCAAGTTGTATTTCCTATATAGAAGTAATAAAGTATTTCTAGTTTAGACATCTAACTTAAATAATGGTACATTTTTACTAATAGGAACTTTATAATTTGTACCTTATTTTGTACAATGGAGAAAAATTGAGTATAATATCACTCTTATTATGAATAGATAATTAAAGTCATGAAAAGATTACACATCCTATTTTATGAGTGATATTGAGATGCCTTGTTAATAATAGCAAATGTTCTCATCCCAATCTTATGGAATCAGAGAAATGAAATGGAATGTATTAACCTACAGCATTCACTTTTAGTAGGGGAGAGACAAATTCAAGCATATTGAGTATAAGGACTGTTTTAATATTAAATAAGTAGCTGTAGCTAACTCTACAGAATTCAAATGTCTTATAGTGCCAGGGTGGTATAATAATTAAGCAGATAGACCCTAGAGCTAGACTACCTGAGTCCAAATGCTGTTTCTCTTATTATTAAAGATATAGGTTAACAGCTCCAATTTTCTCATCTGTAAAATGAGAAATAATAGTACCAACTTCATAGATTTGCTGTGAGGCTTAAATGAATTAACCTATACTTAGCACTTAGAAAGTATCTGACACATACTGCCCTATATGTGTTTGCTATTTATAAATATATTAAAAGTTTTCTTAACACTGTCTATAATCCTGGAAAATTATGGCAGGAACTTTACCAGAATTTTTAGTCAGGATTGTTTACTAATATCAACTATTCTAGAATCACTATAAATATATAAATAAGACCAAAAAAGGTCTTATTTATTCATCTGAGAGATAGAGAGGCAGAGCACAAGCAGGGGGAGAGGGAAAAGCAGGCTCCCTGCTGAGCTCAATTCCAGAACCAGGAGATCAGGACCCAAGCCAAAGGCAGACACTTACCCATCTAAGCCACCCAAGTGCCCCTGACTTTTAAAGTAAAAATCCAGCTTTTCACTCACTTGACCAACGTTGCAGTTATTTATTGGTCAGACCAGAGAACATGACAGACTGCTACCAAGGTCACATAGGTTTTCCAAGTAAAGAAATGCTGCAGGGAGGAGGAAGAGGTGAAGGGAAGAGGAAGAGGAAGCAGCAACAGAGGAAGTGTTGGGGAATTTGCTCTTTCAGATTCAGGGGTTTTGAGTCTGAGGATTTGCTTTTGAAGAAGGCACTGAGAATTAAGAACAGGTGATTACGTAGGGGAATTATAAGCTACAAAAGGCAGTTAAGGAGAAAGGTACATAATAAAGAGTGAATATTTTCTGAAAATAAGAGAACTCTGGAAAAGAGTTGGGCAGGAAGGTGGAGAGAGTTAATTTTCAGGAAGGATAAACATAGTTGGAAATATTAGACCATGGTGGAGAGGCAATATAGTGCAGCTATTAACACCATGGATTTGAGGACTGGCCTGTTCTACCCTTTAGTAGCTGGGTGATCTTGGTGGAGTTACTTAAACTTTCCGTGGTTTTGTTTGTCTGGAAATGGGGAATGGTAATGCTGATAGTGATTGTCCCTTAGTGTATTTTTGTTTAAGATTTTATTTATTTATTTGACAGATTACAAGTAGGCAGAGAGAGAAGAGGAAGCAGGCTCCCCGCTGAGCAGAGCCCCCCGATGTGGGGCTTGATCCCAGGACACTGGGATCATGATCTGAGCCGAAGGCAGAGGTCATGCCTCCAAAAGACTGGAGCCACCCAGGTGCCCCCTTAGATAGTGTATTAAGTGCATATATAAATTTAATATATATAAAGTGAATAAAAAGCTCTTAGGGCAATATCAAGTACTAAGTACTCTGTTATTATTGTTCATTTGACATATTTATTTTTAATTATGAAAGAAAAATCATCTTGCTCGAATACAAATGCTCCTGTGATCCTAAAAGCCACTGCTTCCCACCTCCTTTTAAATCCTTTAGTTTGGGGGATGGAATGTGCTAGAGAAGACTAAGAGAGAACAAAGAAAAGCAGAAGGCAAGCAGAGAAGTGAATCATTTTATTTTCTATTAAAACTTTACCCTCTTACTCAGAATAAACTGTATCTTTCAGGTTTTGGTGCTAAAATTTTACTTTCTGAGTATGCTATATATTGAGTTTAAAAAATAAATCCCAGGAGCACCTGTATAGCTCAGTTGGTTAAGCAGCTGCCTTTGGCCCAGGTCATGATGGGGAGGAGGGTGAAATCCTGGGATTGAGTTGCATGTCCTGTGTCCTACTCAGTGGGGAGTCTACTTCTCCCTCTCCCTCTGACTCTCCTCCCTGCAAGTATGTGCTCTCTCTCTCAAATGAATAAATAAAAAATCTTAAAAAGATAAATTCCATGCTAAATACATTAAAGAAACATTTGAAATAAAGGTATTTTATATAAAACTGTTATGCTAATGTTAATCTATATATTGATTATATGTTTCAGTTCCTGATGGCTTTCATCTGGTTCTTTTAAACCTAGGTTAGATTTGAAATACTGCTTTCTGGACAACTATCATATGATCTCCCTGATATGAGGAAGTGGTGATGCAACATGGAGGCTTAAGTGGGTAGGAGAAGAATAAATGAAACAAGATGGGATTGGGAGGGAGACAAACCATAAGTGATTCTTAATCTCACAAAACAAACTGAGGGTTGCTGGGGGGAGGGGGTTTGGGAGAAGGGGGTGGGATTATGGACATTGGGGAGGGTATGTGCTTTGGTGGGTGCTGTGAAGTGTGTAAACCTGGTGATACACAGACCTGTACCCCTGGGGATAAAAATATATGTTTATAAAAAATAAAAAAATTTAAAAAAAAAAAGAAATACTGCTTTCTGCAATTATAATACATAATCCTGAAAAATGCCAGTTTAATAAATAGCTAATGTATACATGCCTGAATAGATCAGTCTAAGAAAAACAATGTCAGAATTTCATAACCATAGTGAAAATCTGCACTAAAAATTTTCCCCCAATTATTTTTCACCAGAAAATTAAGTGCATTGTAGCTCTCTGAGAAGAGATGAATCTGGACACCATTTTAGGAGTGGAGATTACCTAGGTACCAGACCAGCTTCCTCAGAAGGATAAAACCTCCACCAGGTAAGATGCCTTCTTCCTGGACCTGGCAATGAGGATGTGCCTGAGGGGCTCTCAGGCCTTGGGGAAGTTGATAACATTTTCAGCTATTAGGAAACTGGATCGGCAGCCCCAGCAACAAGCAGAATGTGTTAACAGCTGTCCTATTACTGTTGATTTGATCCTGGGAATTTAGTTTTGCTTCTTGGGGACAGCTCTGAACAGCATGAAAATTCCAGAAAGTTCTGTCACTCCCATTTATTTGACACTGAGCATGGTTAGGTCTCTTTTTGGAGAAAGATTTTTCCCAGAAATGGCACATGTTGTAAGAATTAACCCGTTGGGGCACATGGGTGGCTCAGTGGGTTAAAGCCTCTGCCTTCGGCTCAGGTTGTGATCCCAGGGTCCTGGGATCGAGCCCCGCATCAGGCTCTCTGCTCTGCAGGGAGTGTGCTTCCACCTCTCTCTCTCTGCCTGCCTCTCTGCTTACTTGTGATCTCTGTCTGTCAAATAAATAAATAAAATCTTTAAAAAATAAAAATAATTAACCCATCAAACAATAGGCATTTGTTAGTTCCTATTTTGTTTTTAGTGCTGCGTAAAATACAGATGTAAACCCTTGCCTGTAAGTTGTCATTCTGCGAGTCACTGCTAATTTGAGCCATCTACAGTCTAGAAATGGCTTCATTATACAAAATCTGGTTATACATGATATAATCTAAATTGCTGGCCCTTTGTAGTCTAGAACTGCTCAGAATGAATATACAGGTCAATGTTATTTAGTTGCTTAAGAGAGAGGGGTTTTGGAAAGGAGAACTTTGTTTCTCAAATAAAGGTTTTTCTTGAAGGAGGACTTTGCTCTGGAGGTGGATTTGCCTTCATATTAATGAGGAGTAAGGGAGGGCAGGTGCTGAAATTTTTTAGAAAGATAACACTGGAACTGGGTCAGATGCTTGATAGGGTGCCAATCTACCATTAATTTTATATTGATTGAATTATTCATATTAATAAGCCAAAAAAAAAAAAAACCCCACTAAACCTCCCTAAAAACTTAAAGCTTTAGCAGCTTTTTCATTTCTAGCAGGTAGGAATTTCTCTATTCTATGACATAGGTTAAACATTTACTCATTTGACAACTATTCCCAGGCAGTCTATCATATGTCAGGCATTTTAAGCACTGGAGATTCAGCAGAACACAAAAACAGCCAAAAATCTTTGTTTTCATGGTGTGGGAGACAGACAATAAGCAAGATTAAAAAGTATGTTAGTGAAAGGTACTAAGTAAAAAAATATAGAATAGGAAGCATGAGGTGGGGTACAGTTCTAGACAGGGTGGTCTGGGAAAGCCTATGAAGAAGTGACATTTGAGAAAAGATCTTGGGGAAGTCTCTTCATAGTCTAAATACATTACATGTTCTAAATTAATTCTCAGCTGAAGTTTAACAAGGTAATGAGAAATTTTACCGCAGTCATGTTTTTATTTATTTAACAGACAGAGATCACAAGTAGGCAGATAGGCAGGCAGAGAGAGAGGCGGCGGGGGTGGTGGTGGGGGAAGCAGGCTCCCTGTTGAACAGAGAGCCTGACACAGAGCTCAATCCCAGGACCCTGAGATCATGACCTGAGCTGAAGGCAGAGGCTTAACCCAAGTGAGCCACCCAAGTGAGCCACTGAGCCACCCAAGTGCCCCCTCAGTCATGTTTTGAGAGTCTCCCCCAGACCCCCAATCCCTAGGGATGTATGGGATCCCCGTGTTTCTGTCTTCGAAACACAGTCCCTCATCTTACTGTTTCCAGTCCCTCATCTTACTCTAGCCTGGTTGCTCTTGAGGTCTCTGTGTTCAACCCTACATGGTTTCTTTGAGGGGCCAGGTGTGGGTACAGGAATCCTTTGTTATGGTTAAGAAGCCAAGATTTAATTTTGTCACCCAGGCATCTAAGTGTTATCTCATCAAAGGAGCTCTCCCCTGTGGTCATGTTCACAGTGAACTGGGGAGACCCTGGGCTCTAGAGCCTTGATCCAGCCCATCACAAAGATGATGCTGACTGTTCTTAGCCTTCTCATGAGGAAGAATTCAAGGACATACACAACACAGTAGGTGAGTGACACAGTGGGAAAGTTAAAGTATATTAAAGCTCAAGTATATTCCCCAGATATTAGAGCAGGCTACCCGAAGAGAGCACTGTGCACCCTGGGGGTTGGGTTTCTATCCTTTATTGACCCTTGCAAACTACAGGGTGGAATATTCCTTACGTGGGGAGGAATTTCTTGGAAGCAGGGTTTTGGCCTTTTCTTCCTTATTTGGTCAGGAGTTTCTTGTCTTGGCACCCACCAACTTGGGCATGTATGGTTTGATCTGACTTCTTGTGGAGTGCTGCCAGGACAGGCCTCTTATTTTCCTGATAGCTGGCCATGAATTCCTCATTGCTGGGCTCCATGTATTCTGTTAGAATCTAATACCTGCCTACTCTAACATACCCAGATATGGGGTACTCTGGGAATTCCCCCCAAACTCCCAAATCCATCTTTAGAGGTCCCTCATGATAGGGCTCCTTCTCTTCCTCAGTTTCAGCAAATATCTTTCTAAAAGCCCTTCTCACAGTCTAAGCACCCAAGCAACCAAGCAAAAGCCTGGGTGGTCGTTTTTCAGGTGTCTCTCTACCTTTGTTTTTAACCTCCAAGGTCACTGTAACAAGGAAGTGACCTTTTTAAGAAGAATCTCAGAAGAAGAACCCTCATTCCTTTGAGTCTTACTGAGGACAAAACAATGTCTCAAATTACCTGGTCATGCATTCAAATAATGAATGTGGTCAATATAAATTATTTCTATTTGTTAATATACTCAGAATTGTTTGAACAATGCTTGTTTCCCTCTGGTCTATTAGCATTATGATTGTTTGGCTTGAATTTGGAGCCAGGGGTTGGGGGGGTGGAGACATTCCTTTATAAGAATATTGTTTGCTCTCTCTCCCTGCCCCCCTGGTTAGGAGTAAATTTACAATAGTTCAATTTTTGTAAAAGACCAGTAAATATGGAGATGTACTTGATAGTGGCCAGCGGAGAGATTAGGAGACTAAAACGGAGGGGGTAAGTGTCAAACCGAAGAAAGGCAGGAGTGGGAGAAGAGAGAACAGGAAAGGAGATGGAGTACTGAGAAACAGGGAATGGAAGGGACAGAGGAGAAAATGAAGCTGGACTCTCAGGATGAAGGAATGAAAAAAATAAATCTAGAAAAAGGAATGAGGACAATAAAGAAACAAGTGAGAAGCATTGACTCAGTGTTGAACTCATACAATCTGAAGGTCAGAAGTTTGACATGGCTGTTACTGGGCAAAAATCAAGGTGGTAGCAGGGCTGCTTTTTTTTTTTTTTCCGGAGGCTCCAGAGCACAATCCGTTTTTTTGTTTTTGTTTTTTAAAGATTTTATTTTTTGACAGAGATCACAAGTAGGCAGAGAGGCAGGCAGAGAAACAGAGGAGGAAGCAGGCTCCCCACTGAGCAGAAAGCCTGATGCAGGGCTCAATCCCAGGATCCTGGGATCATGATCTGAGCTGAAGGCAGCAGCTTTAATCCACTGAGCCACCCACTGAGCCACGCAGGCACCCCCAGAATCCATATCTTTAAGCTGATTTTCCAGCTTTTAGAGGTTGCCGGCTTACCTTGATTTATGGACCCTTTCCTTCTCTAACTTCAAAGCATAACTCTGATCATTCTTTTTTTTTTTTTTAAGGGTTTTATTTATTTATTTGAGATAATGAGAGTTGGGAGACAGAGGGAGAAGCAGATTCCCCAGTGAGCAAGGAGCCCAGTGCAAGGCTCGATCCTAGGACTCTAAGATCTGAGCTACTCAGGCACCCTTCTAGAGTCCCATCTCTCTCATAGCCAGGAAATATTCTCCATTTTTGAGAGCTATGTGATTAGACTGTGCCTACTTGGACAATTCAGGATAATCTCCCTATCTCAGAATCCTTGACAATGACTTCTTCTGCAAAATGTCTTTTTCCATAAAAGGTGATATAGTCACTAGTTCTGGGAATTAGGATAAGTACATCTTGGAGGGGGCATCATTGTGCCAGCTACAAAGATTATGTAGCCCTAAGTGGAACCCTCTGTGTAGATAAAACAATCAAGCAGTGCACTACCAGGTGGGTGTATTTCCAGGCTAGGAAACATCAAATGTGATTTAACATTCATACCATTTAAAATGTAGAACTAGAATGTCATTTATTCTCAAAGAATTAAGACATACGTAATTTGGTAAAGAAAAATGCATACTTTTAAAAATTATGTTATGTAAAACAGCAAAAAAATAAATGGAGGAACTTTGAAAACTTACACAAATTTTTTTACCTGATAACCTGAAGCCCAGGACTAGGTGGTAAGCCACTGAAGTGCTTGTTCATAACGAGCATGTTTCGTCTTGGTGCTTCTCTGCTAAGATGCTTATGGATTCAGAATAACCGGTGACTCTGGGCGACAGCTTCTGATGAACCCCACATGATACTAAGTGGTCTCTCCTCAGATGAAGGGTTGATCCTCGTTTCTATGTAGCTAAGGGGCATTCTGTAGATGCGTTTCCTCATTCATACACATTCATGTCCTTAACATTTACCACACATCATTGTAATCAGTAATTAGCCCTTTGTGGGGAACATTAACAAGAACCCCTTTATGAATTTAATTCCACCATCTGACTCTGATTCTGATTCATGCCCTGTTCTCATCTTTCTACGCTTGTACCAGTGCTCTGGACAAGCTGGGAGTAGCAGTAAAAAATTCCATGTAAGAAAAATGATGTCTGGGAGAGAAAAAGGACCTTTGTGATTTACAGGTTGCAATTCAAAAATAGTCCTGACCTTTTTGCTTAAAAAGACTTCAGGAAGGAAATGTAGTGGCTCAAATTACCACAGACAGGGCTATTTATCCCATGTTCCCTTCAAATGGAAAGTAGCACTTGTTTGTTGAATACAGAGTTCCAAGCTCTTGCCGGTCACTGTTAGTACTACGGATCTTCATGAGTTTTTCTGGGTAAGAGTTTATCTGCATAAGAAATCACATTATATTTGTCTGTGTATAAACTTATACAAATTCATGTAAAACCACCTCATATTTGTCGAACACTTGACTTTGTAGAGTTCTTTTACCTCAGACATTTCATCCTGTCTTACAGCAACTTGGAAGGTGGCCAGAGCAAGTAACGGAGTCATAGAGCCATATAATTAGCCATATAATTCTCATCTCACTTGGTCACAGGGCTAGGTAGTGAGAGTTTAGATTAGAACCGGGCTTCCTAACTTTCCAGCCAGGGCTTTTTGTACTTGATTGTCGATTAAAAAAAATTCCAGTAACTCAAGAGTTAAAGTACAGTTTTAATGACTTCAGACTTGTCAGAGCTGTAACACCAGTTTTCACTTACAATATTTTAGGCTCAGTTGACTGTAATTTGGTGGTGGTGGTGGGAAAAAGAAACAAAAAAGAAAATGGCATTTCATGCAATATTATATAAAAACATGACAAGATCTTGAAAGCTGCAATATTATATAAAAGACTGAGAAAAAACAAACACTTTCTATACTATTTTAAAACATGGTTTAAGGACATGACTTTGACCACATAATGAATATAAAGATCAAAGAGTAAATGCAGGCATGACCTTTGAGCTTCATTGTTCAACATGCACAGAACTGAGCATTTTCTGGTCAATGTAATTATTCTCACCAAAAATGGTATAAATGAAATGCCTTTAAATCTAAAGTTAGGCTGTAGAGTTTAGAATTCTACTTTTTACCCTACATGTTTCTTTCCCTGACTCTGTTTAATTTAGGTTAGTTGTACAGTAATTGTTTTTACTTAAAAATGGTCAACATATTTTGGGCAGCTGTTTTGGGCTCGGTATGGTTTCCTGGGTCATTTATAACATTTGACCAGGTTGAAATTTTGTTTTTGTTTTTTATGCCAGTCTAAAAGTATACAAGAACTGTTTCTTCCTGGTTTTACTCATCAGTTTTCAGTAAATGACAACTTTTAATCTTTCAAAGATATACTTTAAAATTAAGTGATTTGTCTTTTTTACCTAATAATTTCTTCCTGCCTCTTGAAATATTTCTGTAGCCTTATTAGATATCGACAGGGGAAAATCTCCACACACACACAAAATTCCTTTTAAGTTTCCATGTATATTTTGCTGATATTTGTGGCAGATAGGAATATTGCATTCAGTTAAATAGATGAATTGTGGCTTCTGTTTGGAATGCTACTTTAGTCTGTAAGGAATTAGATCTGGGTCACAGAAAGGGCTAGCTTAGATGGCCTGTCCAGTGCCACCATCTTACCTCATGCAAGGAGCATAAAACAATTCTTCAGGCTTTTATTCATCAAAATGGAATGTGTTTCATTAGGAATTCTACTCAAAGAGTGAGACTGCATACTGAGAAAATTATGTAGCAATCATCTTTTCCTAACCTAAAAAATAAAATATGTGGAAAAGTTCACAGCATTTCATGTCCCCTACCCTGCTCCACCCATGACCACCTGGAGACACGGCTGAATCAAGAGGGGATACTTGTGGACCCCCAATGGTCTCAATATTAAGAGTCTGTGCAATAACTTCGAGGTCCTTCTCTGATTAGCTGTGTTTTCTCATTTGCATTTGTAGGCTGGAGAACAACTGGAAAGTCCAAATCTAAAAATAAACAAAGCAAAGCAATAAATACCCTCTGATCATATTACATTTCCCTTAATGGGGCAAGTGGTGGATATTTTTGTTGAAATGATTATTGGCAAACTAATTCATTTCTTAAGATATTGAGGATGCCTGCCTTTTAAAGAGCTTCAAAAGGGAGAGAGAAGACACTGTCTTTACTCTTAAGTTCTGTCAGTTATAGAATTATAAAATTAAAGCACTAAACTCTGCTTTCAACTTGAGGCAATTGCTGAACCAGGTGAACTGGAGCTTTAGTTTTCACCATCTTGTGGGGGATAAGGACAGGTCCACCAAATAGGTCATGTAGACCCCAGTATATATCTGTATGAAAAATGCCCCCTAAAGTTGTTCAGTGTACAATGACATATGTGGTCCTGTTTGGGACAGAGGTCAAAGCCCAGAGCTTGCTTAGATGACAATCTAATAGGAAGCTCCCCACATAGAGCTGGTATCCAAAATGGCATGCACTATCTAAATCCCCATACCCCTATATCTACAAGGAAATTTGTTAGTCTTGAGCTTTGTTGCTCAAGCGAAAGAGAAAAGAGCTCCCCTACAAATATTTAATGGTAAGACAATGAGCACACATATTGGCAGAACAAATTTAAATATCTATATGTACTAAGAAACCTCAGTTGATAGTTTAATTTAAAATGGTCCAATATAAGATGTAATCCCAAGTACCTACCAGAAAAGAATGGCCCCATCTTCAACCCAGACCTCAGAGAATCACTGAAGTATTGGTAACACACATGAACTCAGGATAAAAATGAATAGAAAGGGGAGATAGAGATAGAAATAATTAGAGAAATAGAAACCCTCAAAAACTAACAAAAAAATTATAAGAAACATGAATTGAGTAAAAAGACAGAAATATTTAAATATTGAGAAGGAAAGAATAAAAGATTACACACAAAAACAATGTACACTAAGAGCTAGTAGAAACAGATGAGACCCAAAAGGACTTCAAATCCTGCACTTGTAAGACACAGAATTTGTTAAAAAAAAATTAGATGAATTTCAGTGATCAAGTGGATTTTGAAACTAATGCAAAAGAACTTGAGTTCAAAATATCTGAAAATTTTAAACCTGATGAATGGGTTTAACAGCTAAAGAGACAATTAATGAAGGAGAGGACAGATCTGAGATTAATCAGAATGTCACACAGAGAAACATAAAAAAAAAGAGAGAGGTTGACATGAAAAATAGAATGATATAGTCTAACACATCTGATAAAACTTCCATAAAGAAAGTAAAAGAAAAGATTAGAGGCAATATTTAAAGATTCAGTGGCTGAGAATTTTCTAGAAAGGCAACAATCCACAGATTCAAGAATCAGGGTAAATTAAAGAAGAACTCATATTTATTTATTTTAAAGATTTTACTTTGTGACAGAGATCACAAGTAGGCAGAGAGGCAGGCAGAGAGAGAAAGGGAAGCAGGCTCCCTGCTGATCAGAGAGCCTGATGTGGGGCTCGATCCCAGGACTATGGGATCATGACCCGAGCCGAAGGCAAACGCTTTAACCCAGTGAGCCACCCAGGTGCCCCAAGAACTCACATTTAAAACATCTTAGTGACTTTGAAAAACACTAAAGACAATTTATTTATTTATTTATTTATTTATTTTGAGAGAGAGAGTGAGTGGGGAGGAGCAGAGAGATAGAATCTTAAGCAGGCTCCATGTCCAGCACAGAGCCTTATGTGGAGCTCAGTGTGGGGCTCTACAGGGGGCTCTATCTTACAACCCTGAGATCATGACCTGAGCCTAAATCCATGAGCCAAAATCAAGAGTTGGGTGCTTAACTGACACCCCTCAAAGACAATGGTTTTAACAGCAATCTTACTTCTCAATAGCAAATATGGAAGGCCAAAAACTATGGAATAATTTTAATATGCTAAAAGAAGATATCAACTTAAATTTGTTTCCAAACTGTCTTACTGTTACTTTTTTAAAAACCATAATATAAAGGCATTTTCAGACAATACATATGGAAATTGTGTCACCAACAGATTCAATTTAAAAGATGTAATTCAGGCACAAAGAAAGTGTTAGTAGATGGAAAATTTGTGTTGTAAAAGGAATGATTAGTAAAGAAATGTTGGATCTATGAATAAAAATAAATGACTGTTGACTATGTACAGTAATAATAATTAAGATAAAACTAGAATACAAGAATAGTATATAACTCAAAAAGGAAGTGATCAGAGTTAAATTGTTACAAATTTCTTGTATTGTTCAGGAGGGGGTGAAGATAAGAATTAATTTTGAACTTTGATAACAAGTATGCTTAATGAATGTTTAGGGTAACCCTAAAAGAACAGGGCAGAGAAAATAATTTCCAAACTAGAGGAGGGAAAGAAATGAAATATGAATTGTTATAAAAGAAAAAAGGAAAAAAAGTCAATTTAAAGTGATAATTAAATAATAAAGTAATAACTAATATAACTAATTATAAGTATCTAGACCTAGTTACTCAGGTAGTCAGTAATAGAGCTGGTATTCAAACCTAAACAGTATTTCTTAGAGTCTGTTCTCTTAAAAACTGTGCTATACTAGCTCTCATAAAAGAGTAAGTTAGCAGGAAAAAAAGTATCATTAATTATAATAAATACAAATGGACATAATACCTTATTTAAAAGAAAAATGTTCTCAAACTGAAATCCCACCCCCACCATATGTTGTTTATAAAATACACAACAAAAAACAGGGCAAAAAAATAAAGTTGAAAGTAAAAAGATGTAAACATCTTTATCATACAAACACTACTAAAAAGAAAGCTAATCTAACTATATTTTAACAGACAAAAGACAAAACATTGATAGAGCTAAAGAGTAATATAAAATATAAATTCAATTCACCAAATAGCTATTAAAGTTCTAGGCTTATATACACTAATAGAGCCTCAAAACACATGAACCCAAATTGACAGAACCTTATAGAAAAATTGAGAATTCATCATCACAGTGGAAGATTTGAACACTTCTTTCAGTAACTGATGAAACAAACAAATACTTAAGAATATAAAACGTTTGAAAAGGATAATGTTGTGAACTAAATTGTGTTAAACACTCTGCCTCCCCACTCTAGTTCATATGTTGAAGTTCTAACCCCCAGTACCTCTAATGTGAATCATATTTGGAGAGATGGTCTTTAAAGAGGTAATTAAGTTAAAAAGAGGTTCAGGGTAGGCATTCATTCAATATAACTGATGTCATTATAAGATGAGGATATTAAGACACAGATACATGGAGGGAAGACTATGTGAAGACATGAGGAGAAAATGGCCATCTAATGCCAAGAAGAGTGGCCTCAGAGGGAGTCAACCCTGTTGACACCTTACTTTTTTTTTTTTTAAGATTTTATTTATTTATTTGACAGAGATCACAAGTAGGCAGAGAGGCAGGCAGAGAGAGAGAGTGGGGGAAAAGGCTCCTCACCAAGCATAGAGCCCAATGTGGGGCTCAATCCCAGGACCCTGGGATCATTACCGGAGCAACCGGAGCCAAAGGCAGAGGCTTAATTGACTGAGCCACCCAGGCACCCTGGCCCCGTGACACCTTAACGTTTGACTTCTAACCTTGAGAATTATGAGAAAATAAATTTCTGTTGTTCAAGCCACCCTCTCTGTGGTACTTTGTAAACAGCAGCCCTAGTGAATTAGTACATATAAAAATTGGGTTTATTTAATAGTTATAAATGGAACAGTGAACCTTAAAAAATACAGAATGTATTATTTTGGAGCCATGTGGAACATTTATAAAAATTAAGTTCTAAGATGTAAAGCAAGCCTCAAGATATTTTCAAATATTGCATCATGTTTCCCATAATTTCTGATCACAGTGCAGTTAAATTAGATACAAACAACAATAAAGAACCTGAAAAATCCCCATATGTTTACAAATTAAGACACATATAGGCCTAGGGGCACATGGGTGGCTCAGGGATTTAAAGCCTCTGCCTTCAGCTAGGGTCCTGGGATTGAGCCCTGCATTGGGCTCTCTGCTTAGCGGGAGGACTGCTTTCTCTCCTCTCTCTCTGCCTGCCTCTCTGTTTACTTGTGATCTCTGTCAAATAAATAAATAAAATATTAAAGACACATATAGGCCCAATGTATATATCAAGGAAAAAACTATAATGGAAATTAGAAAATATTTAGAACTCATATTTTAAGAACAATATAAAAACACATGGAACACTAAAATGGTACTTATAGGAAAAATTACAACTGTAAATGCTTACTATCCTAAAAGGAGGTTTGGAAATTAAGTAGTATAAAAATTAACAAGTTAGAAAACTAACAATAAATTAAGAGAAATAATAAAGAATAAAAATTTAAATATATATATATAAGAACCAAACCCAAAAGTTATTTGGGAAAACCAGTTACATTTTCAAAAATCTGATAGAAAGGCTAAAAATCAAAAAGCAGAAATAAGCAATATAAGGGATGAAAAATGGGATAGTAATACAGATCCTATAGACGCATGAAAGGTTATAAGAAATTTTGAAGAACTAATTTTTAAGTAAAGATAGCAAATCTAAATGGCCTATAAATATTAAATACATTGAATCAGTAATCTAAAATTTGTACAACTGCACATTAGCCCAGAAAGTCCTATAAAATCCTGTAGAAAGAAAGAAATCCAGTAATATACAAACTCTTTAAGAAAAGTTTAAAAAGAAGGAATAGGTTGTAATTTATTTCATGAGGCATAATCTTGGTATAGAACTCTATAAAGAAAGTTCAAGAAAGGAAAATTGTAGAGCAATCTCAATCATTAACATAGATACAAACATCTAAAACAAGAAATCAGCAAACCCATTTCATTAAAAAATAAAATAGTTGAAAATTATGACTGCATTGGGTTATACTCAACACTATAAGACTTAACATTGGAAAAATAATTTATATAATTCTTCACATTAATAGATTAAGGGAGAAAAATCATGATCGTCTTAATTGATGAAGAAAAAATGTCTAAAAATATGAAGTGCTCAACTTATGTTTGCTGTGGAAAAGCTAGGTGGATAAGCCTGTCTAGTAAATTTGCTCACTGAACCTTGGTAGCCAAAAATTGAAGAAACCCCTCCACTTTGAGCCACTTTGGGGGTCACATTCTGAGCAGACTCACTCGTCTTGATCCCCTGGCCCAGAGCCTTGATGATGCTTACTGGTTGGTAAACAAAAGGAAGGTGAATTTAATCTCTTTCTTGTGCCCTTTTCCTGGACAGCAATATGTGATGGATGCTGAAGAGGAAATATAATAAATGTCTCAATATCTTGGCTGAGAGCAAGAGTCTAATTACAAGCCATATGGCCTTTTCAACTCAGTGGCTGTGAATTTATTTGGGTTTTATCCAGGTGAGTATCAAGAACAGTTAAGTAATCAATAGATTTTTTTTTCTATCACTGTATTTCATATTTTTAGATGCAAGGTCAACACTATAAATTATTCTCTTTACGTATCTTATTCCCTCTCCTTCAAAAAAAAAAAAATGGGGAAATCATGATTGCCCCAAATCTTTAGGATTTAAATGGAAGTTTTCAGTCCATTGCCTTCAGTTTGGGGGGAAAAACAAACCAACCAACACCTGAATTTAGCTATTGTATTCTTGGTTTGTTTTCACCAGGGTGTTTAGAAATAACTGGTTCTCATTTATGCTCTTGCTACTGTATCTTGTTACTCTATCTGTCTGTCTGTCTCTCTCACACACACAGACACAGAGTCCCAGGAAACAGGGTACCTCAAGATGGTTTACAAAGTTCTCTTGGCTAGGGAAATCAGCTGGTGTCCATAATCTTTAGCTTTCAAGTTTCAAATTTTCCAAGATAAAAAAAAGAGGGTGATGATCTCCCCCTAGACACTTTTTTCTATTTAATCCTTATTGATTCAGAAGAATAATAGCATTTCCTGGTGTTCCTAGGATCCCACTGGGGGTATATCTTTATTTTGAGAAAGAGAAGGATAGCCAGTTACAAGTCCCATAGTTTCCAGTGAACATTGAAGATGCCACTGAACTTCCCCCCTTTATTTCCTAAGGGTAGAAGCTGGATTATACCCTTTCACATAGTTGAAAGAGAAACCATAATTAAAGTCGACCTTTCCTTTCTACTACCAAATCCTATAACACTGTTCTCAAACAGAAACTGGTACTATTTTATAGCATCAAAAGGTATCTTGGACTTTAACCAGTGTTGAGGAGTAGGCATATTTGAAATATGCACTTAATTAAAAAAACCTAAGAAAAATTATGGACTTTAGATATAAAACTAGAATTATTAAATATCTCAAGGTAGGTGAAAAATATTTCTAATGTTTTTTTAATAAGTCAGTTGGTTAAAAAGTTTGATATTTTAAATTTGGATTTTCATAAATTTAGAGGCATGTACAGTGTTCTGTAATGTGTCCTGAAAAGTGAGGTTTGAGCAAATCAGAAATACTTTCCTCTAGTTAGCTCCTGTTCCTTCTTCTTCTTTGTTAGTATAGTTAGACATAAGGAGGCCATAAGGACAAAGCAGCTCTAACTTTTATTCTGGAGACAGGATAATCTCATATTAGTTTTATTATACTTTTTATCTTGGCACTTCTGGAAATTAAATTCAGAATAATGTAAGAAATGTTAACCATACTTTTTCAAAAATTAATACTCACATATGAAAAATAAATTTTCAGTCATAATCTTAATACACAGGCCAAATCTCTAAGCACAGTATAATCTGTAGCATAGCATTTAGACTGATAATATAAAACCCACGCTCCACCTACTTCTCCACACCCCACCTTATCATCTCAGTTAGCTTCAGTCTTCCCTAAAAACAGGGTATTATGCTGTGGAGGCATTTTATTCTATTCCTTACCAGTGAGTATCAAGCTTGAAATAAGTATCTGTAGTCCATACAGGGAAATTATTTCAGCAGTACTGGCTATATAACTACAAAACCCAATGCAAAATGAAAATGTGGCCTACCCAATTCAAAAGCTAAGAATTTCAAGATGGTGACAGCAGAACAATAAACCAAATGTTGGAAATCCTAGTCAGTGCAATAAAGCAAGAAAAAGAAATAAAAGGCATGCAGACTAGAATGGAAGAAATAAGATCATTCCTTTTTGCAGATGACATAATTGTCATCATAGATAACCCCAAAGAATTCACACACAAAAATACAAATTAGTAAGTGAACTTAGCAAGAACACAAGATACAAAGTCAATACATGAAAATGATTGTAAATATTTGTGATGAACAATTGGAAACCCAAATTAAAACTAATGCCATTTCTAATAGTCCTCCCCAAAATGAAATACTTAGGTACCCACTTAACAAAACATATACCATCTCTGTATGCTGAAAACTATACTACACTCATAAAAGAAATCAAATGAGACCTATAAGTATAGACACATATTGTGTTAGGATTGGAAGATTCAACATAGTAATAAAGATTTCAATTTTTTCCAAATTAATACACAAATTTAATGCAATTCTAATTTTAAAAATTGGTATTTTTCTGTGGATTTAGACAAACTCATACCAAAATTTATATAGAAAGACAAACTAGAATTGCCAAAACAGTTTTGAAAAAGAATGAGGCTGGAGGAATCACATTAGCTGATTTTAAGACTTACTTTAAAGTTTCAGAAAGCAAGATGGTGTGTTTTTGGTGAAGGGATAGACACATAGCTCAATGGAACAGAACAGAGTCCATAAATAAACCACAGAAATATGGCCAATTGATTTTTGACAGGGGCAAAACAATTCAATGGAGAAAGGATAATCTTTTCAACAAATGGTGTTAGAACAATTAAGCTCCATGTGCAAGAAAAAAAAGCTGACCAAAGTCTCACACCATAAACAAAAATGAACTCAAAATAGGTCATAGATCAAAATATTAGACATGAAACTGTAACATTTTTAGAAAACATTGGAGAAAAATCTTCATGACTTAGGGTTAGGCTAAAAGTTCTTAGACATGACATTAAAAGCATAATCTACTTAAAAATTTGACAGCTTGTTCATCAGAATTTTTGCTCTGCAAAGAAGGAGAAAATATGTGTTGACATGATAACAGTTTTGTAAAACAAAACCCCATAAATATTTACATAAAAAAATTTTAAAAGTGTTGTTATCCTTGGGGAGCTGGTACCAGGATGTTGGTGTAAATTTGCTTTTGACTCTGTATTCTTCTGAAGTTATTGAATTTTTATGAATATCTTACTTTTATACAAGGTCCCAAACCTCCCCACCATTGGCAACTTTCAAATGAGGCTAGGCAACAGTCTGCTAGAAAAGTTTTGGGGAGGTGAGGGTTGACTATTTGGATTTCTTACAACTCGAAATTCCTAAGATTTTATGTTTAGATTCAATGTAAGATAATTAAGAATTCCCTAAGTGAGAAAATGTTTGCCATATTTTTTTAAATTTCAGAATCATTGGAAAAAAAGTCTTAAAGCCCCAGGGCTCGCCAATGCCTTCTAATGGACTCAAATCTTTTATTTATTTATTTTTAATTTTTTATTTCTTTTCAGTGTAACAGTATTCATTGTTTTTGCACCACATCCAGGGCTCCATGCAATCCATGCCCTCTCTAATACTCACCACCTGGATGTGTGCTGCTTATTATTTGTGTTGAGTAGATTGATATCTGAATGACTAGTAACTGCTTTCAAGTATATTTTCTGTTTTCTTAAAATTCATTTTAGAGAGAGAGCATGCACAGAGGGTGGAGCAGAGGGAGGGAATCTTAAGCACACTCACCACTGAGCCGACTTGGGGCTGTCTCAGGACCCTGAGATCATGACCTGAGCTGGAACCAAGAGCTGGGTGCTCAAGTGAGTGAACTACCCAGACACGCCACCTCAAGTGTATTTTCTTAAACAACTCTAAGTGGGTCCCCTTCTTTTGTAGAACAGAAGAGCCCACATTCTATTTATTGGATCACAGTCCAGAAATCTTCACATGGAATCTGCTTTTTCATCTTTCTAAAACCTAACTTACACTAATTCTATCTGTAAACTACATTAAGTCTCTGAATTCATGGAGTAAAAATCTGAAACTAGTGTACCTAGCTGCAAATAAGGCATAAATTTTCATAATGAAATGTTAGACTGAAGAGCGGTGGTGAATTTACAATAAGGTCAATGAAATTGAACCTCCAGGGATCTCTATTTGTGCAGAGCTCTCTGAGGGTCCTTGGGGTCCTCAGAAATATAAGCAAATATAAGCAAAGTGCTTATATTTGTGTAGATTTGCAAAAGTAAGGTGTTTTAACCATAATCAGCCAAAACAGGGTCTTTTTCCACTTTGATTTTCCCTCCATCATACATTTCTTTTTGATGAGGGGCAACAGAGGGGGGATATTTGGGGGATGAGTTGAGAGTTGAGAGATAAGCTTCATTTGAGTTTAGTGGCATATGTTTTTGTGGTTTGCAGCAAATCTGTATATAGTTAGTTTTTGCTAGCCATACTGGCATAGGAATGGCTTGAGAAATCCTCCTATAGCTCCCTATGCCAGTTCACTTGCTGGGGAGACATGAAAATCCGTGGCAGAGGGGATGTCACCCTGTATGACTGTGCCCGGGGGCTCTGGTATCGGAGGGGTGATGGAGGGGAAACAAAGTTGGAAATGTGCAGACTGAAAAAGTGGCCTGCGAAAAATTCTTCCCAATCTTATGCCTTCTAGATGAAATAGACTAGTCTTCCCAAATTTAATAGCTATCCCTAAGAATTTAGATATTATTACTAATGAGTTATAAAACCATGAGAGAAAACAAATTTCGATCAAACATGCTAGAGGAAAAACAGAATTTTCTATTCTTCCTATAGAAAATGATATTCCAAAATTATTGTTAAATGAAGAGGCAGTCAAAGAATAGTGCATCCAGAAAACATAGGGGGACAGTATTACAGAGGTGTGCCTGGCAGCTAACTATTGTTATTTTTCTAGACGTTGTGATATTTACGGTATCTTCAGTTTTTAAGCTTTGCAATTTGTTGTGATTTCCTTTTCTCATTACAAATACTTGCTTTCAGACCTAATTTTGTATTTGTAACTTTGTGCTTTTTCTTTTTCTTAAGGAGCACTGCCCAAGTTGTGTTAAGTGTCTGGCCCTCTAAAACTTGGATCAACTCTGCATAGAGCTTTTAAATGTTTGGGCATGGAATAAAGCTTTTCCTTTTGCTTAAGGATTCTTAGTAACACAGTCAAGTGAAATCATGCTTTGCTTAGTCTAGAATATGACCTCTGCAATGGAATTGGTTAACTCTGGGGTGTCAGAACTGAGAACAGTGAGAGGCACGCAGATTTATCACCAGTCATCCTGTAGGAAGGAAACCTGGGTGGAATTTGGCACCGACTATAAATTTCTGTTCCAGAAAAGAAAACTGCAAAGGGGGTCTGCTGAAATGGCCTGGTGGAGCTTTCATCTAATTTAAACGAGGAGAGACTTTGAGACTTTTCAGAGAAGTGTGAACCAGTGATTTGGGATATCTAGGTTCAATTCACCTAGTTTTGGTTTCTGCACTATGCAGGAAAAGTTAAGATAAGGTCAACCCAGTCGATGATGATGACTGTACTTTCCTATCTCACCATCCCTTCCTAGCCTCTATTAGTAACTGAATATTGTACTGGATTGATGGATGTTATGGGAGATTCTGTAGACAACAGAGCCAGCTAATGTGGTCTTATAATTTATCTCCCTTGCGAAGGCAGATGGGATTAATGAACTGGAGTCATCATTCTTAAACAAGCTATGCAAGGTCACTGGCCCTTCCATGGAGAAGTGCTTACATACATATATATTTCTGTTTAACCCAATTTTAAATAGTACTGCTTCTTGCTCTTTTTGATATGTATGTCCTCATTAAAAGATTAATTGTCCTTTGGGATGCCTGGGTGGCTCAGTTGGTTAAGCAGCTGCCTTCGGCTCAGGTCATGATCCCAGTGTCCTGGGATCGAGTCCCACATCGGGCTCCTTGCTTGGCAGGGAGCCTGCTTCTCCCTCTGCCTCTGCCTGCCACTCTGTCTGCCTGTGCTTGCTCTCGCTTCTCTCTCTATGACAAATAAATAAAATAAAAAATCTTTAAAAAAAAAAAAAAGATTAATTGTCCTTTTAGACCCTGAATTAGGCACAATGCGATTATAATTATATTTCACCATGGGCCTATAATTTGTTTCCAGGGGCAGTAATAAAAAATTGTTAGGGGCGCCTGGGTGGCCCAAATGGTTGAGCCTCTGCCTTCAGCTCAGGTCATGATCCCAGGGTCCTGGGATCAAGTCCCACATCGGGCTCCTTGCTTGGTGAAGAGCCTGCTTCTCCCTCTCCCTCTGCTGCTCCCCCTGTTTGTGCATGCTCTCTCTCTCTCTCTCTCAAGTGTATATATAAAGTCTTTAAAAAAAAAAATTGTTAGAGTAACTCCCCTGTTTTCTAGAATGACCACCTAGTAGTCCCCACAGAAAGGGTCACAGGTTGCAGGAAAATCTATCAGTCCTCTCTGACTCCCAATTCTAAAATGGTCTGGACTAGGTGTGATACATATAATGGAAGATTTCTTCCTTCAAGCTGGACTCAGGGTGGGTAATAACACTATTACTTAGCATCACATTTGGTAGGGAATAAAAAGTATATGGCAGATTTTAAATAGTCTCTGCTGTTTGATGTCATAGAAATTCTGTTTCATTGTGATCAAAAGAATCAGAGTCCAGTCCAGTGCAGAGAAGTGTACCATTCCTAATATCAGCCATTCTGACAACAATGGATCCCTGTTTGAATTACCAAGTAATTCTTGTATTTGGCTGCGCAGGGTTCTTAGTGATTTAGTGATGAAGTCTGTAATACAGAATAAAGAGGCATTGTATAGGAGAAAATGATAGGAGGATTATGGCTGCAAGACAGAAAGGACAATGGCACGTTTGACTCCAGCTTGTTTACACAAAGGCATTTCCCAGAGCATAGGAAGTATTCCCGGTGTTGTGAATTCTGTGAGGTTTCATCTTTCTTTATATATACTTTTTCTTTATCAATTGTAGGTGGAATGAGCTTGATGAATCAAGTACTATGTCATAGCCATGTATACATATAGACAAACATGTGGAGGTGATTTAGCAAAGCAAATAGTCCCATTTCCACAGGACAGTATTCTTGATGCTGGCTGAGGCTAGCTCTGGATGTGTGGATTTGTAAGAGAAGAAAGATCACCCTTCGTCAGTCCTACCCAAAACTACCTACAAAGTGATCAGAAAGAAGAAAAAGTCAAGGGTTGTTGACTTTTCCTGATGTCCGTTCCCTTCTATATAAATAGAGATCCCAAGGTAACAGGCTTGGCTTGGTTCTTGTGTACGGCTGAGCATTCCCACCCAAACCTCCCTGCACCTAGAGCTTATGCTCCTGTAACGAGATCATGAATTGTATCAGCTTTGCTTTGTGATCAGCATATTTTGTGATTTCTTTTTAATGGTGTCAGGTTCTGCTTTTTTCTGCAGCTGGGAAAGGGAACTGTCCTTTCATCCTTTTCAAAAAAAGGTACCCAAAGTGACCATCTTTGGGATTCCCCTCATTGTGTTGTTGGATCTCTCTTACTTTAGTGATAATTGTCATCAGGGACCTCATGCTTGGTCAGGTCTGTGAAGGGACACCATTAGCTCTGCTCTCATCTTACTCCACCTTTTTCCATGTCAGTTTTGATCTGCTCCTCAAGATCCTCTGGGGACACGTAGAAGTCCTCCTCTGGCACCGATGATTTGGGCCGGCAGTGTCCACAGCAACAGTTGCAACAGCAGCATAGGCAGCAGCAGAAATAACAGCCAGTCAAGAGGCCAATGATGACAAACAGGGTCTAAGGGAGAGGCAAAACAAAATAGGGTTGAAGGGTGGTGGGGTATGGGAGAATCCCAGAAATTAAGTGTGACTCCATCTATCTTCAGAGACCTGAAGATAACATGGTTCACCCTGCAGACCCCATAGTCACCCTCATCCTTATTACATACAAGAAATAGCTTTTTAGTTACCTTGGAAACAAATTCCTTATATAGTTTTTTCTAACAAGTTCACAGGAAGTGACTTGTAGACTAAGTAATGAAGGGTGATGTTTTCTTCTTTATTCATGAACTATGGTGGTCATTAGCTTCTACACAGCAAAGGAAACAGTCAACAAAGAGGCAACCCATGGAATGGGAGAAGATATTTGCAAATGACAGTGCAGACAAATGGCTGATATCCAGGATCTATAAAGAACTTCTCAAACCCAACACACACAAAACAGATAATCATGTCAAAAAATGGGCAGAAGACCTGAACAGACACTTCTCCAATGAAGACATACAAATGGCTATCAGACACATGGAAACATGTTCATCATCACTAGCCATCAGGGAGATTCAAATTAAAACCACATTGAGATACCACCTTACACCAGTTAGAATGGCCAAAATTAGCAAGACAGGAAACGACGTATGTTGGAGAGGATGTGGAGAAAGGGGAACCCTCTTACACTGTTGGTGGGAATGCAAGTTGGTGCAGCCACTTCGGAGAACAGTGTGGAGATTCCTTAAGAAATTAAAAATAGAGCTTCCCTATGACCCTGCAATTGCACTATGGGTATTTACCCCAAAGATACAGATGTAGTGAAAAGAAGGGCCATCTGTACCCCAATGTTTATAGCGGCAATGGCCACAGTCGCCAAACTGTGGAAAGAACCAAGATGCCCTTCAACGGACAAATGGATAAGGAAAATGTGGTCCATATACACTATGGAGTATTATTATGCCTCCATCAGAAAGGATGAATACCCAACTTTTGTAGCAACATAGACGGGACTGGAAGAGATTATGCTGAGTGAAATAAGTCAAGCAGAGAGAGTCGATTATCATATGGTTTCACTTATTTGTGGAGCATAACAAATAACATGGATGACATAGGGAGATGGAGAGGAGAAGAGAGTTGAGGGAAATTGGAAGGGGAGATGAACTATGAGAGAGTATGGACTCTGAAAAACAATCTGAGGGTTTTGAAGGGGCGGGGGATGGGAGGTTGGGGGAGCCAGGTGGTGGGTATTATGGAGGGCACGTATTGCATGGAGCACTGGGTGTGGTGCATAAACAATGAATTCTGTTATGTTGAAAAGAAATTTAAAAAAAAAAATAGAGCAAACAAGGGGTGCCTGGGTGGCTCAGTGGGTTAAAGCCTTTGCCTTCGGCTCGGGTCATGATCCCAGGGTCCTGGGATTGAGCCCCACATCTGGCTCTTGCTCAGCGGGGAGCCTGCTTCCTTCTCTCTCTCTCTTTCTCTCTGCCTACCTCTCTGCCTACTTGTGATCTTTGTCTGTCAAATAAATAGTTTTTAAAAAATCCTTAAAAAAAAAAAAGAATAGAGCAAACAAAACAACAAAAAACCTCTACAGATCAAATGAGCTAACCAAGGGTACTGAATCATTCTCACCAAAGAAGAGTTTTGATAGCTTTCCCTCCCACCTCCACATTTCTCTTAGTCACCAACTTCTGCCAGTTCTTCAAGATCTCTTACACCCGCCCTCTTTGTCTCTATTCTGACCAGTAGGACTTTAGAAAGATCTCATTATATATGCCTTTAACATTTCACTAGCCTCCTAACTGGCCTCCCTGCTTCTACTCTTGCCTCCTATTCTATTCTGCACGTTGTAGTTGGAACTTTCTGAAATACACATTCTCTTGAACCTATGTAGCAACTTTCCGGCCTCTCGGGAAAGGCTCGAGCTCCTTATTAATATTCATCTGGCTTAAAACCCTTCAGTGAATTAGCACAGCCCTGTTCCTGCTGTACCTACCCTAGCTTTGCTTTCCCTGTGGATCCATCTGCCCATAGGGCTCCTTCCCATTCCCCAGCCATCTAAAAAATGCCCACTCTGTGTTCAAGGTTCATCTCAAAGATCCTCTCTCTGACATCTTTTCTGATCTCCCCCACTCAGTTTCTCCCTCCTTTGTGCCCCAACTATACATATAAATTTCCCCCACGTTTTTGTTGTTGTTGTTGGCACTTTAGGACATTGATCACTTTATATGTCTGTCTCACATTAGACTGAGGTTCTTGAAGCCTGGAACTATATTTTAGTCATCCTTCAGTCCCTCCTAACCTAAGGATTTAGTTCATGTCCTGTGGAAGATAATAAATACCTATTGAATTAATGAATTGTGAAGTAATGGATAGATAAACAAATGTTTTGTTCCTCCTAATGAACATCCAGCACTAGGGTTTTCCCACAAGCATATAAAAGGTTTGCTTAAGGGTCCCTGGGTGGCTCAGTTAGTTAAGCATCTGCCTTCAGCTCAGGTCCTAATCCCAGAGTCCTGGGATTGAGTCCTGTATCAGGCTCCTTGCTCATCTGCCCCTCCCCATGCTCATTTTCTCTATCTCAAAAATAAATAAATAAAAATACTTTAAAAAGATTAAGATAAAAAGTTTGCTTTACTAAGTCTGCCACAGTTTCAAATAAAAAGAACTTCCCCAATCTCCAATTTAAATTAAAATATGCCAACTTTTGTTAATTGAGGAAAATAAATTTGATTTTTTAAAAAAATATGTTATTTAATCTAGGAAGTGCTTTATACATCTTTGAATAAGAATGCAGATTTTATCTAAAAAGAGGAAGTGGATGAAGATCGTCTTATTTGTACACACTTCTTCAGAAACTTAGGGTAGAAATCTTTAATGTTGATGAACCTCATCTGGCTCATTCCTGCTTCCTAGACCAGCTCCCCATCCCTGACCCTGGCCCCTATGGCATGGAGCCTACAGTGGCTTGGAGTGAGGTAGCTTTAGTCACACTTCTCATGTCGATCATCTTTTTGCCATGTATACTCTACATTTTCATAGACTTAAATAAATTACTCTGAAAACAGAACTCCAACACCCTTCACCTCACCAACTGCCTCCAAAACACTCCTGTGCAGTATTCCTGAGTTACTGCCCCAACCAGCTCCTCCTTTCTTTACCTACCTTTGTACTTTTTTGTCTTTACCATGCAATTCCCATATTTTTCCCTTCTCCAAAAATTTCCTTTAATCCGTATACTGTTTTGTTCTTTAATTATTCCAACTAGATTGTTTACCTTTTGCAGAAATAACCTTGCCTTGTATACTTACAGTTCTTAGCACACTACTAGGCATAAGTAGGAGTCCAATATTTTGAAATACGTATTTTCAGTGGTACCATAAATCATTCTTGCAGTGCATACTTAATACACAGTCATTACATGCCATTCCACTCTAATGGGCACTGCACAATGAGGTTTTTGACATAAACAGAAGAAGAACGTGCGTGGATTTTTTAAATAACCTTATCTTAAAGAGCCACATTGGGAATTATTTCACATACCTCTTACACTGCTGGACACCTTCTGCTTTTCTATATGAATTTTGGTCAGTTTTGCCAACTTCCTCAGCAAGGAAGTCTATTCTTGTTTTTATGAATGCTAGCCCCAATATACAACAAGGTTCTAGTGTGTAAATTATCTAGAAGGGCAGATGCACCTTCCCATGGAGAGAATGTCATACCTGGAGGTTAGATTCACAGGCAAGCCACATTGTTATATGAATACCCCATCTATCCTAAATGACATTGTCATTATGTACACTCTCATTCCAAGGTCCAATCCACTCGGTGGGAACTTGTTTCCCTCCCAGGTCTTCAACAATAGGGAAAGGGGATTTCAGTGGGAATCCCAGTTATCTCTACAAAAAGAAATTTAGGAGACTGTAGAAGACAAGTGAGCCTTCAGGTTGCAGACTCTCCATGCTTATGTATAAAAATATATTCTCCCTCCTCCTGTGTATATCAAACTCTGCAATTTAGCAAGATTTATTCTAGTGGAAGAAAATAGCAGTCCCTCTTTTTGGAAATATGTAGTTTTTAAAATTATTAATTAATACGCAGATGAATGTGAGTTCATATGCTTTCACAAAATATATGAACTGTCCAAAAAATATGCTGATGGACCATATATATGGTTCACATGTAAATACACTTTTATCAGAAGATAAGGATATTAAAATTCATAACCAAATATGTAACCATCATCAAACACTCATCATCAAACACTAGGTATTCCTAGGAAAACACACAATAATTACTGTCAAAAGTCAATTCTGATTGCACTAAATCCTTAAAAACATTGCCTTCTTCTTGACCAGATATACTTTTTTCCCCCTCCCTCTGTGTCTCTTCAACACCCTGTCCAGCACTACTTAATTCTCACTTTTTCCAGCTCATTTCCTTCTCCACTACTTGAAGTCAGGCCCCATGTGAGCCTATGACATAATTACCACACATTCTCCCAAGTACTATGTTTGCTCAGGTAGCTTATGCTATAGATAGTACAGTACATGGCTAAATTTGTCCTATAATGATTTACTAAGCACTTGTCTCACTAATAAATTATTTTTGTTTTTGAGCAGTGAGTCAGTTCTTAATTAGTCATTACAGGGAGAGGGAGGGCAGTCAGAATTAACCTAAAGCCTCAAATTCAATTATAATGTCTGTCTAGAGGTATTTTAAGTCGTGCTATATTTTATAATTATTTGATGAGCTAAAACAAAACAAAAAGGATCCTCAAATAACAGCTTTTGGTCTCTTTTTATTTACAAGAGTTTAGTAATACAGTGAAGGTTAGGTTTTCTCTGAAATGGAGTCTAAAGAGTGAATAACACCATGATTTTTCTAGGATATCATTTTTAAAGAAAAAACTGCTTTACCTTTGCCCACCAGCTTGACAGCATGAAGTAGGTATTAACATTTTCATCTCCAAATTGCTCAGCCACATAGAGTCCCAGAGAGCCATACTTGTCATATATGTTTCTCTTTGACATGTCAGTAAGTATTGTGTGGGCGTTGTTGATTTCTTTAAACTTCTCAGCAGCAGCTGGGTCATCTGGATTCTTGTCTGGATGGTGTTTCAGGGCCAATTTTCTTTTAAAATTAAAAAAAAAGTGAGGAAAAGGGTTATTTGACAACAAATTGCAGTGACATTTTAGGAGGGAAGCTATTCATTTGTACGTTGCGTTTACAGGCAATTACTGTGAGGTGGTAAGTTTCACAAAAATGTTGGTGTAACTGAGTAAGTTTTCATCAGACGTTGTCTCTTGTTTCTAATGTGCAGGCACAGTAGGATTGTTTCTTTCCTCACATCCTCAAAGGAATTCTCAAACTGCTGCATAGTTGTGGAGTCCGTTTTTGCTGCTGGCAAATATGTGAACTTTATTTTTACCTAGGAGCTGATCAGTGGCCCACTTCAATATGCAGAGGCCTTTAAGAGTTCTGCAATAGGGTCAGTTTATATCAAAATTCCACTTAGAACTGGAACAAGTTTCTAGAATTAACAAAACTTCATACCACGTATTCAAAAAGTTAAACTCAACTGTCAAAAAAAAAATCTGATTCATATTCCCTTGGATAAATAATATGACCCTTTTCACAAATCTCACACAAATCCTTAGTCCCTTTCATTTTAATGAGCAGCTACTATGACTTCCTTTGTTTTCGAATGTATATTTGACTTCTTTTCAAATAGGTCTTTCCATTTTGAATAATTTCCATTCAAAATTGAAAAATCTGTAGGAATTTACTTGTGTAAAAAGTGCTCTCTTCTCTGTGGATCACAAGTCATTTCCTGAAGGGTATGTGTATGTGTTATGTTACAGTGTGTGAGGGGGAGGGAGATATTTGAGGTTTATTTATTCTTCAGTTATACTCAAGTATAACCTTATGAAATGAATGTAAGAACTGAGCTGTGATCATCAGGGGAGTAACTGGTGGCCATTTCCTTCACTTCCCTTTACAGACAGATTTAAATAATGATTAAAACCATGTCAAAAAACTGAGCCTGTAGTAATTTTTCCACTCAATGAATTTTATGACTCGGTACTGGAAATTTTGTATGACTTTTTCTCTCTACTGTGACCATGATAGCTATATATATAGGAATATACCCTAAGCTTTTGTTTGGGTTTAGATTAAACCATTTCATTTTAATGCAATAATAATGGACCATAAATAGAGCAGAAAAATAAAGTGTACTTTATAAGTCAATCTACATAGTAAATTGGGAGAAAGAAATCTCACCTATTTTAGGAATTAAATTATTGCTGGTTAGAAAGTGGGTGATTAAGCAGCTCAGCATCATCGTGTTTAAAAAATAATGTGATTTAAAAATGGGCAGAGGGGGACACCAGGATGGCTCAGTGGGTTAAAGCCTCTGCCTTCAGCTCAGGTCATGATCTCAGGGTCCTGGGATCGAGCCCCGCATCAGGCTCTCTGCTCAGCGGGGAGCCTGCTTCCTCCTTCTCTCTCTCTGTCTGCCTCTCTGCCTGCTTGTGATCTCTCTCTGTCAAATAAATTTTTTTAAAAAATCTTTTAAAAAAATAAATAATTTTTTTAAAAATAGGCAGAGGACCTGTTATTTTTCCAGGCAAGACATACAGATGGCCAACAGACATGTAAAAAGATGCTCAATATCACTAATCATCAGGGAAGTGCAAATCAAACCCACAACGAGATATCATCACACACCAATCAGAATGGCCAGTATCAAAAGACAAGAAAAAATAAATGTTGGCAAGGATATGGAGAAATGGAAACCCTGTGCACTGTTGGTGGAATGTGAATTCTTGTTGCCTCTATAAAAATCAGTATGGAGCTTCTTCCAAAAACTAAAAATAGAAGTACCATATGATTCAGTAATTCCGCTTCTGGGTACTTACCCAAGGAAAACAAAAACACTAATTGGAAAAGATATATGCATCCGTATGTTTATTGCAGCATCATCTACAATAGCCAAGATACGGAATCCTAAGTGTTCATTGATAGATGAATATGGGTATGGATATGGATAATATATAGTAAATATGGATAATATATAGTATATATGGATTAAAAAATAATGTAAATATTTATATATTTAAAAATATTAAAAATAACATAAATATTTATATATTATATTTATATAAATATATTTATTTATAAATATATTTATATATAAATATAGTATATTTATAGTATATATATAGCATAATGGAACATTACTGAGCAATAAAAAAGAACGAAATCTTGCCATTTGCATAACGTGAGTGGACCTGGAGGGTATGAAGCTAAGTGAAATAAGTCAGACAGAGAAAGACAAATACTATATGACTTCACTTATGTGTAGAATATGAAAAATGAAACCAACCAACCCACGAACAAAACCAGACTCATAAATACAGAGAACAAATTGGTTGCCAGAGTGGAGAGGGAAAATAAAAATGGGCACAAAAGGTATAGGGGATTAAGAGGTACAAACTTCGTTATAAAATAAATGTCATGGGGATGAAAAGTATAGAATATAGTCAATAATATTGGCATATTGTTGTATGGTGATCGATGGTAGCTTTACTTACTGTTGTGAGCATTTACTAATAAATATAGTTATTGAAAAAAAAAAAGTACCAAAGTACTTAAAAGTATAAATCATGGTATAAAATCTATTTCAACTCTTACTCAGAATAAACAAAAGCAATGATAGTTCATTTTTAAAATTTGTTTAACCAAAATATTTCATGCTTTTTTTCTTTTAGATTTTTTTTATTTATTTATTTGACAGACAGAGATCACAAGTAGGCAGAGAGGCAGGCAGAGAAAGGAGGAAGCAGTCTCCCCGCTGAGCAGAGAGCCCGATGTGGGGCTCGATCCCAGGACCCTGGGATCATGACCTTAGCCCAAGGCAGAGGCCCAATACACTGAGCCACCCAGGCGCCCCCATTTCATGCTTTTTGAGAAACATTTGTATTATCTATAAATTCTTATAGATAGAACCACTGGAGATGTTTTTGATGTGCAGAATTCATGATGAAATCATGGCAATAGCATAAATGCCTATTTTGTCATTTTAAAAATCTTTTATAATCTTTGCTATATACGAGCACTATTATAAGCATGTTACAAATATTTGTTAATATTCACAACTCTATGAAATAGTTATTATAATGATCCCATTTTACAGATGAGGAAATTTAGACCCCAGAAAGTTAAGTAACTTGCCCAATATCATACAACTAATAATTAGAACCAGGCTTTGAATACAGGCAATCTGACCCTGAACACATGCTCTTAACCATCACCATGCTGCCTGTTTTATATTTTTAATTAAAAAAGTAAGGCACATAGAATGTTAGTACACTATTTTTAAGGACTTCGGCTTTTGATCTAGGTGGCATGGGAAGCCATTGGGGTTTTTTGAGAAAAACTGTAGTATGATTTGACTTTAGTTTTAGAAGGATTATTAACTGTTGGAGAGGACAAAACCCAAAGCAGTGACACTCTTTTAGTGAAGTTCACGGTGGTTCTGGTCAGTGTGGTAGTGAAAAATATAATGAGAAGTGGTTGGTTTCTCAATGTATTTTGAGAGCTAGCTGATGGATTGGATGTGGGATATAAAAGAAAGAGAGAAATCAGAGATGGTGCTCGAGTTTGGGGCTAAGCAAACAAAAGTTTGTAGTTACTATCTAATGAGTTGGCAAGAGATTTTGTTCTTGCAGTAGGGCATGGTTTGCTAAAATTTAGAGTTGTATTTTAGACAACTTCAAGATGCCTATTGGACTTCCAAGTGGACATGGAGGTAAAAGAGATATATCAGTCTGGAGTTTTGGCAAGAATTATTGTGGGAGATATATGTTTGAGAGTTCTCAGTGGATAAATGGTATTTAGAGCTGTGAAACTGGAAAAGACTCCCAAGGGAGTGGGTCCAAGAGAAGTCCAAAAACTGGGCTTCAGGAAAGAAGAACAAGCAGAGGGATTAAAACAGAAAGGCCAATGATACAGAAGAAAAAAATCTGGAGAATATGGAGTCTTGGGATCTAAGTGAACAAAGTATTTCGAGGAAGATAGTGGTCATTTCTGTCAAACACCATTAACAGGTCAAATATGATGAGGATGAAGAATTGATCACTTGGGTTTAGTGATATAGAAATCTTTAGTGACCTTGACACATACACACACAAACACACACACACACACACACACACACACATACACACACACATACACATTGGTATATATGTCTTTATATAAGGAAAAATAAAGCAGAAAAATCAGTAGAAAGAAGAACATGGAAGTTTATAACCACAATTAACAGTGCTTATAGCTGCACATTAGGATTATAGATGATTATTTCTTTTTCTTGTTACAAAAAAATATACAGATTACTTTGCACAGTTTCCTTCTGTAAGCATTTCCAACCTCATTATAAATGTTGTTTTCATTTAGTAGCTGAATGTTTAGTTCTCTTAAGTGACCTCCCACCAAATTAGAAGGGGTGAAAAAGGAAGAAAGAAGTCCTCTAACTTCAATGATACAGTGATCATCAAAAACACATCAAATGGATCCTTTAAACACATTAATTTTAATGGGATGATATTCCTGGAATTCTCACACGGTGCCCTGGGATACAATTGCCACATTTTCCCCTACTAGGCCCAGAAATCATTTCCAGGCCTATCAAATACAAGAGCCATTACTTCTGCCTTGAAAAAAGAAACCCCTGGAAAGTGTCTCTTTGCATAAATCTCCTTGTTTTTAGGTTTCAGTTGTAGACTGATACACACTGCCCGAGACTTAACCAGAGAAGCCTGGCTTCCTGTCATATTTTAAGCTGCTCAGCTCTTTGTCAGCTCACAAGGGCAGATGCACTCAACCATTTATCACACTCCTCTAACAATAGCTTTGGCATTCAGAGGGCTGGACCATCTCCATTTGTAACAAATCCAATTCCTGGTCGTCAGCAGCATTTTGACTCCTCTTGGCAGATACTCTTGGCTCTGAGGAATCCTTGGGAAATATGGCTAGCAGAGGCAGCTGCCAAAACTACACAACTGCTCAGGAAGTAGTTGGTCAATGACCCATCTTTGGGAATTGCCTATAGAGCAAGGAAGCACGTATGGAATTTAGAGTAAAAGGGAAGTGTCTAGAGTACACTTAAATATAAAATTTACCTAATTTATTTTGAAGATCTTATAATTTCTCATTTTATACTTTAGAGTGACATAATACTCAACCAGAATGTATGCCTTTTGTTCTAAATCTCTCTATAGTCAGTCATCTATTAATCTGGTATGGCTATAACTAATGTTAGAATAATAGAATCAATTCCTCTAACTTCCACTTCAAAATCCAATGACAACTGTCAACTGAAATGCATAGTGAATTCAATGAGTGGCAGATAAGATAAACATGGGATATATTGTTGTAATTACTTAATGCCCCTATTCTGAGGCAGTAGCATAATTCTAATAAGAATTACAGTGTTCTGCTCAGTTTTCTTCCTCTTAATATCTAATCCTCTTAACATCAGATCTACCTACCACTGTCTACCAGGCTCTAAGTTATCTGAGACCTGATTCTGACCATGTTCCCTCACCTCTAGACCAGATATACCTCCATGGGGTTGAAATGTCACAGGAAACCTTGGGGATCCAAGCTTCTGGGAACTAAGTCCCATCCTGGCATGGCTGTGTCTATAAGTTGCCTTTCCCTGCTCAATACATTTCCAGCTGGTTTCTCCAATGACCACATATTGTTTCCTGTTCCAAAATTTCTCCATTATGGGGGAGCCTGGGTAGCTTAGTTGGTTAAGCGTCCTACTCTTGACTTAGGCTCAGGTCATGATCTCAGGGTGGGGAGATGGAGGCCTGTATACCTTCTTATGATTCTCTCTCTCCCTCTTCCTCTGCCCTTTGCACCCACCCTCCTCTTAAAAAAAAAAAATCTCCATTGTGGTGTGACTTTCTGCAAAGCTTTCTCTGCCACAAAGTTTATTGCCCCTCTTCCAATGTCCCAGAAGAAGCTACCTGCTGCCTAAGAGGAAAGAACAGAAAAGGAAGAGTGATTTTTCCCCCATATCCTAGAGCCCTTAAAACTACCCTTGTGACAGAGTCAGCATCTACTGCAAAGATAGAAAAAAAAAAAAGGCAAAATCTGAGTTTAAAAAAGCTCAGGCTGCAAAAGAAAGCAAAATCTGAGCTGAGACATAGACTATTCATTCTAGAAAAAATTGGCTATCATGGGAAGGAGACGTGATAAATAGGAAAATGAATTGCTATAAACCAGAGTTGAAGGTGAAAACAAACTCTAGATTAGCAACCCCAGGTGATGGCAAGTGTTGTGATAATGGGACTTGATAGTTGTCATAATATTGGAAGTTCAGTGGAACTCCTGTGCCCTCTTGGACTAAGCTAACACCCAAGTGAAAATATAATAAACCAATATAGGAGCCCCAGTGCACATCTCCCTGACATTTGGTATTGGTGGACATTGAGTGTTTGATAGTCTGGCGATACATCACCACCTTTGTGGCTTAATTTGCATTTTCCTAATTACTAATGAGGCTGATATATATATACACACACATATATATGGCATTTGGATATCATCTATTTAAATAGATAGTCTTTTGTCTGTTTTTAGTTTGATGTTTAAATTGTAGTATTTAAAAAAAATACGTACTATATATGTGAATCTGTTGTTATTTCTTTGTATTGCATATACAGTCTCCCTTTCTGGGAACTTGTTGTTAGTTTCTTTCTGGAATCTTTTGATGAACAGAAATTCTTAATTTAGTTTATGAGTTTTATCATGAATTCAGAAAGATATTGTCCTATAAATTCTAAACTCTAAAACCTTTATAGATTTGCCTTTCACATGGAAGTCAGGAATTGATTTGTCACTGATTTTTCAATGTAGTAGAATGTAGGTGTCCAGTCTCATCTTTAAAATATGGTTATACAACTGTCCCAGCACCATTTATTTAAAAAATAAAATCCTTTCCTTTATGTCTAGATTGTCCAGCTTCATTGGTCTGCTTGGCTATTTCTGGGCCAATAATAGTTTGGAATATGGTACTTTAAAGTATCTCTTAGTATCTTAAAAAGAAAGTTCTTCTGGGGAGTGTCTGGATAGCTCAGTTGTTTGAGAGTCCAACTCTTGACTTCAGCTAAGGTCATAATCTCAGGGTCATGAGATCAAGCCCTGAATTAGGCTCCGTGCACAGCACAGAGTCTGCTTGAGATTCTCTCGCTCCCTTTCCCTCTGCGCCTCCCCAAGCTCATGCTCTCTTTTTCAAATAAATAAAGATATATATCTATATCTATAGATATAGATGGATATAGATAGATAGATCTCTATAGATATAATAATATATCTTTTTAAAAAGCAAGTTCTTCTCTTTTACTATTCACTAACAGTCAATTGATGTTGAATTTTATCAAATGCTTTTTCTGCATCTATTGAGGAAACACATTTTTTCTCCCTCTCTCTGTTAATGTGATTGATTGGTTTTCTAATGTTAAATGAAGTTTGTGTGGTTGGATAAACTCAACTTGCTCATTATGTATTATTTTTTAATTTATTGCTGGACACAATTTTCTAGTATGTGTATCTAATACTATAAATTTTCCTCTAAGTACTACTTCAACTGCATTCCACAAGTTTTTTTTTTTTTTAAGATTTTATTTATTTGTCAGAGAGAGAAAGGGAGAGCGAGCGAGCACAGGCAGACAGAATGGCAGGCAGAGGCAGAGGGAGAAGCAGGCTCCCTGCCGAGCAAGGAGCCCGATGTGGGACTCAATCCCAGGACGCTGGGATCATGACCTGAGCCGAAGGCAGCTGCTTAACCAACTGAGCCACCCAGGCGTCCCTGCATTCCACAAGTTTTAATATGTAATGTTCACTTCTAGATATTTTCTCATTTTAATTGTGTTTTATTTTTTAACACATTATTTTCTATATGTATTCTTTTTTTATGATGTCCAATTAGCCAACATAGCACATCATTAGTTTTTGATATAGTGTTCAACGATTAATTAGTTGTGTATAACACCCAGTGCTCATCATCCCACATGCCCTCCTTAATGCCTATCACTCAGCTACCCCCATACCCCCACCCCCTCCCTTTTGCAGCCCTCAGTTTGTTTCCCAGAGTCCAAGTGAAACCATATGATAGTTGTCTTTCTCTGGTTCACTTATTTCATTTAGCATAATCTTCTTCAATTCCATCCATGTAGATCCAAATGGCAGGTATTCATCCTTTCTGATGACTGAGTAATATTCCACTGTATATATGAACCACATCTTCTTTATCCATTCCTCTGTTGAAGGGCATCTCATCTCCTTCCATAGTTTGGCAATTATGGGCACTGCTGCTATGAACATTGGGGTGCATGTGCCCCTTCTTTTCACTAGTTTTGTAACTTTGGGGTAAATACCTAGTGATGCAATTGCTGGGTTATAGGGTAGCTCTATTTTTAGAGCTTGAGGAACCTCTATACTCTTTTCCAGAGTGGCTGTACCAGTTTGCATTCCCACCAACAATGTAAGAGGGTCCCCTTTCTCCACATCCTCTCCAACACTTGTTTCTTTTCTTGTTAATTTTTGCCATTCTAACTGGTGTAAGGTGGTATCTCATTGTGGTTTTGATTTGAATTTCCATGGTGGCTAGTGATGTTGAATGCTTTTTCATGTGTCTGTTAGCCATGTTAGCCATTGGTATGTCTTCTTTGGAGAAGTGTCTATTCATGTCTTTTCCCCATTTCTTGACTGGATTATTTGTTTTTTGGGTGTTGAGTTTGAAAAGTTCTTTATAGATCTTGTATACCAGTCCTTCATCTGTAGTATCATTTGCAAATACCTTCTCCCATTCCAAGGGTTGCCTCTCAGTTTTGTCGACTCTTTCCTTTGCTCACAAAAGCTTTTGTATACCAGTCCTTCATCTGTAGTATCATTTGCAAATACCTTCTCCCATTCCAAGGGTTGCCTCTCAGTTTTGTCGACTCTTTCCTTTGCTCACAAAAGCTTTTGTATACCAGTCCTTCATCTGTAGTATCATTTGCAAATACCTTCTCCCATTCCAAGGGTTGCCTCTCAGTTTTGTCGACTCTTTCCTTTGCTCACAAAAGCTTTTTATCTCAACGAAGTCCCAAAAGTTCATTTTGGCTTTTGTTTCCCTTGCCTTTAGAGACAGGTCTTTTTTTTTTTTTTTTTTAAGATTTTATTTATTTACTTGAGAGAGAAACAGTGAGAGAGAGCATGAACGAGGAGAAGGTCAGAGAGAGAAGCAGACTCTCCATGGAGCCAGGAGTCCGATGCAGGACTCGATCCCGGGACTCCAGGATCATGACCTGAGCCGAAGGCAGTCGTCCAACCAACTGAGCCACCCAGGCGTCCCTAGAGACAGGTCTTGAAAGAAGTCGCTGTGGCCAATGTTGAAGAGGTTACTGCCTGTGTTCTCCTCTAGGATTTTGATGGATTCTTGTCTCGCATTTAGGTCTTTCATCCATTTTGAGTTTATCTTTGTGTATGCTGTAAGAGAATGGTCCAGTTTCATTCGCCTGTATGTGGCTGCCTAATTTTCCCAACACCATTTGTTGAAGAGACTGTCTTTTTTACATTGAATATTCTTTCCTGCTTTGTCAAAGATTAGTTGAGCATAGAGTTGAGGGTCCATTTGTGGGTTCTGTATTCTGTTCCATTGATCTGATGAATTAGTTTAAATTGTGCCTCCAAATTTTCAAATATATTGGAATTTTCTAGTAATCTTTTAGTTTCTGCTCTCAAGCTTGAGTGTGCTATAGTGAAAATATTTTTATTTAAATCCTTCAAAATTTGAGAGATGCTTTATGTCTTTATTTATTCAATTTCTGTAAATGTTTCATGTGAACTTAATACATAGTATACTTTACAGAATACATTCCATACCTGTTAAGTGCTTCATTCTTGTATAAGAGCATTAGATTTTATTTGATAATATTTTTGTTCAAATCATCTAAATTCTTGTGCATTTTACTACTCTATCAAACAAGGTTTGTTAAACCTGCAGTCTCCCACTGTGACTGTGGGTTTACATATTTCTCCTTATATTTGTCACTTTTTGCTGTATTTTAGGCTATGGTTTTTGAAGCATACAAATTAAGAACTGTTAAACATTCCTAGTGAATTGAACTTTTATCACTTGAAATATTCTTTATCCCTAAAACACTTTTTGTTATCACCTTGATATTAATAAAGCAACACCAACTTTCTTTGGGTAGGCATCACATGGGATATATTTTTCCCTACTTTTAGTTTCAATTTTTTGGTATGTTTATAAATTAGATGTGTGTTTTGGTTATTTAATTAACAATGACAATATTTTTCTTTTAATTGAAGTATTTGGTCTATGTTTATTTTTAATATAATTATTGATATATCTCAGGTTAAATCTACCACTTCCACTTTTTTGGTCACATTTAAAATATATTTTCTTTCTTCACCTTTCTGGCCTTCTTTTGGATTGGTTCTTCTTAATTTTTCTACTTTTTTCCTCTGTTGGTTTGAATATTACAGATTTTTAAAATTCCCTTTGGGATTTTCCTAGAGATTACAAAACCCATATTACAGTCCAGTGTCAAGGTGCTTCTTGCCTTTCTCCAAGACAATATAAAAATCTTAGAACATGAACACTATTACTTGCCTCCCAACGTAAATGTTGTTGGTAGCATGTACTTTAATTCTCTCCATCTCTTAGTCCCTCAAGAATTGCTATTTAATATAATCATTATTTCATGATTTTCACAGCATTTATGTGCATTTACTCATGTATTTTTCAATTTTGTTGCTATTGATTATATCTTGCATCTCTGACCATCCATCAAAAGTTATCTTCCTTCTGCCCATGAACACCCTTTTGTATAACTGTTAGTGCAGATCTGCTGATAATTCTTGCAATTTTTGTTTAACTTAAAAATGCCTTTATTTCACCTTCATTTTTGAAGGGTATTTCCCGTGGATACAGAATTATAGGTTATTAATTATTTTCTCTTCACACTGAAAATGTCAGTCCATTTTCTTCTGAATTCCACTATTTCTGTTGAAAAATCTGTTTTAAGTCTAATTGTTGTTCTTTGAAGATAGTTTGCATTTTATTTTTCTAGTTGCCATAATGGCTTTTACATCATTGGTTTTCAGCAGTTTTCCTGTGATGTGCTTTGATACAGATTTCTTTTTATTTGTTCTGCTTGGCTTTTATTGGGCTTCTGATATATATGGATTGATACTGTTTGTGAACCTGGAAAATTCACATACATTGTTTTCAAATGGCTTTCCTCTTATTCTCTTTCCACTCTCCTTCTCAGACTTCAGTTACATTTTTCTAAGACCTTCTTAATGGATCTTCTATGTATTTTACCTTCTTGCATTGTTTCCTGTCCTTTTGTAGTTTTTTTTCTTGTTATTTTATTCTGGACTCTCTTCCAGTCAGGTCTCTAACTTGCTAAACACTACCCTTGAATTCTTTAGGTTCGGCTGCTGTATTTTTTAGTTGTAAAATTTATGTGTTCATTTAAAAAAAAATTGAAATGTCCCTTTTAATGATTTTCAGTTTTCTGTGAAAATTCTCAAACTTGTATTTTATTTTTTGATCATAGATATTTTAAAATTTATATCTGATAATTCTAATACCTGAGGCTGTCTGTGGTGCTGTGTCTATTATCTCATTTCTGGTGATTCTTGTTCATATTGTCTTGACTTCTAAGCTTATCACTTTGGCCAGATATTGTATTTTTTTTCAGATATTGTATTTTTAAAAGTTTAAAGGAGGAACACCTGGATGGCTCAGTTGGTTAAGCATCTTCCTTCAGCTCAGGTCATGATCCCAGGCTTGTGGGATTCAGTCCCACACCTGGGTCCTTGGTCTGTAGGGAGCCTGCTTCTCCCTAAGCCTGCCTCTCTCTCTCTCTCTCTCTCTCTCTCAGGAATAAATAAATAAATTTGAAAATTTTTAAAAAATAAAATTTAGGGACGCCTGGGTTGCTCAGTTGGTTAAGCGGCTGCCTTCGGCTCAGGTCATGATCCCAGCATCCTGGGATCGAGTCCCACATCAGGCTCCTTGCTTGGCAGGGGGCCTGCTTCTCCCTCTGCCTCTGCCTGCCACTCTGTCTGCCTGTGCTTGCTCTCGCTTCTCTCTCGATGACAAATAAATAAATAAAATCTTTAAAATAAAATAAAATTAAATTTAAAAAAATAGGAAGTTCAAAATAATATGATATATAGGAAATTGATGAAAAAGTAAATCCTAAGAGTTCTTACCATAAGCAGAATTTTTTTTCTCTTTCCTTCTTTTGTATTTATAGGGCATGATGAATGTTAGCCAAGCCTATTGCAACAATCATTTCACATTGCATGTAAATCAAATCATCATGCTGTATACCTTAAACTTACATGTGATGTATGCCAATTATTTGCCAATAGAACTGGAAAAAAAATTTAAAGGAAATAATTGGACTACAAAGACAATGTTGTCTTATACCAGAGAGCAGTTTTATTTCCTACTTTCAGGTATCTGGAGGCATTTATAGAACTGGGGTCATCACAGTCCAGTATTAGATGCTGAGATTTTTTCAGTCACCCCGATGGCTCAAAGTTCACTTATAATCCATAAAGACTGTGTTTACTCTTATCTGTTTCTGTATAATAAGCATGGTGAAATTTAACAGCTTAAAACAACAAACATTTTATTCATTTGCCTACAATGTAATCAGACAGACCTTGGTGGGGAGTTTTTTCTGTGCTCCGGCTTTGGCTAAAACTGCTCAGCTGGAGCTAGCGATTTGCTTCCAAGATGGCCTCACTGACCTGCTGTTAAGTTGGTACTGGCTCTGGTTGAGAGCTCCATGAGGGCTGTTGACTGGGATCTCTTCTCCATGTGGCTTCTCCACGTGACTCGGTGAGGAGCCCCAGTATTTGATAATCTCAGGATAGTTCTATTTCTTAAGAGGTGGCTGACTTAAACCAGACTGCAAAAGCAGAAGCTGCTGAGCCTTTTTAGGATTTAAGATACACCATCACTATTCTGCCACATTCTTCTGGTTAAATTAGGTCAGAGAAACAGTCCAGATTCAAGAGGGCTATACAAGGACATGAATACCAGGGAATACGGTTTATGGAGGACCACAAAAGTAATAGTGAGCCACAGATGATTTACTTCCATTTTTCCCTGTGTCCTGGAATATAGCACTGCAGAGTCTAAACAGAATTACAGGACTTCCATACTTGTCAGGTAGGGCCCCAGATTTTTCTCCTTTCTCTGTAGAGTCCTGCTCAGCCTCTCAGTTGCTCTTCTTCCTTATCATGACCTAATCAGCAGTAATTCTTTAATCTCAATTGTTTTTTTAAGATGTATATATAAAAATACAATTTTTTCCAGTTTTTCTAGTTTCTCTCAGTGGAAGGCAGAACCAATCAAAATTACTTTGTCGGTGATAACCAGGAACTCCTGGTTATCTTTTATGTCTCCATCACCTCCTTCATGTACAGTCGACCCTTTGAACAATGTCAGGGTAAGAGGTGCCGACCTCCCACACAGTCAAAAATCCATGTATAACTTCAATTCCCCCAAGCCTTAACAACTAATAGCCAACTGTTGACAGAAGCCTTACTGATAACATAAATAGTCAATTTTTACTGTATTTTTACAATAAAATAGAGAAAGAAAATGTTAAGAAAATAAAGAGAAGATAGATTTACAGTACGGGGCTATATCCCTAAAAAAGAAAAATCCACATAAAAGTGAACAACCAGCACAGTTCAAATGCATGTTGTTCAAGGGTCAACTGTGGATGTTAAGGACATAAAAGGCTATATACCACTGTTATATAAATGGCCCAAAGATTGCCTCTATGTATTGTTTATTTCTTTATGCAAGCTGAGACCCATTAGCTCAAAAGCTGAGCAGAGTGAAACTCAAATTTTTACACATTCAATTATTTTTAAAATACCCCCAAAGAAACAGATTATCGCCCTTTTAGAGCCTACTCACTTTATATCCTGCAAGACCTCACCCTACATGTGGGAGCCATTGATAAGATAGAGGCTTATGGTTCTGAGACCCCAAGCTGCCATGGCCCTCTGGAGCTGTCTGACTCGGAGATTTCCTACTATGCTCCTGAGTGATATCGCCCAGACATGCAAGCCCCCTTTCCAATGTTCTTGCCACACCCCTCTCTGAGTTCCCTTGTCCCCTCCCCTTCTGAGGGTAGTTCCCAAGCTGTAAGCCTCTGGATGGTCTCATGCTGTGAGGGTCTTCCCCTCACAAGCAATCCTGTTTGAGCTACACCCAATAAATCTGGTTGTGTGTTATTGCCTCTCGTGGTCATATCGTTTCTCTTGATCAGCCCCCAAATCCCTTGAAACCTTGACAGACACTTTCATGCATTTCTACCCAGTACATTTTCCTTCCCCACAAGAAACTCAATACGGTCTGTGGCTGAAAGAAATCAGGAACAAGAGTGTTAGTAGGGCTCAAGGAAGAGAGCCACTGGGTGAGGATTAGTGCAGATTTCCTCCAAAAGGGACAGAATAGAAAATTCAGGGCACCATTTAGCTTCAAATTGCAAATAATGATGCCAACACTGCCCTGCCATGTAATTATTTCTGGAACACCTGCTGCCATAGTATATGATTCAAGTATTCTGCCACCGAGGCACCCAGGCCCTCTGAAGGCCACATTACACAGTCCTATGATTTCCTCACATTTGCAGATGGAATAGAACAGCTCACCCCAGCAATTGTCAGGGTGTTCTCTAGTTCTCTGTGATCCACAGTCACATTCGTGATTCGAGACAGATGGCATGAGATAACAATAGGAACCATAAATGATGATCTGTTTTAGAGAATTGAACCCCCCCCCCAAATAAAACCAGATGGAGAGTCAAGTACTGACCTCTAGTGGCAGTCAAGGCAGTGATACCACTTTATGGCAAATAATCTTGAGTTTTTATCAGACTATATAATGACTTTTTGAGGTATTATGCTTGAGTATTTTTTTAATAGGAGACTTAAAAATACTTAAACTTTTGAGAAGTTTAAATGCCAATCGATAACTCTTTCTTTTATATAGTTTTCTGGTTACAGTAATTTTCTAAGGTTAATTTTAAGAACCAGGTTTTATCCTTCCTGATCAGGGGGAATAGACTGGAATATTTGTAGAAACATGGTAGATAAAGTGTCTGAAATTATAAGTATTTCTTTATACCAATCATAAAAGTACTGCATTAAGGACTAAGGACCTGATATTCTGACACTAGTCGGCCACTGCAAACCTTCAAGCCTTTAGCAGGCCACTAAGATCTCTGTGTGTTACATTTTATTAAATTTGTTTTTCTTACCAGCCTGTAGCTTGCTCAAAATCTGAGAGTTGCAGACAACTTAACATCTCTATATTTGGCTCAGGTTTCCAACAAAAGTTTCTGGACCTGTAACCTAGTACTACGTTTCTTGAGAAAAATTTTGCATTCTTGTTTTTTTGTTTTGTTTTGTTTTTTGTTTTTGTTTGTTTTAAAGCTAGCAATCTTTACTGAACTCTGACATCAAAGGAGAAGACTGAGATGTAGAAGAAACAGCCATACAAACTCTGTCTCCTTCTTCCAACAGCAGCGCCACCACTGACTGGTTCTAGTCAAAGCCCTTAGCAGGCACTTGCTATCTGCAAGCCTTCCACCTACTCAGATAGCTCAAATGCTGGTGATAGTGAATTGTGTCAAGGCTGCAGACAGTTCTTGGCAATTTCCAGTGGTGGTCCAGGCTGGTAGTTCTTGTAGGTTCCCCAGTGTCTTTATCTTCTAGGTTTCTCAATGCAAAAATATATAGCATAACTCCCTGATACATCTTTGTGTTAAGCACTCACTTTCTTGTTTTCCCTAAACCTGTCTTTTAAACTTACCAGGACCTATTTTTCCAGAATGCCAGCCTCACTGACTTAATTTCCTTAACTGCACGGTTTGACCCTTGTGGTCATACACTTGAGTGCATGACCGCTCAAATCAAATGATTCCATTCTATAAATAGTTTGGATATCCTGCCATGCCCTCAAGGAAATTAGTCTTCCATTGCTTGTACTCCCATTTCTGGGATGCCCAGCATTGCTCCAAAAGATTGCACAACCATGAAAACTGGGGCCAATAAAGACCAACACTTTTCTGCCTCAGCTGATCTTCTATGCTACTTGTCAGTCCTTTTGCTTGGCCTCAATAAACTCCCTCTCAAGTGGCAGTTATACCAGGTTTACATCTTTTCTTTGATTCCTCTTCCTCATCGCTCTCAACAAGAAACCTCATTTCCTACTTCAAGAGAAGTTTAAAAAAAAGTTCATTAGAAGAAAATAATTCTGCATGATTGTGCCATCCTTCCCTCTTTTTTTTTTTTTTTTTTTTTTTTTTTTTTTTTATCTGAAGAACATCTTCTCTTTAGGATTAACCTTGCCAGTGTTTTCTAGGATCTACCTGTTCATCTTCCCAAAACCTGCTCCATCAGTCACTAATCCTACCCACCCCCCCAACTCCACTATCTTCATTAATGTCTTGTTTGTCTTCAGCAAGCAAACATGCCCCATCATTTTTTTTAAAGGAAAACTATATTTATGTCCTCGACTGTCCTTCAAATCATTGAATTATCTCCTCCTTCCCTTCTTTGTAATACTTCTTCAAAGCGTAGTTTACACAAAAAGGTTGCATTCTCAGTGTCTACTGACTCTTCAGCCCACTGTAATCTGATTTCTAGTTCTCTACTTGCTCTCTATTCCATCATCCTATCCATGTGCTGTTTTTAGCCCTCATTCTATTTGACCTTTCTATAAGTTTTGTTGACCACACCTTCTTTTCCCTTGGTTTCCAGGATTCCTGATTCTTGCCCTATCCTGACTGGGAGACTAGACAAGGCAGCAGACAAATGTGGGTTCCTTGGGGCCCAGATTGGCAGGAGTATTACCCAAAGGGACCAGTGCTCCAAAAGCAAGCTAGTATTCAAACACCAAGTAAGGACAGGGCAGACGAAGAACTGGGAAGCCAGGAGCAGGCGCTTGAGAGTTAAGTGGACATTGTCACATACAGGATTTCATTCACTCTCAATAAACCAAAGGAGGGTCACTTCTCATAAAAAGGACCAGAAACAGAGTAGACAATCTGACTGTGTTGCTACAGTCATCCATGTTTATCATTTCTTCTGTGTTCCCCAGTTAAATCAGCAGTTTTCAACATTTGATGCTCAGAATCATCTGTGAATGGGATGTTTTTTAAAAACTCATGTGTCAGGCTTCTACTATTAGAGGTTGTAATTCTGCAGGTCTGGGACATCTGTATGCTTGCAAAACTCCACAGTTGATTTGGCTGTGTACTAAAGTTTGGTTTTGAAGTTCTACTGTTTAACACATCTTTCTTCCTCTCCTTTCCTTTTCTTTTTTTTCTTTTTTCTTTTTTCTTCCTCCCTCTTTCTCCCTTCCTCTTCCCTCCCTCCTTCCTTCTCCCCCCCCACTTCCTTTCTCTTTCTTCATTCCTTCCTTAATTGTGCTTAAAAAAATCCATAACGTGAAATTACCATTTTGAGTACAGATCAGTAGCACTAGCTAGTCACCTTGCTGTGCAACAGAGCTCTAGACCTTTTTAACCTTGCAAAGCCGAAGCTGAAACTCTGTTGAATAACTTCCCGTTTTCTCCTCCTCTCTCCCAAACCCAGGAAACCACAGTTCTAACTTTGTTTCTATGAGTTTGACTATTTGGATAGAATTTTTTGGTTTTTTGTTTTATTTATTTTTTTAATGTACTACTGAATTGCCAATTTCCAAGCTATTTAACACTTTCTTAACAACTTTTTTGGAATGCTATTATTTTTTGATGCTTTTTTTCCCCCCATGGTAGTTTAACATATTGTGTAATACTTATGGCAAAGCATTGAGTACACATATCATCATGTTGTGGCAATTTGATCTTTACTAAAACCTGTGAAGCCTGCTCCTTTTGTTTTATATATTTGGACAGAAGTTATGTATTTTACAACTGGAAGTTTATACCTTTTGATCCTCTTTCATCCATTTTATCCCCATCTTTTGGCTCTGGCAACCACCAATTTGTTCTTTGTATCTATGAGTTTTTTCTTTTTTTTTCTTTTAGATTCCGCATATAAGTGAGATCATAAGGTATTTGTTTTCCTCTGTGTGACTTATTTCACTTAGGATAATACCCTTGACTTTCTCCATATTGTTGTAAATGATGAAATTTCCTTCTTTTTTATGGCTTGATAATGTTCCATTGTATACATGCCACATTTTCTTTATTCATTCATCCAACAGTGGGCACTTAGGTTGTTTCCATGTCTTAGCTATGCAAATAATGTTGCAATGATTAAAGAGGTACATGTATCTTTTCCAAATGGTTTCTTCATTTCCTTCAGATGAATACCCAGAAATGGATCTGCTGGATCATATAGTAGTTATAGTAGTTTTATTTTTTGAGGGCCCTCTATTACGTATTCCATATTGATTATACCAATTTCCATTCCCACCAACAGTGTACAGGGTTCCCTTTTCTCAATATCATTACCAACACTTATCTTTTAGATCTTTTTTGCCTTTTTGATACTAGCCATTATGACAGGCATGCAGGGACATCTCATTTGGGTTTAAACATGTTTTATTGAGGTGTATTTGACACACAGTATTAGTCTCAGGTGCACAGCATAGTGATTTGACAACTTGGTTATGTTATGCTGTGCTCACCACACCATTTGCAACAGCATAATATCCTCTAGGTCCATCCATGCTGTTGCAAATGGCAAGATCTTATTCTTTCTTATGGCTGAGTAATATTCCATTATACTATTATATATACATATACATTATATAATACATGCATATATACCACAATATATATACATATATATCACATTTTCTTTATCCATTCATCTATTGATGAATACTTAGGTTGCTTCCATATCTTGCCTGTTGCACATAAGTGTAATAAATAGAGGTGCATGTCTTTTCAAATTATTGTTTTCATTTTTTTTAAATAAATACCCAGTCATGGAATTGCTGGATCATATGGTATTTCTATTTTTAATTTCTTGAGGAAACTCCATACTGTTTTCCACATTAGTTACACCAGTTTACATTCCCACTAATAGTGTACAAGGCTTTTCTTTTTTCTATATGCTCACCAATACTTGCTATTTCTTGTCTTTTGTGTTCTAGCCATTCTGACTGGTGTTAGGTGATATGTCGTTGTGGTTTTGATTTGCTGATGACTAGTGTTGCTGAGCATCTTTTCATTCATGTGTCTGTTGGCCATTTCTATGTCTTCTTTGGAAAAATGTCTTTTTAGGTCCTCTGCCCATTTATTATATCTGATTATTTGTTTTTTTGGTGTAGTGTTATATAAGTATTTATGTATTTCAGATATTAACCCCTTATCCAATATATCATTTGTATCTTCTCCCATTCAGTAGGTTGCCCTTTCATTCTGTTGATGCTTTCCTTCCCTATGCAAAATGTATTTTTCTATAGTCTCAGTAGTTAATTTTTGCTTTTGCTTCCCATGCCTAAGGAGCCATATGTAGAAAAATGGTGCTAAGGTCCACGTTAAAAAGATTACTGTCCATGTTTTCTTTTAGGAGTTTTATGATTTCACATCTTATATTTAAGTCTTTAATTCACTTTGAGTTTATTTTTGTGTATGGCTTGAGAAGTAGTCCAGTTTCATTCTTTTTCATGTAGCTGTCCAGCTTTCCCAGGACCATTTATTGAAGAGACTGTCTTCCCCATTGTATATTTTTGCCTCCCTTGTCATAGATTAATTGACCATATAATCATGGGTTTATTTCTGGGCTCTCTATTCTCTTCTCTTGATCTATGTGTATTACTTTTGTGCCAGTACCATACTGTTTTGATTACTACAGCTTTGTAGTGTATCTTGAAATCTGGGACTGTAGTAACTCCAGCTCTGTTCTTTCTCAAAATTGGTTTGGCTGTTGGTGGGGGGGAACTTCTGTAGTTCATATAAATTTTAGTATTATTTGTTCTAGTTCTATAAAAAGTTCTGTTGGCATTTTGATGGGGATTGCACTCAGTCTGTAGACTGCTTTGGGCAGTATGGACATTTTAATTATTAAGTATACTAGAAGTATTAATTCTTCCAGTCCATTAACATGCTATATCATTTTCTTGTTTTTTGTTTTTTAAGTAGGCTCCACACACAGCCCAGAGCCCAACATGGGGCTTGATCAGGGTCGTGAGATCAAACCCTGAGTGGAAATCAAGAGTTGGACACAACTGAGTGAGCCACCCAGGTGGTCCCCCATGAACATGGTATATCTTTCCATTTGTTTGTGTCATCTTTAATATTTTTCATCCGTGTTTTATCATTTTTAAAGTACAGGTCTTTCACCTCCTTTGTTAGGTTCATTCCCAGATTTGGGTGGGATTTTTTATTCTATTTTAAATGGGATTGTTTTCTTAATTTCTTTCTGCTTTGTTATTGGGGTATCACTGTGGTTTTGATTTGCATTTTCCCAATAATTAATGATGAGCTTCTTTTCTTATACCTGTTGGCCATCTGTATGTCTTCTTTGGAAAATTGCTTAATCAGATATTTTGCCCATTTTAAAGTTAGATTATTTGTTTTTTTGCTATTGAGTTTCATGTTTTCTTTATGTATTTTGGGGGATATTAATCCCTTAGTAGATATTTGCAAATACCCACTCTTTCATTAGGTAAGTTGCCTTTTCATTTTGTTGATGGTTTCCTTTGCTCTACAAAAGCTTTCTAATTATATGTATCCCACTTGTTTATTTTGCTCTAGTTGCTTGTACTTCTGTTGACAAATCCAGAAAGCATCACCAAGATCCAAGTCTAAGTGTTTACCACCTAAGTTTTCTTCTAGGCATTTTATGACTTTAAGTCGTACATTCAAATCTTTAATCCAATTTGAGGTAATTTTTGTATATGGTTAAGACAGTGGTCAAGTTTCATTCTTTTGTTTTTTTGGTGTAGTGTTATATAAGTAGTGTTATATAAGTAGCTCTGTAGTTACCCCAGCGCCATTCATTGAAGAGACTGTCCATTTCTCATTGTATATTCTTTATTTTTTTGTTGTAAGCTACAAATTGGCCATATGTACCTGGATGGATTTTAGAGAGAGAGCATGCATAAACAGTGGGGCAGGGGAGGGTGGCAGAGAGAGGGAGAGAATCTCAAGTAGGCTCCACACCCAGTGCAGAGCCTGACATGGGACCTGATCTCACAACCCTGAGATCATGACCTGAGCCAAAATCAAGTGTCAGATAATTAACTGACACCCTTACACCCCTACCCAGATTTATTTCTGAGTTCTCTATTGTGTTCCATGAATCTGTGTTTGTTTCTATGCCAATACTGTACTATTTTAATTATTATAGCTTTGTAATATGGTTTGAAATCAGGAAGCATGATATCACCAGCTTTGTTTTCTCTCAGGATTGCTCTGGCTATTCTGTGTCTCTTGTGGTTCCATACAAATTTGAGGATTCTTTGTTCTATTTATGTGAAAATGCAATTAGGATTTTGACAGGTATTACACTGAACCTGTAGTTTGCATTGGATAGTATGGGCATTTTAGTATTCTTAAACTTCCAATCTACAAACACAGAATATGTTCCCATTTACTTGCATTTTCTTTAGTTACTTTCATCAGTCTTACAGTTTTCAGTGTATAGGTCTCTTACTTCATTGGTTCAATTTATTCCTATTTATTCCCTTCCTTTTGATGCAGTTGTAAATAGGATTATTTTCTTAATTTGTCTTTCCACTAGTTTGTTATTAGTGTATAGAAACATGACTGACTAATTTTTCTATATTGATTTTGTTTCCTGCAACTGACTGAACTTGTTTATTAGTTCTAACAGTCTTTTGGTGGAGTCTGTAGGGTTTTCCCTATAAAATGTGTCATCTGCAAATAGTGACAGTTTTATTTCTTCCTTGCCAGTTTGAATGCTTGCCCTATCCCCCAATTGCCCTGGCTAGGACTTCCAATACTATGTTGACTAAAAGTGGGGAAAGTGGACATCTTTGTCTTGTTCCTGATCTTAGAGGAAAAGTTCTTAGCTTTTCACCATTAAGTATGACTTTAGCTGTGCTCTTGTCTTATATGGCCTTTATTGTGTTGTTACATGCCCTCTACACCCATTTTGTTGAGAGCATTTATCATAAATGGATGAATTTTGTCAAATGCTTTTTTGCATCTGTTGAGGTTATATGATTTTTATCCTTCATTTTGTTAAATTTGGCTTATTTTATGTTTGCACTCAGAGTTTATCTTCAAATTGGGTTTGTAACATAAAGCTATTTTAACCTAATATTGAGAGTTCATATGACTCGTTTTCTATAGGGTTTAATGACATATTATTCAAATCTGGAACACACTGACCTACCTCCCTGTGCAAGTCTATGCTTGTCAACTTGGTTACAAAACCCTCATAATCATATCCTGGGTTACCTTTTATCTCATGTCCTCCACATACAGCTTGTATATTATGCACTGACACGGCCACATTATCAGTATTTTTCCAAATACCCCATGGCCTTTTTCTCCATCTTTGCTTAGTCTGTTGTCTCTGCCTTGCATACCTATCCTTGCTAACATTACATTCTTTCCCCAACTTCTATACATTTTTTGTCTAACTATTCATCTTTACTCATGCTTGAATTGTTAACTCAAAGCATTAACTCCTATGGAAAGACCTACCCTGAACCTCTTGTCTTTTCTCATTGCATTTTCTTCTATTTTTTCTCTCTTGATTACACTATATTATCTGTTTTATACCTTCTTAAATGAAGGCATGTTTTAGTCTTTTGTGGATCCAAGCTTAGCATATGCCTACCAAAAAGAAATACTTATGAAATATTTATGGAATAAATGAATAAATAAGTAAACTAGAAAAACAACTTAGCATCGTGTTTCTACAATACCCTCAGTTTCCTTTCAAGATGTGCTGAAGAGGGGGAAAAAATCACGTCTTTTACTTCAGGGAAGATTTCGTATTCACAAAATCCTGGAATTATCTGAACTAAACCAGCAAAATCTCCAACAAGCTTCCGTTTCCCCGCCCCAAACAGAGTTAATAAGAGTATCTATTTAGGTCTAGCATTAGACATATTATAGTTTTCTGTGCTACAGAATGCTAATTCTGACTGGTTGACAACTTGCAATTCTTTGAGTTGTGTGCCTTACTCAGGAAAAAAAAATGATACTCATTGAACAGCATTGTTATATGGATGGCCTTTTAAAAAGATTTTATTTATTTATTTGAGAGACCACAAGCAGGGGGGGGAGGGGTAGAGGGAGAGGGACAAGCAGACTCCAAGCTGAGCATGGAGCCTGATGCAGACTGAATACCAGAACCCTGAGACCATGACCTGAGCCAATGTCAGATGCTAACCAACTTAGCCACCCAGGTGCCCTATGGATGGTTTTTTAAATTGAGTAAATATTCTAATCAAAGTAATACACTTAATTTGTTTTAAGATCATGATCAGAAATAAACATTCATCCAATAAACTATCAAGTTCTTAATTGAGAAAAAATTTACATAATGTAAACAACCATTTATATCATGCAAATTTTAACTATTCTGACCACTTTAAAATGTATAATCGGTGGTTTTAACACATTAGTACATTCACAGTGGTGTGCAAACATCACAATCTAATTCCAGATTATTTTTCATCACCCTAAAAAGAAACTCTGTGCCTCCTAATTCCTGCATATCCTGATTCCCTAACAACCAGTAATCTACTTTCTAATTCTGTGGACTAGATGTATGGATATTTCATATGAATCATAAAATATGTTGTCTTTTATATATGGTTTCTTTCATTTAGCACATTTCCACAGTTCATCCATGTTGTAACAGGTATCAATCAGTACTTCATTTCTTTTTATGACTGAATGATATTCTATTATATGGATGTACCACATTTTGTTTATCCATCCATCAGTTAGTGGACATTTGGGTTGTTTTCATTTTTGGTTATTATGAATAATACTAGTATAATGTTCATGTACAAGGTTTTGTGTAAATATGTTTTCAGTTCTCTTGGGACTAAGGCACACAACTGTTGGGGTCATATGATAACTAACTTTTTGAGAAATTGCTAGACTATTTTTCACAGTGGCTGTAACATTTTTTTTAAAGATTTTATTTATTTGACAGGCAGAGATCATAAGTAGGCAGAGAGGCAGGCAGAGAGAGAGAGGTGGAAGCAGGCTCCCTGCTGAGCAGAGAGCCCGATGCGGGGCTTGATGCAGGACTCGATTCCAGAACACCAGGATTGTGACCTGAGCTGAAGGCAGAGGCTTTAACCCACTAAGCCACCCAGGCGCTCCTGGCTGTAACATTTTACATTCCTACCAGAAATGTACAAGGGGTCCAACTTCTCTATATTCTTCTCAATATTTTTTTAATGGTAGCCAACCTACTAAAAGTGCAGAAGTGGTGTCTTATTGGGGTTTTGATGTGCATTTTCCTGATAAGTAATGATTTTAATCTAGTAATTATTGGCCATTTGTATATCTCCTTTGGAAAAATGTCCATTTTAAATCTTTGCCCATTTTTTAATTGTGTTGTCTTTTTATTGTTGAGTTGTAAGTATTCTTTATATATCCTGGATATTAAACACTTGTTAGATATCTTATTTGAATATTTTCTATAGTTCTGTGAGCTGTCTTTTTATTTTCTTGATGGTGTCCTTTGGTGCACAACAGTTTTTAATTTTTAAAAAAATCTTTAAAAAAATTTTTTTAAGATTATTTATTTATTTATTTGACACAGAGAGAGATCACAAGTAGGCAGAGGGGCAGGCACAGAGAGAGGGATAGGCAGGCTCCCTGCTGAGCAGAGAGCCAGATGCGGGACTGATCCCAGGACCCTAAGATCATGACATGAGCTGAAGGCAGAGGCTTAACCCACTGAACCACAACAGTTTTTAATTTTGACGAAGTCCAGTTTAACTGTTTTTTCTCTTGTATCATATTTTTAAAAACAGTTGCTTAATCCAAGGCCTTAAAGATTCGTTACTGTTTTGTTCTAATTTTTGTAGTTTTAGGGCTTTGATGCATTTTGAGTAAATTTTGTATAAGGTGTGAGGTAGAAGATCAAAATCATTTTTTTACATGTGGATATCTAGTTGTGCCAGCATATTTGTTGAAAAGATTTTTCTTTTTCTCATTGAATGGTTTTGACATCCTTATGAAGATTCACTTGACTATAGATGTATGGGTTAATTTCTGAGCTTTTAATTCTATTCCATTGATTTATGTATCTGTCTTTAGGCCAGTACCATACTGTTTTTTTTTTTTTTTTGATTACTGCAATTTTGTGATAAGTTTTGAAATCAGAAAGCGTTGAGTCCTTCAACTTGATCCATCTTTTTCAATATTCTGTTTTGTTATTCTGGGTTCTTTGCATTTCACTTCCATGTGAATTTTAGGATAAGTTTATCCAATCCTGCAGAAATGTAGTTGGAATTTTGATAAGATTGCATCAAATATGTAGATTCATCTTAATTATAGTCTTATAATCTGTGAACATGGGATGTCTTTCCATGTATTTAGGCCTTTAATTTATGTCAACAACGTTTTATAGTTTTCAGTGTAAGTCTTTTACTTCCTTGGTTAAATTTTTTTCCTAAGTATTTTATTCTTTTAGAAGTTATTTTGAATGAAATTCTTTTCTTAATTTTATTTTTGGATTGTGTGGGCAGATAGATTTTTGTATATTGAACTTAAGTCCTAAAACTTTGCTGAACCCATTTGTTAGTTCTAATTGTGTGTGTACATGCACACTAACATGTATTCAGTATGTTTTTCTATGTATAAGATAGTGTCATCTGTGAATAGAGATAGTTTCCTTCCTTTCCTATCTGGACTCCTTTTATTTCTTATTCTAGCTGAATTTTCTTAGTATAAATTCTAAAACACCATTGAAAGAAGTAATGGGAGAAGGCATTTCTATATTGGTCCAGATCTTTGGGGGAAAGTTTTCAGTCTTTAACACTTAAATATGATGATAGTTATGAGTTTTTTATAGATGCCCCTTATCAAGTTGAGATAATTCCCTTCTGTTGCTAGTTTGTTGAATATTTTTGTCATGAAAGGTATTGGGTCTTGTCAAAAGCCTTTTCTTCATCTATCAAGATGAAATGCATTTTTTCTTTTTCTTTCTTTTTTTTAATGATTTCTTTGTTTAATTTAAGGAGAGAGGAAGTGAGCAGGAGGAGAGGCAGAGAAAGAAGGAGAGAGAAAATCTCCAGCAGACTCCCTGCTGAGCATGAAGCCTGATGTGGGGCTGAATCCCAGATCCCTGAGATCATGACCTGAGTGAAAATTAGGAGTTAGATGCTTAACGGACTGAGCTGCCCAGGTGCCCCATTCTCTATTAATCTGGTAAAATACATTGATTTGCATATATTGACCCAACTTTATATTCTTAGAGTAAATAATACTTGTCATAGTGTATCATCTTTTTAATATGTTTTTGAATTCTGTTTTCTAGTATTTTCTTGAGGATTTCTGCATCTATAAGATTTATAGTCCTGTCACTTTCTGGTAATGTCTTTAACTTTATTATGAGGGTAACCCTGGCTTTATAGAAGAAGTTAGGGTGTGTCCTCTCTCCTACTTTTTTGGAAGAATTTGAGAAAGGATTATTGTTATTTCTCCTCCTTCTCCTTGGTAGAAATCACCAGTGAAGACATCTGGATCAGGACTCTTCATTGTTGGATATTTTTTTGAATATGAACTCAATCTTTACATTTCATAGATCTACTTAGATTTTCTATTTCTTCTTGAGTGAATTTATTAGTTTGTGTGTTTCTAAGAATTTGTTCATTTTATCTAGGTTGTCTAATTTTATTGGTAAGCAATTGTTCATAGTATTCTTTATAATTTTTTTTTCTTTCAAGGTCAAATGTAATGTCCCTGTGCTTTTATTCCTTATTTTAGTAATTTGAATTTTCTCTTTTTCTTGGTCAGTTTAGGTAAGATTTGTCAATCTTGGTGTTTTGAAATAACCAGCTTTTGGTTTTGTGGATTTTCTCATTCTTCTAGTCTTTATTTAATTTGTTTTCACTCTAATCTTTACTAGTATTATTTCCCCTCATGCTTTTGGTCTAATTTGTGATTCTTTTTCTAGTTTCTTAAAGTTGAAGTTTAAGTTATTTGATATCTCTGTTCCTTTTTAATGTAGGCATTTACCATTCTAAATTCCCTTCTAAGAATTACTTTCATTGCATCCCATAAGTTTTTGTTTTCATTAATCTCAGAGTATTTCCCAATTTCCCATGTGATTTCTTCTTTGATGCATTAGTTATTTAGGAGTGTGTTGTTTAATTTCTACATGTTTCTGATTATTCCAAATTTTATTCCATTGTAGCCGAGAACATACTTTGATTCAAATATTTCTGAATTTATTGATACTTGTTTTGTGAACAAACATATGGTTTAACATGGAGAATATTCCATGAGCACTTCTGTTATTGGGTGTATTGTTCTGTAGATGTTCAATGGTTCTAGTTGGTTTATGGTATTGTACAAGCCTTGTGTTTCCTTGCTGATCTTCTGTCTAGTTGTTCTGTTCACTATTGAAAGTGAGTTATTGAAGTCTCCAAATATTACTGTTGAACCATCTGTCCCTCCCTTCAATTCCATCAGTTTTTTCTCCATGTATTTCAGGGCTCTGTTGTTCAGCACATATATGTTTCCAATTGCTATATATTCTTGAAAGATATTATTTAAAAAATAAATAAATTTCCTTTTTGGTTTCTGATAACTTTATCTTAAAGTTTACTTTGTCTGATACTGGTATAGCCACTACAGCTCTCTTTGGGTTACTACTTCCATATAATATTTTTTTTTACAACTTTCACTTTCATCCTATTTGTCTTTTAATCTAAGGTGACTGTTTCTCCATATAATATTTTTTTTACAACTTTCACTTTCATCCTATTTGTCTTTTAATCTAAGGTGACTGTTTCTAGAGACAACATAGAATTGAATCTTTTAAAAAAAAAATCACTTGCCAATTGCTGTCTTTTAGTTTGAGATTTTAATCCATTTATATTTAAAGTAATTCCTGATAAGGAAGGACTTTGGTCATTTTACTATTTGTTTTCTTTCTTTCTTTCTTTCTTTCTTTCTTTCTTTTTTTAAAGTAGAGCCCATGCCCAGCATGGATTCCAATGCAGGGCTTTAACTCACAACCCTGAGATTAAGTCCTGAGCTGAAATCAAGAGTTGAACAGTAACTGACTGAGCCACCCAGGCACTCTTCTATTTATATTCTTACATCCCTTTTGCTCTATTCTCCTATTACTATTACTAGCTTCTTTCCATTACTAGGAATTATATAATTCCTGTATCATTTCTTTTATATATTTTTAAGGCTTTTTTAGTGTATGTGGTTACCCTTCAGATTACAATTAACATCTTAATTTTTAAATATCTAGTTCACATTAATATGCTGTCAAAAGTAAACAAAAACTTCTATATAGTTCCACCTCCTCATTAATGCTATTGTTGCAAATTACATCCTTATACATTGTGTGTCATTCAACATAGATATATAATTATTGTTTTATGAAATTATCTTTTAAACTAGATAGGAAAAAAAGAGGACCTACAAACATATTTACCTATGCAGTTACCTTTACTGGTGTTCCCTAATTTTTCATGTGGATTCAGATTATGTTCATTTCACTCTGAAGGATTCCTTTTGGCATTTCTTATAGAAAAGGTCTGCCAATGACTCAGTTACTCATTTATCTAGAAATAAATTAATATCTCCCTTCATTTTATATGGATGGTTTTACTATATATAGAATTTTATGTGTGTTAGGACACATCTTCAGTGTTGAGCCAGAGAGTTTACAACTCTCCCTTAGCCTTTATTCCTGCTTGAACAGAGCTATAAAGTCAGCCAGAAGTGAGAACTTAGGGCTTTCTCAAGTCTTTCCCAAGTGTGTGTACAACTGTGGGCAGGTGAGTAGCTTCTAGATTCCCAGGGATATGTCAGAACTGATTTCTTGATAGAAACTAGCATAGTTTCTAGGACTGGAATAAGTGATGGAATGAAGCATTTTTTTATTTAAATGATTAATATGAATTCTATGTTCAAGTCAATCTATTCTTCTTACCACAGTCTCCCTTATTTTGCTTGTCCTTCTATATGTATCTTTCAACCTTACTAAATCTAACTCTTTATAAGGTGAGAGTATAATATAAATAAATAAGTATCCAAAAATAAATAGGATGAGTGAATGAGTGGGTGGGGAAAAAATGTCATTGGTCATAACAATTTTAGTGCCCAGGAACAAATGAAGTAGTGTGAAGAACTAAAAGGACCAAGAATATTTGCCATGGGACAAAGGGGGTTATACCACTGACCTGAAAGATAACTCTGAGATAGCCTCATATACTCTTCTTTTTAGTGGAAGGTTTTAGAATTCAGCAAACAAATTAGTACTGATAGAGATTAATTTCAATTTATCTTGTGAGCTTGAATCATCACTTTGCCTTGTAAATATTTACAATTCTTCTATTAGCTATGCATTCCCCTGACATTTACACTTTATTCATAAGCAGCCTCTGTTATGACCTATAATTGCTAATAAAGATGGGTAAAAGCACCACAGATTGGGGTTGCCACAGATCACTATGGAAATGACACTCTTTCCTGCTTCTTGTGAGAATAGCATTTGCCTCATGTTGGTCTACTCTGTGCAAACTCACCTCTTCAGAGATGGAGGATGATTTCCAGAAAATTCCATGTGAAATTGAATGAAATAGAAAAATCGAGTCCCTGTGCCCTGTGAACCAAGATATTTGTACCTCATCAACAGGCTCATCCATGAGGCACAGAAACCCAGGTGCTAATGTACAAAACTAGTTCACTCTGATTTTGTGTTTTTTTTTCTGAGGAGCTAAGGAAGGGCTACATCTTTGTCTCATTTCTCCTCAAGTAGGCCAGCATTTTGTTAGGTCCCTGTACCGAAAACACTAGAAAACCTGCCGACTTTCCTTTGGGTATCTTACTCTTGTTTCTATCTAAATTTAAAAATGTACACATCAGTGTAAACAAAAACTAACATTTAAGTTGCATGTGAGACTTTTAATACTTGATACTCACATTTTCTATATTTACATAACTGGCTCTATTTTCTTAGAGTTTTCTACTCCTTATCCCCTAACTACATTTTACTTGAGGATCTCAAGCCATAAAAAAGTGCACTGTGTCCAAGTCTGAAACTGTAGTCTTTCTTTGCTGAGCTGTCCCTCTCTTTACTGGGTCAGTGAATGACTCTTTGCTCAACTACATGGCAAAACATTTGAGACAAGGTCCTGACAAAGCTAAAAATGTAAGTATGGAGAAAGAGACATACACCCACAGGCAAAATCTGTTGACCAATTCATTTTTGAATTTAGTAAATATTAGCTAGAAGTAATGGAAGTGCAATGGAAGACAAAACATAATGCTTGGCCTGAGGGAATTGATGGAATGGGAAAGGCAGAAAAGAAGAGTTAATTACAACCTGTGAGAATTTTATGCTCTCATAACAGCAAAGTGAGTTATGGAATATATAATATGCTACAGGGAAGGCCCCCATCGCCTTTCTCTCCCAATCAACCTAAATGGCTCCTCATAATCATTTTGGGTATGATGTTTAGGTTTCCATCTTTCTCTTTCTCTCTTCCTCTCTCAATTAGATTCTAATTTTTTGCTTCTATGCTCCTTAAAATAAATTTGAGAAATTGTCCTCTCAACATTTTAAACTTTGCATCTAAATTTTTGGTAAGTTAAAACAGATGCAAAGGGTGTGATTTTCAGCATATTATAGACATTGACATGTTAAAATAAAAGTTTTAACACTCCTTTAAATTTATCAACAGAATTTAAATATCACAGAAACTATACACACAGACACACACACACACACACACACTCTCTCTCTCACACACATACATGCGTAGGCATGCATACACACACATATTTCTTGGACAGTCTTCTTACACCCATGCCGTAGCCAACTTTGAAGAATGCCATTCTACAGGCTTCTTTCTCTGATGCCTTATGTATTCTTTGTGGTACACAGTAACTGTATATCAGAACTTGGCTAAACACTTTACATATATTACTTCTTTTAATCCTTAGCAACCCTCTGCAATCAGGACTGTTTTCTCCATTTTAATCATGAAGAAAATGAGGCTAAGAGAAGAGGTTTGAATCCAGGTCCTTCTGACTTCATACCCTCTACTCTTAACTGCTGCTACTTTATACTTAAAATTCACTGCAACTGAGGGAGTTTAGTGTTAAAATCAACTTGGAACACCTCAAAGAGAATATGGAACACCTCAAAGAGAATATGTGACTTCAAGCACCACTCCTAGTACTCCCCAACATCTTACTTGCTTTGCTTTTCTCCACAGCTCTTACCAATATCTGATAGACTGTATACCTTATTACTAAGCCCCTCTTCTCCCCCAGCCCAGAATATAGGCTTCAGGAAAGTAGGGATTTCATCTCTTTTGTTCAATGCAATTTTCTCAAGTGCTCAAAACAGTACTCAAGAAATATTTGTTGAATAATGATCAAGCCTTGTTATAAAGCCATTAGGATTCTAAGAGATTCTAGACAAACTACATGCTACATGCCCTGATCAGCCTTCCTAGCTTCATTATAATTAGGCAGCAGTGTAAGGTATAGATCAACAATCTTCTGGGTTTGGAGTGAAGGATTTTTATGTGCCAGTCAGTGTCAAGAACAGTGACATACCCTATGACAGGCCTAAAGTGGTTGGTGAACTGTATTTGCCTCATTCATTTTACCAAGGGGAACACAGAATTCTGTAGCTTTGTTGTAAGGCTATGGTAGGGATGCCATCTTTGAGCCATCTCAGTCTACTGTTAATGGCTAGGAATCTGGGCAATTCATGGCATGCTTGGAAGTTTGGTGCCTAGGGCTTCCCAGAAATCTCCCAGGGCTGAAGAGCTTTATTGTAGTGTTTGGGAGTACATTACTTTGTACAGTTTTCTTAGTGGTTGAGTATGTATATATAATTTATCACAGTCTACTGATATCAGTGTTTTACCAATCTAAGTACAGAACATTTTCATTTCATTTCTTGTCCTCCCCGCTTTTAAATATCATTGTCTTGAGTACCAGATGGTTTAAGAATTTTTGTGTCAGTTGTCATATATAATTTAGAAAATTCATAAAGATGATAGTATGTTATATTTACCCATATTTCTAAATTTTCCATTGTTCTTTCTTCCTTCCTTAATAATGTAGGATTCCTTCTTTTATCATTTCTTTTATAATATGTCCTTCAGCTATTCTGTAAAAGCATATCCGGCTAAGTGCCAAAAATCTTTCAGTTTTCCTTCATGTAGGAATTTTTTAATTTCCCCTTAATTCCCTAGGTATAGTTTCATCAGATTTGGAATTTTCAGTTTACAGTAATTTTCTTTCTTTTCTTTCTTGAAAGGTGGTATGCTACTTCTTCTGGCCTCTTTTGTTTCAGGTGAGAAATTTGTTGCCTTTTGAATTGGTGTCCCTCTATCAATAATGCATGGTTTCTCTCTGGCTGCTTTCAAGGTATTTTCTTTGTCTTTAGTTTTCAGAAGTATAATTATGATGTGTCTGGGCATGGATTTCTTTGGATTTATCCTTTCTGGAATTCACTTAGCTGCTTGATCTGTGAATTTATATGTTTTGTTATATTTGGGAAATTTCCAGTCATTATTTCTTTGAATACTCCTTCAGTCTTTCCCCCCTCCTATGACACCAGTTCTATGAATGTTGGATCTTTTGTTATGGTCTTATAGGTTCCTGAGGCTCTGTTTGTTTTCAGTTTATTTTCTCTCATTTGTTCCAATTGGGTAAATTCTATGGATCTGTCCTCAACTTCACTGATTCCGTCGTCTGTTAGCTGTACTCTACGACTGAACTCTTCAAGTTATTTTTATTATAAGTTCTTTAATTTCCATTGGTTCCATTTTAAAATTCCTATTTCTCTGCTGAAATTTTCTGATGATTTTATTTTCACTTGTTTAAAGAGAATTTGTAATTGTTTGTAGAATTTTTTTATGATAGTTACTTGTCAGATAATTCTAATGTCTGGTTCATCTCAGTGTGAGACGCTGAGGATTATCTTTTCTCATTCAAATTACAATTCTCTTGGGTTTTTTTTGTTTTGTTTTGTTTTGTTTTTTTAGTATGATAACTGATTTTAATTGTATCTGGAAATTTTTGCTATTATGTTAGGAGACTCTGGGTCTTAAATTTTTTATTTTAACAGGCATTGAGTGTTTAGATTTAGCGTGTAGGTCATAGCCTACTTTTATGGGCGGTGGCTCCAATGACAGTTTGATTTTCAGAGCCTTGATGGTACTATGTTTGTCTTCTTTGTCTCCTGCCTCTGAGACCGCACTGGTACTTGTTGGTACTAGTTGAGGAAGTGAAAGGAGCTTCCCAGGCTGAGTGGTTTGGTGCCATTATGTGGAGAAAGGGAATCTCCAGGCTGCAGAGACAGAAAACACTTTTTGGGCTGGGTGCTGGTGAAAGAATCCTACCTGGTAATCTCCCCTGTCAGGTGAAGTCCCTGGGTAGGAGAAGGGAGTCTCAGATGGTGGGTAAGTTCTCTGGTAGTTTACTGTTTGGGGAACATTCAGTTTGTTCTCCTTGCTATTTCTTCTGGGCTTGTCTACAGTTGTTGCCAGGACTCCTGCTCAGTTTGGAGGAAGAATAAGGCTATCTGTCTGCTTTCTCTTGCTAGATTGGGTATCAGGAAAGGCTGGGCCTGGGTTATAGTCTCTTAGATGGAGAATCAGAGCGTGCCCTGCCACTGTGTTGTTCCCTTGGTCCTCTGGTCCCTAACTAATTCATCTTCCTGTTTCTACTTTTTAGGATTCTTCTCTAGTTGTCACTTGTGTTATTTCCAAGGCTTTTAGTTATGCTTGACAGGAAGGAGCAGAGAGAAACAAGTCTACACCATTTTTCTCAGATCAGAAGATCTCTATATAAGCTTATATAGGCCTAAAATCTCTCTAGATAGTACACAAAGAATTGCGTTTCCTGAGGAGGGAATCTAGGGAATATGAAGTAGAAGGGAAAGTTTTTTTGTATATGTGTTTGCATGTTCTTATTTTAATCAGGTGAATATATTATCTGTTCAAAAATAAAAATAAAATGTAGAAGAAGAAATCTAATTCAGCCTTGCTTTCAAGAGCACAACCAAGCATTGCAACATTGGTCAAGCAGAGTATGGATTCAACAGTTTGTGATTTTATTAAATTTCACTGACTTTTAATTTCACTATATTGTGACTGCTTTGATCAAGATCTCTGAATATAAGAATAATGTTCTCAGTGGGTTTTCAGCCTGCTCATACATTTTGAATAATAACTTGCAGAATACAAATGTGTAATTTAGATAGAAGTAGATGCTTTTGGCAGCATACTAGCACCCTAATCAGCTGGAAAAATGATATTTGTATGACATTAAAACAAAATTAATAGCAGGACACTGATTACATGAAAAGATTTTAGGTTGTAATTATTAAACTTGCAAACAACTCAGCATAATTAGTGCCTTAATTAGGATATGACCTGAAATTTTAGCTTACAAAATTAATTGAGGCAATTAAAAGTCACATTTGTAAAGTAAAGTGGGTTTTAAGGCTTACAAGGTAGTTAGATATCACTCTTTTTCTCATTTGGGGGAGCATCTTTATAGGTAATAAGCTTGCGGTGTAATTACTTTGATTCCAAACCCCACTTCCAGCATGGTGTCTCAGCCTGAAGCCTCAAAAGACAAGTCTAATAACTTTCAGCCAAGGGTATCTATCCACAGGAGGTTGAACAGCTCCCAGGTACACTTGTAAATAACTCTGGGGAGCAATGAAATGGCAAAGACTTTCTGTACCCAGTATCTTAAGTGAAACATAAACTAGAAGATTGATAGTGACTTTGGATCAAGCTCCTTGACCATTTTCACAGAACTGTTTGGGTCCAAATGGCAATTTTCACCTCTGTCATTTATTCTTCACATGCTTCTTAAAGGCATTTCAGGTCCCACGGTTTACCACATGGTGAGGGTTACAATCCAAAGTCAAAGAATTTCCCATTCGTACATAGAAATGGAGAACTAAATAAATATTTGTGGGCTAGTGATTTGGGAAAAAACAAATCTAGGCTCTCACCTTCGTATCATATGTCATAATAAACTCCAAATGGATCAAAGATTTAATGTGAAAATAAATTATAAATGTACTGAAAGAAGACATGGGTTAATATTTTTATATTATAATGAAGAGTAGCTTTTTAAACATCACAGATAAAATCCACAAAGAAAATTACTAGCAAATTTGTCTTCATAATTCTAAACTCCCATATGTCAAAAAATATATACTCTCTAAGTTTTAAAAAACCAAGTTCAAGGTCAAATCAAGAAGTAACCAATTAAAATCTGAAACTTTCATTTATATTTTGATTTAATTTTTCCTCTAAAGGCACACCTTTATTCCTTGATAAGGAAATAAGGGGGATCTGAGTGGATCAGTCGATTGAATGTCCAACTTTTCATTTTGGCTTAGGTCATGATCTCAGGATTGTGAGATAGAGCCCTGTAGGGGGTTCTGTGGTAACAGGGAGTCTGCTTAGGATTCCCACTCTCCTTTTCCCTCAGCATCTCCTCCCCACTCCTACTTGCATGCTATAATTTATTCAATAAATAAATAATCTTTAATCTTTAAAAAGAAAATAATGAAATATTTGGAAATATGCATCATGATTTGCATGTAGGAGTATCAAGTATAGAAGGAAATTAAAAGAACTTAAACTTAAAAAAATAGCTCAAAGTGATGATACTACAGGATGACTATAAGCTTCATTAAAAAATTCAGTATTTAATAATACCAAGATATTTACATGATAGAACCTTGTTAAAAAATAAGGGGTATGGACAAATCCAATTTGATTTTTAAATGTCTTGACAGAAAAAAAGACTAGAAGAAAACAAAATATCAATAATTACTGATAGAGATATTATTATGAATAAATGTTATTGTCTTCTTTTTGAGCAATTTCAAATTTTATACAGTATTTCCTGCTCAATACTTTTTTAATTTCTTGGAGTTCTAAAGAAAAATATATTTGAGTTTTTCCCAATTAACTCTGAACTAGATCAGATATGAAAAATTAAAATTGAAGACTTAAAAAGCATAGCATAAAATATGACAATTGTGACAATCCACCCCCCACTTTTAAAATCCCTCTACCAGATTCCATGATGCTATATCATTTAAGTTAAATCAAAACTCCTGGTCATTCTCAGTGATCTCTGTCTTTCTCTCACACTGAAGGCCTAGAACACAAGCTTCCTTTTTATAAGGCCCAAAAAGTGAGTTTCATACTTGTCTATTTCTAACAGTCTATATTGTAAAACAGGGGACATGAGGTTCAAGATTCCAATTACTTGGTCTTGCAAGAAGCTTTTGTCTTTAATTGGGGGCCTATCACAATTTGCCTATCACAAAATAACTATTGCTAGTAGTAGAATGATGTCATCATTGAACTTTCTCTGTACCTGTAGGTTTTCTTAATTTCTTCATTTGATGCTCCCTTATGCAGACCAAGAATTTCATATAGAGCTTCTCCAGATGTAGACAAAGTCCTCTGTCTTTGGTTAGGTATGTTACATGCCATTTTCTCAAGCTGTGAAAGTGAAAAGGGGAAATAGCCATGAAGGTTATGCATACTGGGTCCCACTATCTAAAGAGAAAGACAGTCTATCTCTAACCTTTTGCAAAATGACAATCTAAAGTACATTTGTGTGCCAGCCACACAAGGAGAGGAGAAAAGGGTTCGGAGAGCCAAAAGAAGAGCTTCAAGTCAGGTTGTAAAAGGCTACAGGCAGTCATGTAAATGGAATATGGCTTTGTCCACATGGTTAAATAGAAGTGAAATGTTATCTAAATACCCAGCTAATTCAGAATTGTTGGAAATAAATCCTCACTGGTCAGCCTATGTCAATTCTTTTCTGCCAGAATTTGAACAGCTTTTTTTGTATATTTTCCAAATTTAGCTAGCAGTGGAAATAATCTCCCATTTTACTTTGATTCTATTGGCCTTGCCATTGTTAGAGCAAGAGTTTTAAAAAGAAATTTTAAAAAATAAAGAAAACTTTTTGAAGTATCAGAGGGAAAAAATCATCTGGGAGCCAGGATAGAACTTCTCATCTACACCTATAGGATGTCAGAATCCCCCACAGTGCTCATGGGTCTTGCACCTGAGATTAATCATTTCCCTATGGTCTATCCAGAAGGAATGGTGCTACCCCTAAGACCCAGAAAAAATCTGCCTTCCATGCTCTGGCTCTAGGGCAGCAAAGATAAGCAAGGATACCTAGGGGCATTCCCGCATCCACCACTAAACCTCTCTCTAAGGCTTAAGGGCTTCATTTATAATAAAAGGATAATAAAACCCACGTCACAATGATATCTTAGGGATTTAGAAATAATGTATATAATATATGCAGGACATAACGGGTTCAAAGAATAAGATAATTATTTTTTATTAAAGGCAGCACCATATGTAATTCAGAGACTGCACCGTAGTCAAGTTTTTCAGAATATTGGCCTTGCCATGACCAGCGGAATGACCTTCCCTATCTGTGAATTAGAGATTGAAATGTGCCTAGAATCCTGAGGCTGTTATAAGAATTAAACATATTCATATATTAAAGAAGAGAAAACATACACCAGTGATCATACACCAATGTTCACCATTATTTATAACAGCCAAAATGTAGAAACAACCCAAATGTCCATGAACAGATGAAAGAAAATGTGGTATGTACAGACAATGAAATATTATTCAGCCATAAAAAGAAATGGAATTTTGATACATGCTAAGGTATAGATGAACCTTAATATTATGCTAAGTGAAATAAACTAGTCACAAAAGGACAAATATTATATAATTCCTCTTACATGAGATGCCTTGAATAAATAAATTGTCAAGACAAAAAGTAGAGTAGAGGTTATCAAGGACTGTGGGGCATGGGGAATGATGAATTATTATTTAATGGGCACCGAGTTTCTGTTTTGGATGATGAAAAAAATCTAGAAATAGTGGTGATGATTAGAAAGCATTGTGATTGTACTTGGTATCACTGAATTGTACCCTTAAAAATAGTTCAAAGAGTAAATGTTAAATTTTGCCACAAATACAAAACAAGGGAAAATAATTTACTTAGATATCAAAGTCCTTAGATTACAAGGGCTGGAAGTTCCTTGAAAATCACAGTGCATTTATTAGCTTTGAGCCTTGTACAGCCAGTGCTATAAGGATGAATGAATGAATATGCCAGGACTCAGGAGATTGTCTTAGGACTGTGGAGACACTCACGTCCAACAAAGGAAATCCCTGGTGACAACAGTGACAACAGCTGAACTGGACATCCCAGTGGTGGATGGGGTTGAATGGAGCTGACCTCCCAACTCTGTTCTCACCAGACTAATGACCAACCAAACCAACATATGCAAGAGCAGAGACCCTAGATGTCAACTAGTGGGTCAGGGTGGCCTTAGGGGTCCCTGAGGCCCCAGTGTTCTACCGTGAGTGTTTGTGGTCTTAAATTGAATTCTTTAATTCAATGAACAACAATATGAGGAATTCCAAAATACTTTTGTGAGCTTTGAAGAATACTGAAAAAAGTCAGACGTGGGCAAAAATCTTGCCTAAAGGCACCAAGGACGAGGGCTTATTTTGTGGCGTGGCTGCACCATCCCTTCCTCAATCAGCTTCTTGTGAAACTAGTGTCCATGGAGGCCAGAAGGACCCCAGTCCCAAGTTCCTGGTTCACACAAGGATAAGAGGAGAAGGAATCTGATTTTGCGTGCCACTGAACGAAGTCTAATGTCCATACTGACCAGCAGCCATTCAGTAAATTGTGCACTTACTTTCATTACTGCTCTTACATTTCTTGCCTACCCATCACAACTTCCCTAGGGAGTAAGCATTTCAAGGCTTGGGGTATGTCATTCATCTCTGTGTTTCAGTCCTACAGGTCAGCCCTTAGAATCACAGCCCAGTTGATTATTCACAATTGAAGGAGGAAGTACCCAAATGTCTGACACCCTCTCTACTTCCTTCCCTGTTCCCTCTGTCCTACTACCACCATACAAAGAAATGGTCGAGATACTGATGCTCTCCACCATACATTCACCCAGGTTCCCAGGAATCGAGGCAACCAGCTGGTCTCTCACAAGTAATACTAAATGCCACAAATGAGTGGGATTTGGAAGATAGGTATTTCTGTGTGGCTTTGTGGACAAGGATTAGGGCCACAGGATCCCCAGAGTCACAAACTAAGACAATATCAACGTAATAATTCAAATTTTGGACTTTAAGATAGGAACTTAGGGGTTATATAAGCCAGCTTAACAAATGCCTTTTGGGAAATTTGGGCCATAGATCATTGTAGCAGATAACTTTACTATTAGTCTATTAGATCTCCTTTTACTGGGCGATGCTCAGATTCCCACTGCAACATATGCCCTTCCTGACACCTACTTCAGTCTTACCTGATCTCAGTTGAGGAGAAAGAGAGTAGGTACCAAGGCAGATCAATAGAAGTTCTTCCCTAGCATTTTTTTAATATATAGGAAGTTCTTGCAGATGGTAAAACCAGTAAAATGTAAAATTTAGGTATTACTGGCTGGCCTGAAATGAGAGATTCAAACTGATCCGCAGAAGGTAGGTCATGGCTGAAAGATGGAGAGAGAGACCCAGTAGAGTTCAGTCTTCTGGTTCCAGTTGTTTCAGAGTGCACTTCAGAGTGCACAACTCTTCCCCTCCTACAGCTTGCCAATCAACTTTTCCTTGGATTTAACCAATAAAATTCCTCTCCATACACAAATTTACACACATTTTTTTTTCTTTTCAGCATATTTTAGCTAGGTTTTGTTCACTGTTAACCCAAACTCCTAACTGTCATGTACTCTCTCAATTAAACACCACCAGTGGTTCCCCATGGACTTCCAAGCCAGGCTAATCTTAAATTACTGCGTCTACTCATCCTTTAAGTTGAATGTGGCTTCCTGGTACTTGGAAATGAATACTTTGGGGAAATAACAACATATACTAAGATATTCAAACAGATTCATTCAGATGTATTGTTTAGACATTACTAGTACAGATAAAAGGAGCAGTGATAAATCTGGGTTAAGACCCTTTCATAGCAAGACAATTATCATATGATCTCTCTGATATGAGGAATTTGAGAGGCATAGCAGAGGATTGTGGGAGGTAAGGAGGGAAAAAAATGAAACAAGATGGGACCGGGGAGGGATACAAACCATAAGAGATTCTTAATTTCAGGAAACAAACTGAGGGTTGCTGGGGGGTGGGCGGGAGGGACAGGGTGGCTGGGTGATGGACATTGGGGAGGGTATGTGCTATGGTAAGTGCTGTGAATTAACTAAAACTGATGATTCACAGACCTGTACCACTGATAAATAATACATTATATGTTAATTTAAAAAATGAAAATAAATAAATAAATGAATGTAAAAAATTAAAAAAAACACTTTCACAGCAAAAGTTTATGGATAGCTATTAGGAGAACTAAGAAGAAATGAAAGTATGACAAGTAGTTATCTTTGCTTTATCTATTTATGTCTATATTCAGCATTCCAAAGAAACAATTTGGATTTGAGGGAAAAAATGTATTCACTCTTCATCTATTTCATGAAATAAGAGATATCATGGCTCCCATTAATCAACAGATGTCCTGAAATTAATCTTAACAAGACACAGACATGCACAATCTCCACAATTGTGAGCATCATGCCCCATGACCAGTTTGGATTCCTTCCTACTTGGATCTTGTCACTAATCCAGGAAAAGGATTTATACTTACTGAAGATCATCTGTTAAACAGATTATGGTAATACCCCACAGCAGAAAATTCAATTATTTATTCAAGTCCTGCAATTCAGGCCAAGTCTTTTAGGAGATTTCAGACTAATATGAAATACAAAACTGTAAGCTAATAAGGAAACTAGTGTTTAGAGGTTAAACAAGTACTGAGGATAGAACAAGAAGGAATTTTCTGGAGGGCAGGGATTCTGCTTTGTGCCCCCAGAGGCCCAACATTGTGTCTGGGATGTATTAGGTGTGTGATAAATGTCTGTTGGGTAATTAAATCAAAACTGACTGGTTCACTTGAATGGAAAAGTTAGGGAGAACATCACAGAAAAGATGAAATTTAGGCTGATAATAATACAACCACTTATTTCTGAAGAAATTGGCACAAATTTCTATTACAGCCCTTGTATCTAAGCCTAATATTGGATCTACATTGATGTGTAACCAGTGACTCTCTTGATCATTTATTTGTATAACTGAAAAGGAAAGAGGATTTCTGGGCTTAGGGTCTGAAAGAGAAGGGAGGATATTCTCACGTTGTGACTGGGACTTTTTTAGGATTTATCGATTCTTACCCCATGGCTATCCCTCTATACATTCCTCTTCCTGATAGAAAAAAGGAAGGCAGATTCCATCTCTCAAATAGTTTCACATGTAGAAACTCACACCCAGGAAAACATGGTAGGTAACTTGGTATTACTTTGGTTTATGTATTTTTTCAAATTCCCTCTTTCAGAAATCCAATCATACTGTAATCCATTCCTACTGAAAAAAAAAAAATCCAGTAGCTGATTTGTTTTTTGGTGCGGATTGAACAATTTGTAGAGTGAGTTGTTATAAAGAATTTGGAAATTACTATGTTTCATCTACTTTGCTCTATTCCCAAAAGATTTCCTTTCAAACAGATAAAGTCTGTTAAGATATTTTTTAAAAAGAGCCCTTTTATATCACCATTGGAACATAAGATAAAGACAGTTGGTCAATAGTTGGTCCATGTGGTTAGTTGTTGGCTAATTCTACAGAGAGAAATATAGAGGGACCAAAAAACTGTAGAACTGCTCTCTATACATCAAACAGCAATGACGTGCTTCCTTTTCTGTCTCCTTACTGATATAGAAACCAGACTCTTCATACATTATTGATGTAGATGACATTTAGTTTCAAATTCAATGGTGTAATACATTGAAACTTTCAGTCATTTTAATATATAAAAATAGATATGTGCCCTAAGAACATACTAATTACAGAGTAATAGTTAAAATGTCTTGTAAAACCTCTCCTTAAATAACCTTAAACTAAATACTAAATAATGAAGCCATATTCTTCTTTAATTCCTTATATAAAATATAATTTTTATGAATACTTTTTCTGTAGACTTTTGAATTATAATATTCCTATGTAAAATTCAAGTCTTTATTATTTATTCATAGTCCCTCATCTATATAAGCCATCCAATGAAGAAAAAATGTTGTCATGCAAAATTTTAAGTAATTTAATTTTAATCATCCAGTACATGATACTTAATCTTCTGAACTTAAATTACTTTTTTGGTACATTACAATGCCATTAACATCATAATTTCTTAAAGCACTGACAACTATATGGTTGCTACTAAAACACCTACAGCTCACCTGTCTTTTGATAAGAGATATAATCAAAAGAAAATTTAGTAGTCCAATGATGATTGGCATCCAATTCAAAATAAACACTGATTTTAAAGATTCTAAATCCAGGAGTCTTACAAATGCTGTTTTAAATTCTTCGTGTTGGGCGCCTGGGTGGCTCAGTGGGTTAAGCCACTGCCTTCGGCTCAGGTCATGATCTCAGGGTCCTGGGATCAAGTCCCGCATCGGGCTCTCTGCTCAGCAGGGAGCCTGCTTCCCTTCCTCTCTCTCTACCTGCCTCTCCGTCTGCTTGTGATTTCTCTCTGTCAAATAAATAAATAAAATCTTTAAAAAAAAAAAAAATAAATAAATTCTTCGTGTTGACATAAAATGTTCCTTTCAAAGCAAAAAAAAAAAAATTTTTTTTCACCTATATCCATTATGTGAATTCTCAAAAATGGAAAAAAATCTAACTATACCTTTCTTGAAAGGTTTTCTTCAAGACTCAGAAAATGAATGTGGGCAAGGGAAATTAGATCATCAAACAAAGCAAAAACACTTCCAGTGGCTGTCACTGGGGAAACCAACATGCTTTACCATTTTATTATTCCTTCTGTGATTCCTCCATGGAAATCTACTTAGTGAAGCAAAACTTCCTTATTCAAATAACATTGTATCTTAAAGCTAAGCACACATCCAAAATGCTAATCTTATGTTCAAAAGCAATAATTCTCCCTAGCATAACTACTTAATATAGAAAAATAATTATCTCTTAATTGCATTGGCACTTAGAGAAATAGCAACTTGAAGATGGGAAAACTTGGAAATGTTACAAATAACCCACAGTACCTGTTCCTATAACTCCGATTCAGTGTTCTCAAAACAGGAGCAACTTGCTGTTTTTAACTGGTCTGGAAATAGATGTGCAAAGAAATAAAGAGAGGCAACAAAGAAAGGAGTAATTCTGTACCTGTTCCACTGTTTCAAAGCAAAAGGCTACTCCTTTCCATTGTTCTCATCCAGAGTGAAGCAGGTCAGTGGAGTCAGATTACTTTTCATTTGTTACTCTATCAGCCAATTCGTTATCCCTCTGGAAAACATAACAAAGGGAGAATAAAACATGCATGACAGTAAAGGTTGCCATTACAAGGTACCAGGTGATACCAAATGTTACATTAACTGTTGATCATGAGTCAGCTGGTGCTTGGATCAACCAAATGCTACCATGGAACTGCCTCCAGGTTTCTATCAGAATAGCTGATTAAGAAAATATGCAGGAATAAAAAGTGTTGATGAGGATGTAGAAGGTAGGGAACTGTTGGTGGGAATGTAAATTGATGCAGTCATTATGGAAAACAGTACAGAGTTTCCTCAAAAATTTAAAAATAGAAATACAATCCAATTATTCTACTTCTTGGTATTTACTCAAAGAAAACAAAAATACTGATTCAAAAAGATGCATCCCATGCTTACTGCAGCATTCTTTACAACTACTAAGATGTGGAAGCAACCTAAGTATTCACCAGGAGATGAATGGACAAAGAAGATCTGAATGGAATATTAGCCATAAAAAGGTAACAAAATTTTGCCATTCGTGACTATGTAGGTGGACCTAAAGGGTATTATGTTACCTAGAATAAGTTGGAGAAAGACAAATACCGTATGATATCACTTATATGTGGAATCTTAAAAACAAAACTAAACCAGAAACAGATTCATAAATACAAAGAACAAACTGATGGTTGTTAAAGGGGTGGAGAGTTCAGTGAAACAGGGAAAGGGAATTAATGGGTACAAACTTCCAAATGTAAAATAAGCCACAGTATGAAAATTATAGCATAGGAAATACAGTCAATAATACTGCAATAACATCGTATGGTGACAGATAGTAACTACACTTACCATTATGATCACTTCATAATGTATGTAATTGTTAATTCATTGTGTTGTACATCTGAAATTAATATAGCATTGTATGACAACTATACTTCAACAATTAGAAAAATACTGGAAAGACCATGTAACATTAATAAAGAGGAGAGTTTATTTGCTCATTACATTAATCATTAATCGGTAATTAATTTTCATATCTAAACATTTTACTTGAATCTTGGTCAAGAGGCACCGAGTCCTAGGGATAAACGCAGTGATTTTAAGAATGAAGGAACCTCTTGTTAAAACAATGTCCTAACTTTTATATACAACAGAAAGTCACATGAAAGGACAATTCTTATGATTTTGAGTAAGATTCTATAACTGAAAATGTCTTAAATCAAATGAGATAGATGTTACTCTGAATTTGGCACAATGGGATCTGGTTCCTGAGGCTGAAGGCAGAATTTAAGTTATGCTGCTTAGCACAACAGGTAGCAAACGTAGGTTATTTTATGTGAACATTTTGGAGCAGTTTTGTCTCTAGATAGCATTGGGGTTTTTTGTTTGTTTGTTTTTGTTTTTGTTTTTGTTTTTGTTTTTGTTTTAGATACATAGGAATAAAAAGCTGCATCTCATAAATCCTGATTTCTAGCCAGAGTTTAACAAGCAACCTATCATCATGCAGAGAAGTAGGTGGGGGAGGAGAGCTAAAAACATTTAGAACGAAAATAGTATCAGCTTAAAGACAACATCCTTTGATGAAATGAAAAAGCTGCTATAATAATATGAAATTATGGCTGACTTTTTAAAAAATTATAGCTTATGCTTCAAATTCAGTTTAATATTTTTAGGAACATTCATTATTTTTATATAATGAACCACTTCTTAAATCTTAATCATTACTTTTTAATCTTTAAATGTGTTGCATAAGCCATGAGTTTGAAAATTGTCTAAGTATTGCAATACTTCTATGTGAAGTAGAAGTGTATCTGTGTCTCAAAGAGAAAACACACAGCTTCTTATTCATCTAGTCATTCAGCTATTAGTCACCTACTAGGTCGGGGCACTGGGCTCAAGGCTAGAAATATACTGGTAAACAAAATCAAATGTAAACTTTCAGTTTGTGGTCAGAGTTCCAGTCTACCAAGAAAGGCAGGTATTAAAAAAAAAAAAAAAAAAAAAAAAAAAAAAGAAAGGCAGGTATTAATCAAACGATCACTCAGTTAAATATATAAATGAAGCTTAGGAGAGGTGTTCCAAGACCATGTACAACAGTGTAACAGAGTAAAGAAAGCTTCCCTGAACAAAAATAACAAAGCAGAGGGGCGCCTGGGTGGCTCAGTCGGTTAAAGCCTCTGCTTTCCGCTCAGGTCATGATCCCAGGGTCCTGGGATCGAACCCCGCATTGCGCTCTCTGCTCGGCAGGGAGCCTGCTTCCTCCTCTCTCTGCCTGCCTCTCTGCCTACTTGGGATTTCTGTCTCTGTCAATAAATAAATAAATAAAATCTTTAAAACACACACACACACACACACACACAAACAAGCAGAGCTCTGAAAAGAGCTAGAGGAAGGGGTTGCTGGTAGAAGCAAAACATATTCTGAGCAGTTGGAAGAGTACATTCCATTGAACATACCTGTCCCATGGTGCTTAAATTGGAGAAATAAAAGAAATATGCAGACTATGCTCTCATACATAGGATTTCAGCACATGCCTATGCATATATGGCTTCTCGTATATCATTTAAAGATAGAACCAGAGATTGATGAGATCATATTCCACTTAACTAGGTGAGACTTTCGAGAAGCCGTGTATTTCAAGTGATATTTGTAAAAGGAAAGAAATAATGGCAAGCACACAAATAATTCCTCAATACGAAATGCACTAAGTGTACTGTAAAAGCATTGCCAATTGAATCATTCAAGTTTAAAGAGGAGAGCTTAGGAGATATTCCAAGACTGAGCAAAAGTTGCTCTCTCTGGGAGATAGAAAATTGGAGAGAGAACCATATATGGTGGGGAGGGAGTAGTTTACATGCCAGTTTTCTCTGTTTTCTGTTTATGAGGTCTTTGCCATTCCCTTAGGTGCTCCTAGGGACCTTTTATGCTCCTCTCTCTGTTGCTGCATAGAGTTAGGCTTATTATAAGAAATGACTAGTACTGCAGCACAGAAGCTGCAGCATGTATAAGAGGAATTTGGATATTCAACCAAAATAGTCTATCAATCATGAAAATCAGAGTAAACAGTTTCATTTAAATTTCATATCTTGGCAGGTGCAGCTATCACTCATCTTTGAACATACAATATGGAAGAGCATGTAGTCCCCCACAAATCCTATTCAAAACAGCCTAACAGGATGAACAGAGGCAATATTAGCAGCATTGTTACTATTTTTACAACCTCTCTACATTGTGTTAGTATTACAATGTATGGAGTTTGGGTTATCCTTCTGTAAATTTCAAAGGGAAGAGTCTTTTGGGCAAGAGCTTCCTTCTGTTAAGTGAATTTAGAAAGGAAAAAAAAGCAGGTGCTTTCTTGTGTAAAATGAAGAGGCTATTGGCTACCACACCAGTGACATCCCAGACAGAGCAATCATGGCATTTCTCTGTAAAATCAGATTTTTAAATATGGTCTAGAAGAACATATTATTTAATTCCTATCATGTTTCATATTTTTCCAAAGTTAAAAAATGTCCCTTTTAAAGAGAAGTTACAAAGGGATGGTATTTTAATGTGCTAAATCTATACGTACATAGAAAGTGTGAGACTATAGAATCATAGAAGGCTAAAGACAAAGAAAAGAGGAACTCTTTCTAGAATTGCTCAGAAAGATTTTTAAGAATTCTGTTGCCCAGGCCCTACTAGATTATCCCAAAGCAAAATCTCTGAGCTATCCTGAAGTAAAATCTCAGGGTGGGGCGAGGCTCAGGCATTTTTAGGATTCCAGGTGGTTCAAAAGAGCTGAGCAGGTTGAGAGCCACTGTTCATCACTTCTTTTATTCACTAGATCTCATGGACAGAGATGTCTCGCTTAAGTAACATAGAAAATGTCTGCCAGCCAAGCAGCTCTCTGGAGGAATTTTTCACTACTTGGGTTTCCTAAGAAAACATTTACTAAAGATAATTGCATCTGTGTTATTAAACACAAAATAGAATTTGACTTTGCCTAATTTAACTTAGGAAAGACTATCCAAAAATAACATTCCTGTTTCTTAGACTATAAGTCATTATAAGCCTGTGTCTTCTCTGTAAAATGAAATAGGAACCTTTCTATTTCTCAGACCTTTAATCAAAGTCTGCTACGGCGTGCCAAGATTACACCAGGAATTTTTATAAACAAAGATCTAATGATTGTCTTCTCGGGTTGGTATTTAGGCAACTGTTAAAAAGTTACTCTCTTCCTACCCTCTAATTTTAGTATATGTGCTGCCGAAGCGAGCACTCTTCCTACCCTCTAAAATAAGAGCAGAGTAATCTGAAAGTCTCCAAGAATTTGAATGGGCATTCCTGGTAGATTTCATCTGAAATCTCATAATTCCTTAGTAGGTAGAGTCGGTTGCACCGCAAGGGGAAATTGCTCCCCTGTTATCACACTGTGCAGAGCACTACAGTGGAAATTGTGAGGCTCAGAGGTGGTGATGATGATGATGACATCATGATGATAGTAACTAACACATGTTAACTAGATTAGCTCATTGAAATCCTACAAAAGTATAAGGTGGTTTTTTCACATTCTTATTTTATAGAGGAGGAGTGTAAAATTATTTTAGAGAGGAGAGGTTAAATGAATTGCTCAAGGTCGCCAACCAGTAAGCAGCAGACCCAGGTTTTGAAACTGGCTGGCCGTTCCCTAGTCTAAGCTCACACTTCAGAGTTTTGCTTCAGAAGCTTACCGCCTAATTGCAGGGGACTGCTGCCTGCGATAGTCCCTTGCTTATTAACCTGTGACTGAGCCAGATAGTGTATGTGAGAAAGTTCAAGAAAAAAAAATTGTTGAAATAATGACAAACAAGGAATTACCACAAGCACATTCATTCATGAGGTCTACCTTGTAGTTTGGGGTCAAGAACAGTATCTAGTTAAGTAAGCTCTGAGTCTGAGACCTGTGTTACTGGGGGAAAAAAAAAAGAATTGACCAAGACTTGTCCCTTGATCAGGAAACGCAGTACATATTTCACAGGTGTGAAGCTTAAACACCTTGTCACTTACTTACAGTAAGCCATTGCTGTAATAATCAAGAAGGTTTCCCATCCAACAGAAGTGTTTCTTTGACAAAATGTCTGTAATCCGACCCTTGATCCTTGTTTTTACCAATAGTTTTTCTCTGTTTGCAGTAGCCCAAGGTATTCCTTATGTTAATGAGCTACTAAGAAAACCGTAGAAGGCAAAAACTTTCGCGCAAGGCAAAAGACCTTCACGACAGTTTCCAGTACAAAGGGATTGTTCTGCAAATTGTCGTCTGAATGTAGCTAAACTGCCTATGAAAACAGTACGTGGAAAGCAATATAGTTTTCATCCCTATTTGTTTGGCATTTAAGTGGTAGTTTAATAACAGTACTGATCTAACATATAGCTTTATCTTAACTCTAATGAAGCCCCCTTTCAAGAGAAGCCTTACCCAGGAATGCAAGCTGGTGCAACCACTCTGGAAAACAGCATGGAGTTTCCTCAAAAAGTTGAAAATAGAACTGCCCTATGACCCAGCAATTGCACTACTGGGTATTTACCCTAAAGATACAAATGTAGTGATCCAAAAGGGCATGTGCACCTGAATGTTTATAGCAGCAATCTCCACAATAGTCAAACTAAGGAAAGAACCAAGATGTCCATCAACAGATGAATGGATAAAGAAGAAGTGGTATATATATATACAATGGAATACTATGCAGCCATCAAAAGAAATGAAATCTTGCCATTTGCGACGACGTGGATTATGCTTAGCAAAATAAGTCAATTGGAGAAAGACAACTATCATATGATCTCCCTGATATGAGGAGATGCAACGTGGAGGGTTGGGGCATAGGAAAAGAATAAATGAAACAAGATGGGATTGTGAGGGAGACAAACCATAAGAGACTCTTAATGTCACAAAACAAACTGAGGGTGGCCGGGGGTAGATGGGTAGGGAGAGGGTGGAGGGGTAATGGACATTGGGGAGGGTATGTGATATGGTGTGTGCTGTGAAGTGTATAAACCCGGCAATTCACAGACCTGTACCCCTGGGGCTAATAATACATTATGTTTATAAAAAATTAAAAAAATTAATAAAAAAAATGTTTAAAAGAAAGAAAAGAGAAGCCTCACCCAGCCCAGGGAAAAGACAAATATTTGAAAGAGAAGGAATTGCTAAGGATGCCCTCTAGAGACCAGTAACTGCACTTATGTCCCACCTGGTAATTTCCTAAGTATTTTCACTGGTCCTTCCAGCGTTTGATACTCAATGCTCATTTTTGGAAAGAGATAACAGGCTAAGTGTGGTCATGTGACTTCCCCAAGCATGAACATCAATGATGAGGGACAAAAAGCTGGAACTGAAGTGAACTCTAAGTGCCCTGCTTCCAAATTCTTTTGTTTTATATCCTTAAGTAGAAAGGCTGTATTGAGCAATATAATTGTAAATGACAAAGAGAATCTTTTCTTATTGGTGTACACAGCTAGACAGCCCCTGTGATGATCACAGGCCTGGGAAGCAAAGCAGTCCTCTGTGCCTTCTGGGTCCACCGTGCCAAGATTTTTGCACCAATTTCTACTGTCCAAAGTGAATCTTCTCATTGGTACATTTCATCTTATTCATCTGAAAAATGACAGTTACCTTGTACCTTCTATTTTACATATACACTCTTCCCTCATTTTGTCAAAGTTTTCCCTTTCAGCTGGCCCACTAAATTGCAACCAACCCATTATCACTACTTCTTATCTACAAGACCTTCTTGTATCTTACATGGTAAACGGTACTTTGCTATTGATGACATTCCAGACAAAACATGCCATTGCTAAGAACAATCTTGATCTCTCTTGAGTGCCAGTGGAAGGTGCTCAGAAATGAATGACTAAAGCTTAGCTGCCTCTCCCAGGGGGTGAATGTCGACAAATCCCTTTCTGGATGAGTCATGTAATTGGGTGCAGATTTTTCTATAATTGCGTACACACATCCATGGGTTCCAGACATGCAAGGTTAGATGAGCACTGCTGGTGGTATCTCCTCCCTCCTGCCACCTAGGCAGGCACCTGTCCAAACTGGGCTCTTCGTTCAGGCCTCAGGGCTCCAAGTCCTCACCTCGATATCGACCCAGTCACCATTTCCCAGGGCTCTCACCACCACTCCCATAGGCAAGCCTCCCAGCCTCCCCAGTTCCTCCTCTACTCTGCAGCCTACTCCTGCTCCTTCCAGACTCTTCAGTGAACTATACAGTTTTCTGTGTTGTTCCAGAAATGATGCACATTCTGCTGGATGTCCTATCAGAGGGCATTGCTAGGAGCTGGTATAAGGCCACAGACACAGACTGGTCAGTGGTCACCATCGTCGGAGCCCTACTTCTGTCTAGGTAATAACTGTTACGATCTCTGCCTTCCCTCAATCCTCCCCACAGCATCTCCTCTCTTCTCCATTCTCTCAGGGCCTAAGTAGAGTAACCCCATGGAACCAGTTTAAAAATGACTAGCCCTGGAAGTGACAAGCTGGGTCTCTATACAAGGTAGCTCTTACTGGGACACAGTCTAAACCCTCCCACAAAACTCACCAGAACTAGACAATCTCTGGATGGAGTAAGAGTGTGAGTGACAAGTGCTTGCCCACAAAGGAAGCAGCAACCTTGCCCAGCACCCATCTGCAGGTATCCCTTCCCCAAGTCCCAGGGCTTGGACACCCAGTAAGTGGCTCAAAAGCCTTCTCTGTAACTTTATCAGAGGTCTAAACAAAATAGCCAAATGACCAAATATTCAGCTCAGCATTTGTTCTCACATAGATAGAAAGAAAGAAAGAAAGAAAGAAAGAAAGAAAGAAAGAAAGAAAGAAGTAAAGAAAGAAAAAAGTAAAGAAAGAAAAAAGTTTCATGGGTTCCCAGGATTTCAGTCCTGAAGCAAGACACTGGCTGTTCAGTGTGAATGTATCGCCCTCTGGTGTTGGAAGAGCAATGGACTGTAAACAACTTTCAACTTTGAAATATTACTCACCTCAAATCACCCTTGATTTTCAGTATCCCTGATGCCTCTCCCTCGGCCACCTGAGATTCCCAGAATTATGAGAAAAATACTCAGGGAAGCATCGGGGTGGGGCAAGCCATGTGTAGGGGGGCACCGCCCTTTTATTGCGTTCTTCCAAAGCCGAAGTTTTGCAATAGTGTCAAGTAGTCAGTTGGTGGATTTCAATCACAAGCTTACAAAAATTTGTGTTGAAGCTTCTGTCTGAAGGCAGAAACTTCAGGACAGTTGTTGAACTTCTACTGATTGGCCCATCTACTGATTGGCTGGGCCGGACAGAAGATTTAAGAGATGCAGGCAGCAAAGTTCATGCTGAATAAATGCCCGCCAGCTTGGGTGGGGGTGGCGGAGGCAAAGGCCAAGAGACATTCTCTCCCTCTTGGGTATATTGAGGAAGTCCCCAGATGGCAGCTCTTAGTCAAGTTTTCCTTGGCCAGCAAGATGGGGTGTTTTTATTTAAAGGCAAACACACAAAAATTCAATTAAAAAACAATAAAGTGCACAAGACATTTTTTAAAAATAAAGGCAGACACACATTCCGAAATGGTTCTCCCAGCATCACATTTAGCAACTTTGATCCACAAGGCATGAGTATACAACCTCTGGTTACCACCTAGAAGAGCAGGAGGCAACATGTCTCCACTTGAAAGCATAATACACAACACAAGGCGCCCAACAAGAAGGACAAGAGGATGGTACAGAAAATACATGGTGGAGGAGTAGGAGGGGAGGATCCTCCTGGGAACCAGAGCACAGGGACCAGGGACCTTCCCTTTGTGGTTCACACTGGGGAACTTCCACTTGCTTTGTGCCCAAACTTGATAGCATAACAGATACCTCACTTTCTGAGCACTGCTGTAACGAGGTAGCGCAAACAGGGTAACTTCGAAAAACCAAAGTGTATTCCCTCACAGTCCTAGAGGCTGGAAGTCTGAAATCAAGGTGTCGGCAGGTGGTGGTTCCTTTGGCAGCTCTGAGGGAAAATCTGGATCACAACTTCCTCTTAGCTTCTGGAGTTGCAGACCATCTTTGAGGTACCTCCATTTCTGCTTCCATAGTCGTGGCGTTCTTCCCCGTGTCTGCATCTCAACACGGTGTTCTCTCTGTGTGTCTGTCTCTGAGTCTCCTCTTCTTATAAAGATGGCAGTCAAATTGGAATAAGGACCCATTCTACTCCAGTAGACCTCATGTTAACGTATCTTAACTACATCTGCAAAGACCCTACTTCCAAACAAGATCAGAGTCCCAGGTCCAAGGGGTTTAACCATATGTCTGTCAGTGAGGCAGCTAGACCCACAGCAACAGGACTATAAAGTTGGGCAGATTTGGAGTGTGTATTTAGGCCTCTTCAGTGGTGTCTTGGGAAATGTTTAACAACCAGAGAGATTTTCAGGGGAGAAGAAGCCCTAGCTCATAGTGTTTGTGGATTTTCATGGTGTAACTATTCCCTCCAGGCCGATTGCAAGCTGCCAACATGACACCCAGCTCGTAAAATTCCAGAGAATTTACCAATGTGTGGCTCTCATCCACTGGTACTAACTGGCTCCAGCATGCCACTGGGCCTGTTATAAAAAATGTCACAGGTTAAAAGGAGTTTTCCATTATAATTTGTTTTAAATATTTGCATATTGAGGCCAAGATGCCCCTACAACTTTTGATTATCAAAACATAAAATGGTTGATTTATATATAACTCATACCAAATTTTAAATCAAGCATGCCTCTGGGTCATTCTGTTCTCTGAGCCTCATTTACCCTGAAAGAGCTTCAGCATTCTCCTCACACCCCTTCCACACGCACTGCCCCCTACCTTGGATGTGTCTACCATCCATGTTCCCGTGTCCTCCCCCTACCCATTCCCAGATCTGACACCTCACATATTCTCTCAGGACTCTGGCGCTCAGCTCTGACTCCACGCCAAATCCTGTCACCAACTTGGGGCCCTTCAGCTCCCAGATGGTTTTCCAAGTCGCACCCTTTCCCTCATGGCTCCTTGCCCTACTAGAATAGAATATCCTCCAGCTCTCAAACCTTGAACTCCAAACTCACACTCCAAGCCCATCACTGTCTACCTCACCAGCTAACTCCTTTCGGTACATAACATTTACATTTCACTCATACCTCCAGCTCCCCAAAGCTATCAACCAAGTCCCTTTCTTCAACCCTTTCCCCGTTCAACTTAGATTCTGGCATCACCATTGTAACTATTCCCTTGTCAAAACCCCTAATTTCTTCCACCACTCCAGCTGAGAGTCGATTGCCCACTCACTGGTGAGGCAGATGTTGCCCCCATAGGCCCATGGTCTCCAAACCCAGCTGCACCCCTGTCCCACATGCTTCTCTGTGTCCCAGAGGGCCCTAGTCTTTTTACTATGCTCCACCCCCTCCTCCAATCTCCTGCTTCACTTTCAGCAAAAGACATTATGAGCGCATCATAGGAAAAAGCTTAGAGAGCACTCTGTTGTTTACAGAGTATTTTCACATAGGTTCATTTAACGCACAGTGATTGGTACAGGTAGGCAGGGTATATGTTATTATTTCCATTTTACAAATCAAGAAACTGAGGTGCAGAGAACGTTCACATCAAATTCAGATGATTATTAGCAGAACCTGATAGAAACACCGGTCTTCCAATTCCAAGACCCAGGTCAAGCAGTAAAGTCGGTGATTTGTCCAAGGGTGCCAATGAGTCCTTGGCAGTTGGGATGAGCACCCATGTCTCTGGGTACCTTCCAACATCTTTATGCCCCTCTAGAATATGCTGCCTTCTCAGCTGCCTTATTGCTCTCAAAGTACCTAGAGTTCATTTACCCTCTTTTTAAAAATAAAAAGTAGATGATCTTGAATAAAACAAAATAAAAGTTTTATTTTTCTTTCTTTTGTGAGTTGTTACGACTAATGACTGTTTCCTTGTGTTAGTGTTTTTCTGGTAGAGAGTTCTCAGAGTCTTTGGTGAAACAAACCTGTTTACTCTCAGCTTCTGTCGTATGGTTCACCAGCTCTGGAAACAACCAGTGATGAGATGGAGGCAGACCAGCGCTCTGATCTAGAAATGTCATCCCACAGACCCCAGATGCTTCCCCGTTGGCCTACACAGGTGGATCATGGGTGCATCCATGCAGACTTACAGGCTGATTTTCTGTAAACACATGCTACAAGCCAAAGCCTCTTCCATTGGGATTTGGGGCCATATTCCAGACAGATAAGAATCTTAGCTCTTTCCTGGGCCTTCCAGGGAAGCATGAAAACCAAAGGATTTGCTTCTGTTGATAAAAAAAAGGACCATCTTGTCCCAGTTTTTCTGCCGACCCTTGCTTTGTTCATGCTGCACCTACGTCCTTGTGCATTGTTGTAAACAGAGGCAGTCGTGCAAAAGAAGTGCTGACACCCCTTGTCACCTGGTACAGACTGCATGTCTGCCCCTCATATGTTGCCTTGGAGATATGTTGCTTCCACCATATTGGACTGAACCCCACTCCCATCAGAACTGATGTCTACACGGTATGCCAGAAACAGTGAACTGGGAGATGGATGATTTGGCTTCTAATTCTGATTCTGGGTAAGACATGCCTTACTGATAGCCATTCCTGCTCTCTCAGACAAGGGGTTTGCTGTGGCTGAAGCTGGCTCAGCAGCATTGTAGAAACTGCTTATGCTGTTAGCATGAAGAGCACTTCTGGAGAGCTCAGAATCCAGAAAGTGCTGTAGGAAGACAGGATGGATTGATTGATTTAGAGACGTACAGTAAGTTTGTCACTGGACAATGTTTCCTAAAAGGGCTAGAAGAGATGGAAAGTGAGGAGCAGCAACATGTCAGGCCATGAGGAACAAACCAAATGAAGGGAAAGCCCAGGCCTGTTCCATGGGTGAATCAGCAGACAGCACACAGCTGTAGAATTATTCATTCATGCATGTTGTAAGCTGTTTTTATGGGCAAATTTGGGGGAGCGTTATAGGATTTTGCTGGTCCATGGGAACCTTGAAGACAATGTGGGGCACTCTTGGTGGCTCCAAAGACAGTGGTTTAAGAGGGATATCTCAGAGTCCCTGCCCTTGGCTGTCTACAGTGACCATGTCATCCTCGCCCTTCCACGGGAGAGTGGACTGGTGGGAAGAACACAGGGTCATTGCAAACATTAAATGAAATCATTCATGCAAAGTCCAAGAACGTGGCTTTCAGTAAAGGGTAGCAACTGTTAATGTTCTGTGGATTACCTCAAAGGCAAAGGAACGTGAAGAACCTACTGGTAGCTCCGAGTGGCACTCAAGTTTGGTATGTTCAGAAATGTGGGGGAAAAAAAAACCCTGCTGCTGCTGCCCCTGAGCTTGGATCAATAGCTCATGCCTTCAGACATGTCCTACTGCTAAGGAGGGAGCACCTCCGGACTTACGGGGAATGTAGCAACAGTACTAGGAGGCAGCTACCACACAGGCTAAGCATACCAGATGGAATCATTTAGACCTAGGTTAGAATCATGGCTCTGCCACCTTACAGAACTTATTTCAACCCTCTGAACCACAGTTTCCTCATCTCTAAAATGTGTAAACATTTGTTAAACTTCTTTTGATCAGAAAGTGACACTACTTTCTACATGGCTCTTTATGGCAATTACATAATTCCTAAGCCCGCTGGTGGCATAAAAGATGTGATGGCTGATTTTATGTGTCAGCTAGACTAGGCCATGGAGTGCCTAGTGTCTGACCAAAAACATTATCCCAGATATATCTGTGAGGGTTTTTTTGGATGAGATGAACATTTGAATCTGTAGGCTGGGTAAAACAGATTACTCTCCCTAGGTGGGTGGGCCTCACTCATCAGTTGAAGGCTTGGATAAAAGAGAGCGCTGACCCTCCTGCAAGGAAGAGATTTCCTTCTGCCAGACTGTCATGGGCTAGGACATTGGTTCTTTCCCACCCTCATTCTGTAACTAACCCTTGGTGTTTCCTGGGTCTCTATCCTGCTGGCATTTGGACTAGAAATATACTATTGGCTCTCGTAGGTCTCTAGCATGCCAAATGAAGGTCTTAGGACTTGTCAGGCTCTATGATTGTGTGAGCCAGTTCCTTATAATAAACCATGGATAGATATATGGATACAGATATAAACATAGCTAGATATCTCCTATTTGCTCTGCTTCTCTGGAGCACCCTAATACAGTAGGCGCTAAATACAAAAAAAAAATTGTTTTTATGATTGCTATTTCTGTTAGTTTAGAACTTGACAAGAAATGTTGTCTTTATGTAAATCTGACTGAAATTATGTTTGAGAGATGGGGAAAATAGCAATAATGGCCTAAATAGCACTATTTGTGTGCTGTTCAGAAGGTGTATTCGATCTAAAACAAACACTTATTATAACATGTATGTAGGTATGTATCAAGATATAGATACATTTTATATTATAATATAAATAAGGCGTCTGGGGGCACTTTATCTTTTCTGGTATAGGCAATGACTTTGAGAAAGAAAAATGTAGGACTCAGACAGCTATCTCAGGATACTGTCAAAGGACACAATTTGGGTTTCTGGTGATGACCCCGGCTACCAGACATTACACACCCTGAAAAGGACACACTGAAGCCTTTGAGGATTGTCAGTGACCTGGCAGGTAGGAAACTTGTCTTCAAATCAAGACTTTCATCTAAAATCTGAGTTGGAGAGAAGGAAAGGGTCAAATTAAAATTTATGCTGTGAAGAGTAATAGAGAATAAAATGCCCAATAATTCTTAGGAAAAAATAGTATGGAGATTATCAGGAACAATAGAGGTACAGACATCTATTTACCAAGGTTTATTGAATACCTAGGTGATCTGGGAACTTTAACAGAGAGAGAGGGAGACGTATGCATAATACATACTTACACATGTTCATATATGCATAGAATATTTCTGGAGAGCATGTGAAATCTGTCTCAAGTTCCATGGAGGGAAAGGACTGGGGACTGGGAGAAGAGGAAGACTTGTTTTTCATAACATAAAGTTTCATGATGTTTAAATCTTTACTACATGCACATATAACTTTTTAATTAAAACTCTATGTCCATTAAACTCTGCTTGGGGCAGGATCAGAGTTTCTGAGAGGCCCACTTGCTTTGAGCAGCTGGGCACTGTCAATATTTAATAGCCTACCTCAGCTGCCTTGCCTTTCTGTCTGTCCTACTGCAACCAGTCTTCCCCTTCTAGCCATCTTCTACCCCATCTCCGGTGTTCTCTTTGAAAAGTGTTCATTTACCTGAGCCAAGAAATCCTTGTTGCCCTTGTTTCCTGCAATAGAAAGTCTGATCTGCTTAGTACGGCATTAGTGGGAAGTGATACTGCACGTAGTACGACTAGTATTGTTCCTGGGCCTTCCAGAAGCCCACTGTCTTCCTCTTTCCCACCGTCACTATCCTAAACCAGACTCATCATCTTCCTGGTTTACCATGCCCTCCTGACAGTCTTTTCTGCGGTTTTTCTCCACTCCCACCTGTTCTCCATACACTACATTTTTTAAAATGCAAATAGTATCCTAACTGTCCCCTGCTTGTAAACTTGTAACTTGTAAACACTGTGGATGCCCGGCTGGCTCAGTTGGGAGAGCACACAACTCTTAAGGTTGGGATTGTGAGTTCAAGCCCTGTACTGAATGTAGAGATTACTAAAAAACAAACTTTATTTAAAGAGAGAAAAAAAAATTGTGCACTGATCTTAAGCTAAAATCCCAGTCCTTAGCAGGGCAACCTTCTGCTTCCTTCTCCACTGCCATCTCTCCAATTCCTTATTCTCTCCTCAGATTCTATTTCCACTAATTACTATATACTGTTTAGTTCCTTGAAGGTACCATTCTCTCTTTTCTCTTGAGTCTTTGCACATGCTATTTCCTATCGTAAGAAACTCTTCTACTCTTGGGGTGCCTGGGTGGTTCAGTTGCTTAAGCATCTGCTTTTGGCTTAGGTCATGATCCCAACGTCCTGGGATCAAGTCCCACAGCAGCCTCCCTGTTCAGTGGGGAGACTGCTTCTCCCTCTATCTCTGTGATTCCACTCATTTTCATTCTCTCTCAAATAAATAATAAAATCAAAAAAAGAAAGAAAGAAAGAAAGAAAGAAAGAAAGAAAGAAAGAAAGAAAGAAAGAAAGAAAGAAAAAGAGAGAGAGAATGAAAAACTCTTCTACACTCTCCTCACTGGTCTTCCAACCCCACCTTGCTCACTCCTTCAGCATAAAGGGTCATAAAAATAAGAGTGTCATAAGAAAATCAGAAATAACTGAGGAAGAAAAAGTCAGCCATTTAGGAGGAATCCTGTAGGAGTTCAGCTATCAGAAGGGAGATGTATGGAGTGCCTGGGTGGTACAGTTGGTTAAGCATCCTGACTCTTGGCTTTGGCTCAGATTGTGATCTCAGGGTTGTAAGGTCAAGCCGTGTCAGCCTTCACGCTCAGTGCAGAGTCCACTGAAGACTCTATCTCACTCTCCCTCTCCCTCTGCCCCTCCCCCCCCAAAAAAAAAATCTTAAGGAGGAGGAGGAGCAGAAGGAAGAGGTGAGAGCTGTATGAGTAACACCATTGATGAATGAAAGGGCTGGGCAGGCTGGAGAAAGGAAAGAACAGAGGTCCCTCTAAAGCATAACGTGGGGAGGGCTGAGTCAATGGGTGACAGAAGGGAGAGAATAGAGAAGGTGAAAGACCTTGAAAGCCAAGATAGAGTTTGATCTTCATTTTTTAAACAATGGGAAAACTTGAACTGTTTTTTAAACTGGCAAATGACTACCTCCAGTTCTTACATTAGAAAGTTGTGAACAACAGAGTGCAGAGGAACGAAGCTGGGGAGATGGGTGATCTTAGGGAAAGAGGACGAGTGTGTGCCCCAGGGCAGCAGCAGGCAGAACTAGAAGGAAGTGATGGTTTTGAGAGAGATGTGGAGATTACATCCTGGGCTTAATGAAAGGGAAGGAGAGGAGAGACCCAGGAATCAGAGCGCACTCACGATGCTAGCCAGAGTAACTGGGAATAGGATGAGGTCATTGGCTGAGATGGGAATCACAAAAGGAGAGCCGATTTGGAGGAAGATAATGAATTAAGTTTGGAATATGTTGGACTTTGGGGTATAAGGTCAAGAAGCCCATGTCCATAATTAAAATCAGACACAGCCCAGGGTACAACGTGTGGAGCCTTTCACAGAAACCACCTGTTAGGGTTGGTTTCATGTTTTCTGGTGTGGCATGTTTCCATGTCTCCTGTTTTCCATATCCTGACGAGGTCATGTGAATTGTTAGCCTTGCATGCAGGGAAGGAGTTGTAAAAACACAGGGCAAGTGGAGATACAGTCTGTAAGTGGGAGAAGATCTGTTGGGCCAGGGCTGAAATCTGCACTGGAAAATTGTTTTTCTCTCCAAGCTTGTGTCAGTCACTACTCTTTCTCTTCAAGTCCCAACTCTGCTGTGATGAGCAAACTGAACTCTCAGGACAATTTCACTTCTACTCGGCACTCAGCTCCTGGGGCACTCGGAAGCCACAGTGCAAACATTTTTCAAGTTATGCAGTTCCTTTTTTGCTTTTGAACTCTTCACAGGTGTATATCAGGTCTCTCAAGTCTAAACAGTGCAAGACTGAGGGTTAAGTCTTTGACTTCTTTTTAGATCTTCCTTTTAGTTAGAGGTCCACTTGTGTGGCCATTGTGATGTTTGGGCAACTTAAAAGAAGGGTCTTCGTGACTCAGCTCATTACATAATTCCCTGGGCAGAGGAATGAAGGTGGGCTAACCCTAGGTATTGCCAGTGAGCAGACTGTGCACTTGTCATTGATGGAGGAAGATGTATGTGGGGGCAGTGGGGAGAAGAGATTTTTGTTGATAGCTGATGAGTACCAGTAGGCTTCAAATCACAAAGATCTCTCTAGCTGCCTTGCCAGAAGCATCTGTCAGTCTACCAACAACACCACTATTTAATATGGAACACCCCCTCCCCATTAGGATCGATCACCCTTCAGTATGTATGGGAGCACTGGAAGAATGACAACTACAACTCATAGCTTTCAACAGGGAGTGCACTTAGCAGTAGGAAAGGAAAGTGCTTCCAAAATGGCTGTGAGACTACTCTTGGGAACAGCATGAAACATGACTCTGGAGGTTGGCAAAGACAAGGAGAAAAAGACACTGGAGTGATTGCCTCACAGTCTTGCCAAGGGCTCCATTCCCACTCCTTTTTAGAGCATACACCTTTCCCCTTCTGAGATTGCCCCAGGCACCAGGTGAACAGCAGGAAATCTCCTTTGCTCTGGTGGCAGCAATGTCTGTTGGCTCTGTGTCACATTCCTTTCCAGACTTCACAGGCCTCAGGTTACAAAGGTCTTATTGCACAATTCTTAGGAGAATAGGCAGGGAGGCTGGGCTGGGATAAAGAAAAGTCCTGTGCGTGTCAGAGACCCAGGTGTGGCCAGATGCCAAAGCACTCCAGGTGGTAGCAGCAAGAGAAAGAATCAAATGTCTTGATCTCTAGCGAGATAGCTTTCTTTTATTTTTTCTCCCAAGGCTGTTAAATAAGACTTATCAAGATGAAACTTTTGGGGGAATTTGATGGAAAACATTTCAAAAGTTCATTTGGCATACCTGCATTTTGGTTTACTGGAGAGATTTGGGAATTTAAAACTCACAATGAAGAATCTGAAACTAAAGCTCTTTTTATCCCTCCATTTCTCATAACCAAATTTCTCCTAGAGTTTTATGCTACGTATATATGCAATTACACAATATATTACACAGCCTTTGAAAAATTAATATGGAAGCTGAAAGAACACTACCACAGCCCTGTTTAAACCCTATGCCATGATGGAATGTTCTTTTCTCTTGGTGATCACTTAATAATACTTTTATTAAAGATGATCTGTGTGGATAGCTAGAAACGTATGGAAGACCCTTAAGTTAACAACCTAGTGACCTAGAAAATAGTCATCAGACCTCTGCAGCTGATGACTATGAGAATGAGATCTATATATATCTTTAGCAATTCTTCATTTCATTTTCTTTCAGATTTGAGGGTTTCAGACATATATTAATACATTTGCAATGAATTGAATTAGAAAAGGCTCTGAGTGTCTATATCCAGGGAATGCCTGGGCTCAAACTTACAAATTAGAGATGCAAGACCTGTGCAGCTCTACATAAAACAAACAAATCTAAGGGAGCACCTACGATATCAAGGTAACTCCAAATAAAATATTAATTTGCGGCATAAGTTAGGAAAGGCTCATAAAGGAGACATATTAGGCAATAAGGATAGGCCAGTTACCACAAAGGGTATGACAGCCATACCTGCCAGATGAAGTGTCCATTCATATATACAGTTATGGAGTACACATGTGTATCACAGAGTAGGCACACACACATACACATAAACAAAGTGATCTACCTAAACTGGAAAGACAAGGCCACAGAAAGTCTGCATGCTTATTATAAAGCAAAAAGGCCATTAATGGCATAAATGCCCCCCCCCCACCCCCAGCAAACTACTCCTAATCAGGCCTCAAGACAGAGTAACCTGTGGATTTCCCTGGATTTATTTTCCTTGTTATCTCAGCCTGTTCAATGGGGTCTTGGGTGCCTTTTCTTGACCTTGACCAAAGCTGATTTTTATGTGGAGTGGTAAAGGCTAGGAGAGATTTGTGACTAGTGTCACTCACCACAGAGTACTTGAATTGACCAACAAACACATCAAGGGAATAAAATGAGATTTCCTCCCTTAGGATACTCTAAAATAGCTGAAATAAGAACGAAGAAATTCATTCAGCATGAATTAAGGGCAGGGAGTATTGAAGAAGCCGCCAGGCTAATAGTAAGAGGCTTTAAGCTATGGTTCCCAAGCTAGCAATCCCTAGCTTAATGCTCTAAGTCAAGACACAATCTCTCTATGCTGGTTTCTTCTTCTGGAAATGAGGACATTGGAAGGGATTATCTCTCAGTTCCCTTCCAACTCTAAAATTCTGTGGTATATGACTAACACAATGGTCAGAGAACATTATAGTCAATATATATGTATAGACAAGTTAGGACATTCTATGTTTTTTGGATATTATTTCAGGTTAAACCTAAACTTAGTTGTTACTGACTATGAATGAACTCTAAAAATTGAATCAGTGAAGTTTTAATTTTCAAGGACCTAAGATGTTGGCTCATAATGTAATTGTAAAAATTATGGTGGCTTCTCTAGAGGGAAGTTGGATATATACTAGAGTTAATGTGAAAGTACGTTTTGTTTTATCTGGACCTCGGGATTTATCAACATGCTTTGGGTTATTATTACTTTTATAGTATATACAGTGTTGGAATTACTGCTGGGATATATTTATTCCTGATGTGTTGGAGACCAAAGACTGCTAAAAATTGTGTCCTGTGGTTAGAGATTGTGTCTCCCTTCTCCTTGTCTATTGCTGGTGGGGTCCCCTATGGGTAACTAATCTACCTGTCAGAAACTAGACTGCTGCTTCTACTGAGGGAATGTGGCAATCAACTTAGCTCTTGCAGGCAAATCTCAGCGTGCCTGCCTGAACAGTCCTGTACTCAGCTCTGGGGTCGCAGTGTGCTGAGACACAGAGGGAGGCCAATGGAGATGAGTCAGGACCTGGCACCCACCCCACGCTCCGCCCTACTGGTAAACAGAACAGCTATTTGCCCGTCACTGGAGCCTCTCAGGGCCCCAAGACTGCAGGAAGAAACAAATACTTTAGAAGCCAAAACCCCAAGGCAAGGTAAAGAAAACAGAAATGTCTGCATCCCCAGCGATGATTTCACTGGCATGAGTTCTTTAGAGGAGGAGGAGTTGTATAAATGGTTCCAGCTGAACTGTTTTACCTACTTCTCAACCATAAGGCCCTTCTCTTTCACTCTTTATAGGGGATGATGGCCTTTTTGCCTTTTAAGCCTTGAAATCTCAAAACCAGGCTTTAGAATTAATTTTGATTGTAACACATAATAAATTTATTTCTCTTTTTATTACTTTTGTTTCTATTTTTATGCTATATTCTATTAAAATGCCTCTTTCAGTTAACTTTTTGTTTAGTTTATTTTTCCCTGTCATTATGGGGAGAAGCTATTAAAAGAATAAACATTACCAGGTAATAAATGTAAACTACTTTGCAAAGTAATTTTACACTGACTTCTTGAGGTAATTGTTTCTTTTGCATTTTTACATTGGTTGAGGAGAGAACAGGAAGGGGCTGACAATCTTGGGAATGTCCTCCTCCGGCTTCATGACAATAGGTCTGGCTATTGGGAGAATACTCCTCAGCTCTCTTTCTCGTAGGACTACCTTCGGCCATTTTTCTGCTCACTGTAAAGTGTCTGGTGCGTAGTCTCTGTGCTTATACTATTATTCCTAAGCCTGATGATACACTCGTCTTATGGTCTTCTCCTGTTTTTTTAGATATCAGCAATTTCTGTTCTAAGCTTAGCAGTTATTACATACCTGAACTGGAGGCATGGCTGGCTGATTCCTTCTAGCTCTGTCAGGTAGCGTCCCACCTCTAATATATCAATAGCTGAACCTTCTGTTAACCTTCTACTCAGTAGCCACAGCTGAGCCTGCGCTGGATATTGTGATGTCACAGAGTAGAATACTTGCTCCTCCCAAAGGCTCAGCTGAGACCCTCTGGCTTCAGCATTTTTTGTCTTGCGCATGATGGGAGGTGGAGAAGGTTAATCCTTTTATTTCTTAACTGAGCCCTAGAATCATAGGATCTTACTATGGGTGGAGGCCTTGGAGACCTAGTGACTAGATTTTAAAACTAACTCCCTTATTTTACAGATGGGGAAATTCAGATTCCAGGAAGGTAAGCGGTAGAGCTAAATCTAAACCCACGTGCCCCCCTTGTCAGCCCCCTGTCCTTCTGAACACTGCAACCCTGCTGGGTCCTACTCTGTGAAGTTTGTCAACATCATTGTACTCTGATAGATAGCTTGTTGGATGAGTTTTATCTGAATCCACCCATGACAAGAAACCATTCAGATAATGTGCATCGTGGGAAGAGAACAGAGTCTTAGGGAAGATCTTCCCTAAGATTAGGTTTTCTGACATTAGGTTTTCTGACAATCTATAGGTACCAGAAATAGCTAATTTTGGTCCTGGCCCACACTCAGAAATCCTGAGCCACCAGACCTATTCTAGATTAACAAGTAATGGGACTTCTGAGTAACTGATGTTTTAGATGAGATTTAATGATCAGAATGCCTAACCCGGGATTAGCGATGGCTGAAATGCCATATAAGGTTCTAGTGTTTGTTGAGAGAATGGGAAAGAATAACCGGTAAAGCAATAGATTTTCACTGGAATTTAACTCTCTTTCATACCATTCACTTTTTCTAGATACTGTCCCCATATGGCATTAAAAAATTATATGCATTGCATGAGATGACTTGTATCTTGAAGCCAGAGACTTGTACTTACAAAATTTCTCAAGAGGGGAACATATATTGCACTTTCATAACACCAACAACTAACATTTTACATCATGTTTTAGCATTTACAAGCTATTTTCACATATATCATTTCATTTAATCTTCACAGCTCAGTGAAGTAAACACTGTATTATTTTTAGTACAATTTTATGAGTGAGAAAATTATAACTTAGAGAGGTTGCTACTTGCACAAGATCACAAAGCTAATTAAGTGGAAAGAGTAACATCAGCTACAAACCAGATCTTCCAACCAAGCGTTTTCCCCACCACAGGGCTTCCCTGGGGTGGGAGGAATTGTCATGTGGTCTGGTAACACACTTGAAGGCAATTACATTAGGCAACCTTTTGACTAACAAAGAAGAAAGTGTTCCTCTGGGTCATAAATACTGCTTTACTAACCTCCTACATGTCTCAATAAAAACTTAGAGAAATGGTTAGTGAACACTAATTTCAAACTTCAAAATAATATAATCATTGCCCTTCAACCTGACAATTCCACATCTGTGAATTTTCCTAAGGGACTTATCATAGACATGAATAATATTTAGCTACAAGAGGTTCATTCTTTGAAGCATTGTTTATAATAGAAAACAAATATCTACTTAATATCTTCTGAAATAAGAGAATTTAAAAGTAATTTTTTTGTCACTACATAAATAAAAATGTAGTATAGTTACCTTAAGTGTCAAATAACCATAAAAACAGATATAATAAAGTCAGGCTCTGGGCCAGTCCTCTTCACCACTATACTCACAACAGCCATGACCCCACCACAACAGGAAGGTGAATGCAGCCCACACACAGGACACCCCTGGAACACCTGGTTCTGGTGACCGGGGGACTGCACTTCTGTGCCCCCACAGGACATCCCTATACAAGGCCACTCCTTTAAGACTGGGAGATGTAGCTGAATCATCTAATATATAGAAACAGAGTTAGGCAAAATGAGGAGAGTGAAGAATATGTTCCAAGTGAAAAAACAAAATGAAATCTCAGGAAAAGAACTGAACAAAGCAGACTACCCAATTGAGTTCAAAGTAATTGTCATAAAGCCATTTACTTTATGAGCTTAGGAGAGATTGGATGAACACAGAACTTCAATAAAGAGGCAGAATGTAAGAAAGTACCCATCAGAGATATGGGATACAATAACAGAAATCAACAATACACTAGAGGGAATATACAGATTAAGTGATACAAAATAATGGATCTGCAATCTTGAAGACAAGGTAGAGAAATCATCCAAACTGAAAAGAGAATTTTTTTTTTAAGATTTTATTTACTTGACAGACAGAGACCACAAGTAGGCAGAGAGGCAGGTAGAGAGAGAGAGGAGGAAGCAGGCTCCCCGCTGAGCAGAGAGCCCGATGCGGGGCTTAATCCCAGGACCCTGAGATCATGACCTGAGCCAAAGGCAGAGGCTTTAACCCACTGGGCCACCCAGGCACCCCTGAAAAGAGAATTTTTAAAAATATGAAGATAGTTAAAGGGAACCTGTAGGACAATATCAAGCATACTAACATTAATATTTTAGAGGTCCCAGAGAGAAAAGAGAGAGAGAGAGAAAGGGGCAGAAACTTTATTTGAAGAAATAATAGCTGAACATTTCGCTAACTTGACAAAAGAGACAGATAGATATCCAGGTCCAGGAATCCCAGAAAGTGCCAAGCAAGTTAAACACCAAGATAAATTGTAATTAGAATGTCAAAAACTAAAGACAAAGAGAGAATCTTAAAAGCAGCAAAAGAAGAGCAGTTACTTATGTATAGGGAACTGCTGGAAGACTAACAGCTGATCTTTCAAGTGGAAACCCTGCAAGCTAGAAAGCAGTGACATAATATATTTAAAGTGCTGAAAGGGAAAAAAAGAAAAAACAAACCTACAACCAGGAATACTGGGCAAGGTTATCATTCAAAATTGAAAGGAAGATAAAAAGTTTCTCAGATAAACAAAAGCTAAAGGAGTCCATTACCACTAAATAGGCTTTATTATAAGAAATATCAAAGGATGGGGTGTCTGGGTAGCTCATTCAGTTACTCTTGACTTCAGCTCAGGTCATGATCTCAGGGTTGTCAGATGGAGCCCCATTTTGCCTCCTTGCTGAGTGTGGAGCCTGCTGAAGATTCTCTCCCTCCCTCCCCTTCTACCTCTGCCCACTCCCACTCTCTCTCAAGGTTGGGGGTGGGGAATCAAAGGATTTCTTTAATTGGAAAAGGCCAAAACTAGAACGAAGAAAATATATGAAAGAAAAAAAATCTCATCAGTAAGGCAAACACATAGTAAAAATAGTGGATCAACTACTTATAAAGCTAATATAAAGGTTAAAAAACAAAAGTAGTAAAAACAACTTTACCATAATGATACACACAATAAGAAATGTACATATGAAATCAAAAACATAAAACATGGTGGATAGGGAATAAAAAAGTGCTTTTATAATGTGTTCCAACTTAAGCCACCAGCAACTTAAAAGAGTACTAAATACATAGGTTGTTACATATGAAATATATATATATATATATATGTATACATATATATATGTATAAACTACAAGCCAAAAAGCTATAATAGATACACAGAAAATAAAGAGAAAGAAACCCAAACATAACACTAAAGGAAATCATCAAATCACCAGGGAAGAGACAAGGCAAGAAGAAAGGAACAGAAAAGATCTATAGCTCTTTTGATCAGGACTGTGGTGCTGGCAGGATGAACCAAGTGTCGTGGTCTTCATACTTCCAGGAAGCTCCATACCCACCAAGAAGATTGGAAGTGGCATGATAAACAGTACAAGAAAGCCCATTTGAGCACAGCCCTGAAGGCTAACCCATTTGGAAGTATTTTCCATACGAAGAGAATTGTGCTAGAAAAAGTAGAGGATGAAGCCAAACAACCAAATTCTGCCATCAGGAAGTGTGTCAGGTCCAGCTGATCAAGAATGGCCTAGATAAATAAATAAATAAATCATAGCCTTTGTAATCATAGTTGTTTGAACTTTATTGAGGAAAATGATGAGGTTCTGGTTGATTGATTTGATCACAAAGGTCATGCTGTCAGTGACATTCCTGGCATTTGCTTTATGGTTGCCAAAGTAGCCAATGTCTCTCTTTTGGCCTTAAACGAAGGCAAGAAGGAAAGACCAAGATCATAAGTTTTAAAGGTGAAAACATGACAGTATTAAATTTTCATATACCAAAAAAAAAAAAAAAAAAAAAAGAAAAGAAAACCACAAAACAACCAGAAAAAGATTAACAAGCTAGAAATAAACACATACCTATAAATAGTAATTTAAATTTAAATGGATTAAATGCTCTAATCAAGGGGCGCCTGGGTGGCTCAGTGGTTTAAAGCCTCTGCCTTCAGCTCAGGTCATGATCCAAGAGTCTGGGATCGAGCCCCTCATCGGGCTCTCTGCTCGGCAGGGAGCCTGCTTCCCCCTCTCTCTCTGCCTGCCTCTCTGCCTACTTGTGATCTCTCTCTGTCAAATAAATAAAATCTTAAAAAAGAAAAGAAAAGAAAGGGTGGGTGAATGGATTAAAATAAGAAGACAAGACCCATCTATATGCTGCCTACAAGTGGCTCAGACAGACCTAAAGACATACAGACTTAAAGTGAAGGGATAGAAGAAGATATTCTATGCAAATAGAAACAAAAAGAAAGCAATATGTATATCAAACAAAAAGCTGTTATTTTTTTATTTTTTAAGATTTTATTTTAAGAGAGAGACTGAGCATGAGGAGGGGGAGGAACAGAGGGAGAGGGAGAAGCAGACTCCCCACTGAGCAGGGAACCCATCATGGGGCTTGATCCCAGTACCCCAGGATCATGATCTGAGCCAGAAGGCAGACACCCAACAGACTGAGCCACCCAGGTGCCCCAAAATGGACTTTAAAACAAAAGCAAAACAAAACAAAAGAAGAGACAAAAGGAGTAATACAACAAGCAGATAAAATAATTATAGATATTTATGCACACAACATAGGAGCACCTAAATATATAAAGCAAATATTAACAGACACAGAGGGAGAAATTAACAATAATACAATAATAATAGGGGACTTTAACACTCCACTTACATCAATGGATACATCATCTAGATGGAAATTAAGAAACATTGGCCCTAAATGACACATTAGACTAGAAGGATGTGATAGATATATACAGAACATTGCATTGAAGACAGCACAAGTGCTCAGGTGCACATGAAACATTCTTCAGTATAGATTACATTTCAGGCCACAAAACAAGTCTCATTAGATTCAAGATTGAAATCATATCAAGCATATATTTTTTATCACAATGGCATAGAAATCAATTACAAGAAGAAAACTGGGAATACAAATGCGGAGACTAAACAATATGCTACTAAACAATCAATGGGTCAATGAAAAAAATAAAATAGGAAATTTTAAAAAATATTATGTGACAAATTAAAATAAAAACACAACATTCCAAAATCTGCAGGACACAAAAGCAGTTTTAAGAGGAAATTTTATTAGTAATACAGGCCAACCTCAAGAACAAGAACAGTTTCAAATAAACAATCTAACCTTAAACCTAAAAAGAACTAGAGAAAGAATAACAAAGTTAGTAGAAGGAAGGAAGTAATAAAGATTAGAGTAGAAATAAATGAAATAGAGACTAAAAGAACAGTAGGTAAGATCAATGAAATTAAAAACTGGTTCTTTAAAAAATAAAACTGAGGAAACTTTAGCCAAATTCATCAACAGAAATAGAGAAAGGACTCAAGTAAATGAAGTCAGAAATGAAAGAGAAGTTGCAATTGATAGCATAGATATGTCAAAACTCATAAGAGATTACTAAAACAATTATATGCCAACAAATTGAACAGCCTAGAAGAAATGGATAAATTACCAGAAACAGAACCTTCTGAGACTGAATCAGGAAGAAGTAGAAAATATGAACAGACCGGTCACTCTTCATGAAATTGAATCAGTTATTAAAAGCCCAGGATCAAACAGCTTCATTGGTGAAATCTACCTAATATTTAAAGAAGAGTTAATACCTATTCTTCTCAAACTGTTCCAAATAATGGAAGAGAAAGGAATGCTTCCAAACACATATACAAGACCAGCATTACCCTGATACCTAAATCAGACAAAGACACTATAAGAAAATTACAGGCCAAGATCCCTTATGTTCATAGAGGCAAGAATTCTCAAAAAAGATTAGCAAACCAAATTCAACACTATATTGAAGGGATCATACACCATGATCGAGTGGGATCTATTCCAGTGAGTCAAGGGTGGTTAAACATCTGCAAGTCGATGTCATACACCACATTAACAAAACAAAGGATAAGAATCATGATCATCTCAACAGAAGCAGAATGCTTCTAAACATCCATTAATTATGAAAACTCTCAACAAAGTGGAAGTGGGGGGAATATACCTCAACACAATAAAGGCCATATATGAAAAACCCACAGCTAGCGTCACGCTCGTTGGAGAAAAACTGAAAGCTTTTCCTCAAACATCAGAAACGAGACAAGGATGTTCACGCTTCCACTTTTATTCAACATGGTATTGGAAGTCTTAGCCACAGCAGTTCAGCGAGGAAAAGAAATAAAAGACATCCAAATTGGAAAGGAAGAAGGAAAACTATTCGCAATAGCATGATACTATATATAGAAAACCCTCAAGACTCCATGAAAAAGAAACTATTAGAACTAATAAACGAAATTCAATAAAGTTGCAGGATATAAATCAGTATACAAAATACATTGCATTTCTAATACACGAATAACTATCAAAAAGAGAAGTTAAGAAAGCAATCCCATTTGCAGTTGCATCAAAAAGAAGATCTAGGAATAAGTTTAACCAAGAAGGTGAAAGACTGTGAGACATTGATGAAAGAAATTAAAGATGATAGAAATAAATGGAAAGATATTCCATGCTCATGGGGTGGAAGACTTTATAAATTTATATTATATATAATATTTGTTTTATTTAATAATAATATATAAATTATATATAATATTCATATACATATGAATATTGCTTATCCATAAAAAAAGAATGAAATCTTTCTACTCATAATAACATGGATAGACCTAGATGGTATTACACTAAGGGAAATAAGTGAGACTGAGAAATACAAATACTGGATGATTTCACTTACATATGCAATACAAAAAGCAAAACGAATGAACAAACAAAACAGAAAGTTATAGATACAGAGAATAAGTTGAAGGTTACCAGCAGGGAGGCAGACGGGCGATGGATAATGAGGTTCAGTCATCTAGACAGGGTTATATTATACAGGATAGGGAATATAGTCAGTAATATTGCAACAACTTTGCATGGTGTTATAAGGTAACTAGACTTATTGTGGTGACCATTTTGTGATGTATATATCTACGAAATCACTATGTTGTACACTTGAAACAAATTCAATATCGTATGTCAATTATTCTTTGATTAAAAAAAGAATACAAAGTAATGCTATTAATGCATTGATTTTGTTGCTAATACCTGGCAAAAACTGTGACTGATTTAATCAAATCACAATTAATACCCTTTATTCCTGTCTTGATCTTCACCTTTCTGCATTAGATACCTTTTTTCACCACCATTGTACAACAGGTTCTGTGAGGAAAAGAAACGTAATGCATATCTGATTCCAAATGGCAATTACATAGCTGGGATACTAAATGCCTTTTAACTTCCCAAAGTGACCTTTTGATGTACTTCAGAAAAGAGCACAGCTGTGACATGGGCAGTCAGTATGTGAGAATTCACCCTAGCCCTCTATGTGATTTTCACTAATGGCTCTCAGGAACCGTGCTACAGCCTGGAAAGCATTTCAGAAATTTGTGAGTGTTTTTGGTTGTTGCAATCATTATGCGTTGGAGGTACTCCTGGCTTTGTGAAGCAGAGGCTAGAGATGTTAGCCTGCAATGTCAGGCATGTTCCCATGTGAACAAGAATTGACTGATAATTCCCAGTGACTTTATATATCTCTCAGAATATCCAAGTCAGTGAAAAAACTAGTGAACCAGACCTAAATATTATTCATAATTTATAATTACCTAAGCCAGATCTGAATCCTTCTAATACGTAAATGCAAAATGTTTGCACAGTTTTAATATACACTGATTTTTCCAGAATGCAGCAGCTTTGTACATCAGGTAAGACCATATACTTGTTTCTTTACAACTTTACCAATGTTCACAATTTTGAAAAAAACAGCCTATCCGATGGTCATGGTGCCCTGAAGTCACCCTGAAACTCACCTGTATTTGTCTACACTAGCATCTCAGCAAATCTCCCATTATCTTCTCCACCATAGTCAAGCTCAAGCATTTAACTACTAAAATGTATATTTGTTTATATGAATTATTTTCTTTAGTTTCTCCTTTTATCCAGGGTAGGGGATTATATTGACTTTTTATCAAATTTTAAATTTTTAAAATTTAAAATTTTACAATTTTTAAATTTTATTAAATTTTTATTTAATTATGCACATAGGCAGGCTATCTGTGACTATCATTTCAGAATTTGACATGAGGGGATAAAGCATTGTCATTAAAAGGGAACAGTGGCCCTGACAGTGTTGAGCACCACTCAGTTCTAAGAAGTCATCTGAGATATTCATGGGCATAACTGGGGATCTCACTGGGAGCCACACATTTTTCAACAAGTCGATTATCACTATGCTTCCTTCCTTGACCTTGTTACAGTATTGGCAGAAGCAATAGTATCTGCAAAATTGCAGGCTCAATATCCTATGTTTTTCGATTACTCAAAAAAATGTAAGCACTGAAAATGTTTCAAACGCATTCATGCAATACCAAAAAATAATCTCATACATGAGTTGTGGCACATATTACATATCATGCTTTAGGAAACACAGGACTTTCCATTCTCATGATATAGAAGAATGCTCACAGATATTAGTGCAAAAGTTGGTACCAATATTTAAGATTTTATTTATTTATTTGAGAGAGAGAGAGCACAAGCAGGGGGACCAGCAGAGGGAGAGAGGGAGATGGAGAAGCAGGCTCCCTGCTGAACAGGGACCTGGATGTAGAGCTTGATCCCAGGACCCTGGGATCACTACCTGAGCTGAAGGCAGACACGTAACCAACTAAGCCACCCAGGTGCCCCAAGTAGGTACCATTTTTAATAAATACACATACTGGGGAAAATTTGAAAGGTCCACACCAAATTATCAACAGTGGTTATCTCAGAATGGGAGACGATGTGTGATTCCATTCTTACTTGTTTACCTTTTCTAAATGTTTTAGAATGGATGTATGTTCTTAAATGAAGAAAAAAGGCTATTTGAAGTATACATATATAGTAGATAAAATTGGAAAGAGCTACGGAACATTTATATTCATATATACATCTCTGTAGCGTTGCTTCTATAGTGAAATCAGTGTACAACATACATTTTTCTATTTCTTTTTATTTATTACCCATTTACATTATCAAATTCCTCTTATTGCACAAAGTGGAAAGACCTATAGAGCTAGCAGAGATTCATTAGAAGAATCATAAAGCGAACCAACAATTTCCCTACTTTCACTAGTATTTTTAGTAGTGTCCATGGATTAAATGAATAATTTCCAAAACTTAGTTTAAAAGTCACCTTTCTTAGAACAAAGGATTCTCATGGTAGGATCTGGATTGAGTTTCTTTTTCCTGAACTGAGCTCCTTTCAGTTATCTTAGGAGATTAAAATCACATCCTAGAGATGCCAGGGTGGCTCAGTTGGTTAAGCAGCTGCCTTCGGCCCAGGTCATGATCCCAGCATCCTGGGATCGAGTCCCACATCAGACTCCTTGCTCCGCAGGGAGCCTGCTTCTCCCTCTGACTCTGCCTGCCACTCTGTCTGCCTCTGCTTGCTCTCGCTCTCTCTCTCTCTCTGACAAATAAATAAATAAAATCTTAAAAAAAAAAAAAAATCACACCCTAACTTGTGTTTTATGTTATCTGAGCAGATAGTTAATACTTTACATTTTGCAAACGTAAGGACTACATCAGTTCTTTTGTGGAGGGCTCTATAATGAAACACAGGCGACAACTGGAGAAGAGGTAAGCAAAGCCTCAGACACAGAGCCCACAAAGGTTTCAGGTCCCTCAGACAGTGGGGGAATGAAAGAAAACCTCTGCAAGCAGGTGTTCTTTAGACAAAATAAATTATAAATGGAAGTCAGAGTTCAGAGTTTCTTTTTTTTTCATTTATTTTTAATTTTTTTTATTATGTTCAATTAGCCAATGATTAGTACATCATTAGTTTGTTTATTTATTTATTTATTTATTCGAGTTCAAAGTTTCTTGCTCAGTTGTGGAGGAGAATTTTGTGGGAAGTGGGGTGGGAAATACTCCTTTTGTCAACACTTAAATTCCGCTTCAAGCCAGAAGTTTTCAAATTGTGGGCTACAGACCACCTACATCAGAACGACCTGCTTTATTTTTTCAAAAAATTAGTGTGGATTCCCACGTAACTCCCTGGTTTTACTGCCACTGAATTTTAAGAGCTGGATTAGGGAACCCATGCTGAAGCAAACCCTCCAGGTGATTCTACCGTGCAGAAATGTTTGAGAACAATTGCTGTAGGCCAGAGGCTCCCAAACTTCAGAGTAGAACATCAGAGTGTCTGGAGGATTTGTTAAAACACAGATTGCTTACCCCACCTTCAGGTTTCTGGTTCTGGAGGCCTAGGAGAGGCCCAGGACTTTATATTTTTAACAAGTTCCCACGTAATGATGGAGCAAATGGTTGGAACTACACTTTGAAAACCCTGTGCTCAGCCCAAGAAACCAGGGAGATTCTACAAGCATTTCTAAAGACCTGGGAAATGCAATTTGAGACTTGAGTATTTTTATTAAAGACTTGGAAAAGAATTTATTGAGGAAGTTTGTCCTTACTCTGGTTTTTATTTTCTTTAGTATTTTTTTCCACAAATAATTCTTTTTCCACTGAAATGCTTGCAATCTATGTCCATCCATTCAGGATTCTCCAAGTAATAATAAACAGCATCAATTCCCTTCATTTTGCACCTTTTATATTTGAGAATATTGAAGAATTAGTACAACTGATGCTTGATTTTTCAGATGCCTGCATTAATTTGATTTCAGTGACCCACGGAACACTGATGTTAGCATATCAACAATTACCAGAGCTTTAGCTACAAAATAGGGAAGAGATATGAGCAGCCTATGTGAAATTTTAAATAAGTCTTCATGGACTGTCCTTTAAAGGATATTATGAGAATTCAACATAAACCCAAAAGCAAATCTAAAGCTATGCCTTTTCCCAAGCCAAGGCCCTTATGCTAAATAAAAATATAAGCATGCCTGGAAAATCAGAAAGCTATATATTGCTAATGTTTGTTCCCATGAGACCCACCTCATGTACTCATAGAATCATAATATTTTTTCAAAACAAAGGTAGTACTGTACACCCTAACATAATTCATTTTTAAGCAGTGCTGATGACATTTGTAAAAGAAAATGTCAGCCAAACTGCAATAAAACATTTCCTGCCCAATAAAAGTAGTTTGGGTTGAGTGCTTTAAAATTTTTGGCTTTGGAAGGTTAAAATAATAAGTGAATCACAGATCCAAAAAATACAATGCTAACTTTATTACCAGATAGAGTTTATTCTGCATTGTAACCGAAGTCTCAGGGACTTCTCAGTTTAAGTAATAGAAGGTCGGCTCCTCCCCGAAGAACAGAAAGTTATATAGAGGGCCAATGAGAAACATTTTAGGAAATTTAAAAAAAAAAAAAAAACTTGTATTTCCAGCAGAGTTATTAACACTATCATTTTAGGAGTTAAATCCTGAATTCAGATTCTTTCCTAGTTTCCTCATCTATAAAGTGGAAATAATGATACATCCTTTGCAGAAGTGTTGCAAAGAAGAAATTAGATGGTGAATAATTTACTTAGCATGGTCAAAGCACGTTGGAAGTTCTCAATGATAAATCAGTTTGATTTAGACTCTTATTAGCTTTGTTATTAGAGAGGAAAATTACATACTGTGGGTTTAAAGGAAAAAGAGATCAGATATGCTTGGGAGACTAAAGACTTTAGTCAGTATGTGGGCTTTGTGAAGAGCCTTAAAGAATGCATCGTATTTATTTAGGGCAAGATGGAGGAGCTGTCTTTCTCTAATCCTGGCACACAGACCCTTATCCTGCCAGTGTAACTTCCTTAAGGGACATGGGCAGAGATGGAAACTTTGTATATGTTAAAATTTACAATTTGCATTACAATTTAATTTATAATTCACAATACTTATTGTACCTAGTCAACTCAGTTATTCAATAAATTCTTATTTCTCTCTTTGATTTGAAACAAGGCAATACTTGTTGAGGTGCCCTGATTTAATAGTCAAAAAAACAAGTAAAGGATATTTTGAGTAAGTGTTATTGTGAAATAATTTCAAAAGAGCATACTTGTTATTAATGACAAGCAATGTATTATGCACTTTTTGGCTTGTCATCTTGACTATGGAGTACATGTTGTAAGGAAGAAAAGTGGGTAATTATATTTCACATGAACATCAAATTGAGTGTTCCTTCCTTGTAGTTTTGTAAAGTAGAATTGTGGCAAGATTGTCCCTAGTTAATGCCAGGAAAAATGGAAAATAAATGTCTTTTTAAAAAATGTCTCTTATATAAACAAGTAAAACCTGCTAAAGTGGTTTGCAGTCATTGAACATAGGTCAATTCCCATTAAAACAAACTTCATGGGTAAGTCGGAATTATTTTGTTGTGTTGGTATTTTGTTGTATCAAATATTGTTTAGCATGAAATTAAATATATAAAGCTTATATCAGAGCAAAATAAATATCAATGTTATTATTATTAAACCATTATTGGCAAACAATTTTTGCAGTTAAAAAGTTTTAATTCTACTTTTGTTTATCTTACAGGTGCAAACTTATAGCTCAAAAGTTGAACAAGTGCTTTTGAAATCTTATTCTATATAGTAGTTAATTTTCCCCTTAGATGCCTATTTTAATAATTACTTTCAAGATATCTATCAGAAAACCACAATTGAGATTGTGTCATTAAGATTTGTGTATTCTGCATTAAAATGATCTAAGAGGTTCTAATATTCGTTAGCATTCTGTATCTCAATCTCATTCCCAAGGAATTTCTATATTATAGGACCTTGTTTGGGACTATAGTTATTATCTGGATTTTAATGGTATCACTATTATTAAAGTTTGGTATAGAATGCTGGACTCTAGTCATTGGAGAAACTTCTAGAATCTCCCGTGAATGTGATGTTTGGAATACTCTACCCTGATTTTGGAGATAAAGTAGATCATTATCTGGAAACTCCCTACAACTCTCTCTTCCACCTACTCCCTTACCTTAATTATGTGCAAATCCCATCTAGAGCCATTCCTCAGTCCCTTGGGAACCTTTGCTGTATGTATTAATCAGCTTTTATGGTGTACCAAAAATTCTCACTGATTTCCAATAGCAAAACTTTTTTGTCTTACTTACAGGTTGGTTGGGCAGTGACATCAGTCCTGCTCTGAGCTTCAGGTCATGTTCAGTCAGGTATGTTCCATGAGTCTTTCATTCTAGGAGGGAGGTCAAACGAACAATGGCTCCTAGGCAAATTCTTCTTAACGTAGAGGGTGGGAACATAAAAGGCAAAATGGTCAAGCCAAATGGTGCAAATGCTTACAAAGCTTCTGCTCACGTTCGTTGGCCAAAACAGCTAAGGCGGTTAACATCAATGGAGAAGGTAGGATAGTCTTTATGTAAGTGAAAAAGGAGAGACAGAAGCGATAATTTGCTGGAGAGCAATCCCACTCAACATACCATACAGGACAGTCACCGGGTAGACAAAAATAGCCCATCGCAGAAGGGGAAGCTGTCACTGGTCTGTAGCAATTCTGAAATCTCACTGGGCAAATGTTGCCAGGTTCCCAACCTGAAGGTGGGAAATATTCTTTGATTAGAATCCAAGTCTGTTCCCTGGGAATAGCTTTTCTTTTCATTGTTCTCATGACTCTTGGCTCTACCTTCTGAGAGGTAATTTTCCATTGTCCTTCTTGGCCACTTCTAAATGAAAATATGTACCCCCTGACAGCTGAGCAGCTTCCTTATCCTGCTACCCGCCTGCAGAATGTTGGGGACCCTAAGGTCTTTAATTTTGCATGGTTCGTTTCTTTTTATTATTGAAGTATAGTTGACATACAATGTTTTCTTAGTTTCAGGTGTGTGGCCCACTGAGGATTCAACAATTCTGTGGCTTACACAATGTTCACCATGATAAGAGCAGTTACCATCTGTCACCATGAATGTTACTACAGTATTATTGACTATATTACCAGTTCTGTACTTTTTATCTCCATAACTTATTTATTTTATAACTGGAAGTTTGCGCCTCAATTTCATTCACTTATTTCACCCTTTCCCTAACCCCCTCTCCCTTGGCAACCATGGGTTGTTCACTGTATTTATGAGACTGTTTCTGTTATTCTTTATTTGTTTACTCATTTGTTTTGATTTTTAGATTCCACTTGTAAGTGAAATCATATGGTATTTGCTTTTCTTTGTCTGACTTATTCACTGAACGTAAATACTCTCTAGGTCCATCCATGTTGTCACATGTGGCAAGATCTCATTCATTTTTATGTTGGTTCAATAATACTCCTCTGTGTGTGTGTGTGTGTGTGTGTGTGTGTGTGTATCACATCTTTTTTATCCATCTATCGATGGGCATTTAGGTTTCTTCCATATCTTGGCTATTATAAATAATGCTGCAGGGGACGAGTCAAGATGGCGGAGAAGTAGCAAGCTGAGACTGCTTCAGCTAGCCGGAGATCAGCTAGATAGCTTATCTAAAGATTGCAAACACCTGAAAATCCATCGGCAGATTGAAGAGAAGAAGAACAGCAATTCTGGAAACAGAAAAACAACCACTTTCTGAAAGGTAGGACCGGCGGAGAAGTGAATCCAAAGCGACAGGAAGATAGACCCCGGGGGGAGGGGCCGGCTCCCGGCAAGCGGCGGAGCAACCGCGCACAAAATCAGGACTTTTAAAAGTCTGTTCCGCTGAGGGACATCGCTCCAGAGGCTAAACCGGGGCGAAGCCCACACGGGGTCAGCGTGGCCTCAGGTCCCGCAGGGTCACAGAAGGATCGGGGGTGTCTGAGTGTCGCAGAGCTTGCAGGTATTGGAACGGGAAAGCCGGCTGCAGAGACAGAGCCGACAGTAAGCTCACAGCTCGGGGTTACCTTGAACCGGTCGCAGGCTCGGTGAGCTCGGAGCGTGGCCGGAGGTCAGGCAGACGGGAGTAACTGGGCGCGGTTCTCTGAGGGCGCACTGAGGAGTGGGGCCCTGGGCTCTCGGCTCATCCGGCCGGAGACCAGGAGGCCGCCATTTGTATTCCCGTCCTCCGGAACTCTACGGAAAGCGCTCAGGGAACAAAAGCTCCTGAAAGCAAACCCAAGCGGATTACTCACCCCAGCCCCGGGTAAGGGCGGTGTAATTCCGCCTGGGGCAAAGACACTTGAGAATCACTAAAACAGGCCCCTCCCCCAGAAGATCAACAAGAAATCCAGGCGAGACCAAGTTCACCTACCAAGGAGTGTGGTTTCAATACCAAGGAGAGCAGCAGAATTCCAGAGGAGGAGAAAGCCAAGCACGGAACTCATGGCTTTTTTCCTGTGATTTTTTTTAGTCTTGCAGTTAATTTAATTTTTTCTTTTTCTTTTTTTTTTTTTTTTCTTCTCACCTTCGGGTAAAATTTTTTTTTTTAACTGTTACCTTTTTCTTTTTTAACGATTTTTTACTAGTTTATCTAATATATATATATTTTTTCTTTTTTACATTTTTCTCAGGTGTTTTCTTTTTTTAAAAAATTTTTTTTCTTTTCTTTTTTCTTTTTTTTTCTTTCTTTCTTTTTGAACCTCTTTTTATCCCCTTTCTCCCCACTCACGATTTTGGATCTCTTCTAATTTGGTTAAAGCATATTTTCCTGGGGTTGTTGCCACCTTTTTAGTATTTTATTTGCCCCTTCATTTACTCTTATCTGGCCAAAATGACAAGACGTAAAAATTCAACACAAAAAAAAGAACAAGAGGCAGTACCGAAGGCTAGGGACCTAATCAATACAGACATCGGTAATATGTCAGATCTAGAGTTCAGAATGACAATTCTCAAGGTTCTAGCCGGGCTCGAAAAAGGCATGGAAGATATTAGAGAAACCCTCTCGAGAGATATAAAAGCCCTTTCTGGAGAAATAAAAGAACTAAAATCTAACCAAGTTGAAATCAAAAAAGCTATTAATGAGGTGCAATCAAAAATGGAGGCTCTCACTGCTAGGATAAATGAGGCAGAAGAAAGAATTAGTGATATAGAAGACCAAATGACAGAGAATAAAGAAGCTGAGCAAAAGAGGGACAAACAGCTACTGGACCACGAGGGGAGAATTCGAGAGATAAGTGACACCATAAGACAAAACAACATTAGAATAATTGGGATTCCAGAAGAAGAAGAAAGAGAGAGGGGAGCAGAAGTAATACTGGAGAGAATTATTGGGGAGAATTTCCCCAATATGGCAAAGGGAAAGAGCATCAAAATTCAGGAGGTTCAGAGAACGCCCCTCAAAATCAATAAGAATAGGCCCACACCCCGTCACCTAATAGTAAAATTTACAAGTCTCAGTGACAAAGAGAAAATCCTGAAAGCAGCCCGGGAAAAGAAGTCTGTAACATACAATGGTAAAAATATTAGATTGGCAGCTGACTTATCCACAGAGACCTGGCAGGCCAGAAAGAGCTGGCATGATATTTTTAGAGCACTAAACGAGAAAAACATGCAGCCAAGAATACTATATCCAGCTAGGCTATCATTGAAAATAGAAGGAGAGATTAAAAGCTTCCAGGACAAACAACAACTGAAAGAATTTGCAAATACCAAACCAGCTCTACAGGAAATATTGAAAGGGGTCCTCTAAGCAAAGAGAGAGCCTACAAGTGGTAGATCAGAAAGGAACAGAGACCATATACAATAACAGTCACCTTACAGGCAATACAATGGCACTAAATTCATATCTCTCAATAGTTACCCTGAATGTGAATGGGCTAAATGCCCCTGTCAAAAGACACAGGGTATCAGAATGGATAAAAAAACAAAACCCATCTATATGTTGCCTCCAAGAAACTCATTTTAAGCCCGAAGACACCTCCAGATTTAAAGTGAGGGGGTGGAAAAGAATTTACCATGCTAATGGACATCAGAAGAAAGGAGGAGTGGCAATCCTTATATCAGATCAATTAGATTTTAAGCCAAAGACTATAATAAGAGATGAGGAAGGACACTATATCATACTCAAAGGGGCTGTCCAACAAGAAGATTTAACAATTTTAAATATCTATGCCCCCAACGTGGGAGCAGCCAACTATATAAACCAATTAATAACAAAATCAAAGAAACACATCAACAACAATACAATAATAGTAGGGGACTTTAACACTCCCCTCACTGAAATGGACAGGTCATCCAAGCAAAAGATCAGCAAGGAAATAAAGGCCTTAAACGACACACTGGACCAGATGGACATCACAGATATATTCAGAACATTTCATCCCAAAGCAACAGAATACACATTCTTCTCTAGTGCACATGGAACATTCTCCAGAATAGATCACATCCTCGGTCCTAAATCAGGACTCAACCGGTATCAAAAGATTGGGATCATTCCCTGCATATTTTCAGACCACAATGCTCTAAAGCTAGAACTCAACCACAAAAGGAAGTTTGGAAAGAATCCAAATACATGGAGACTAAACAGTATCCTTCTAAAGAATGAATGGGTCAACCGGGAAATTAAAGAAGAATTGAAAAAAATCATGGAAACAAATGATAATGAAAATACAACGGTTCAAAATCTGTGGGACACAACAAAGGCAGTCCTGAGAGGAAAATATATAGCGGTACAAGCCTTTCTCAAGAAACAAGAAAGGTCTCAGGTACACAACCTAACCCTACACCTAAAGGAGCTGGAGAAAGAACAAGAAAGAAACCCTAAGCCCAGCAGGAGAAGAGAAATCATAAAGATCAGTGCAGAAATCAATGAAATAGAAACCAAAAAAACAATAGAACAAATCAACGAAACTAGGAGCTGGTTCTTTGAAAGAATTAATAAAATTGATAAACCCCTGGCCCGACTTATCAAAAAGAAAAGAGAAAGGACCCAAATAAATAAAATCATGAATGAAAGAGGAGAGATCACAACTAACACCAAAGAAATACAAACTATTATAAGAACATACTATGAGCAACTCTACGGCAATAAATTTGACAATCTGGAAGAAATGGATGCATTCCTAGAAACATATAAACTACCACAACTGAACCAGGAAGAAATAGAAAGCCTGAACAGACCCATAACCAGTAAGGAGATTGAAACAGTCATTAAAAATCTCCAAACAAACAAAAGCCCAGGGCCAGATGGCTTCCCCGGGGAATTCTACCAAACATTTAAAGAAGAACTAATTCCTATTCTCCTGAAACTGTTCCAAAAAATAGAAATGGAAGGAAAACTTCCAAACTCATTTTATGAGGCCAGCATCACCTTGATCCCAAAACCAGACAAGGATCCCACCAAAAAAGAGAGCTATAGACCAATATCCTTGATGAACACAGATGCGAAAATACTCAACAAAATACTAGCCAATAGGATTCAACAGTACATTAAAAAGATTATTCACCACGACCAAGTGGGATTTATTCCAGGGCTGCAAGGTTGGTTCAACATCCGCAAATCAGTCAATGTGATACAACACATCAATAAAAGAAAGAACAAGAACCATATGATACTCTCCATAGATGCTGAAAAAGCATTTGACAAAGTACAGCATCCCTTCCTGATCAAAACTCTTCAAAGTGTAGGGATAGAGGGCACATACCTCAATATCATCAAAGCCATCTATGAAAAACCCACCGCAAATATCATTCTCAATGGAGAAAAACTAAAAGCTTTTCCACTAAGGTCAGGAACACGGCAGGGATGTCCATTATCACCACTGCTATTCAACATAGTACTAGAGGTCCTAGCCTCAGCAATCAGACAACAAAAGGAAATTAAAGGCATCCAAATCGGCAAAGAAGAAGTCAAATTATCACTCTTCGCAGATGATATGATACTATATGTGGAAAACCCAAAAGACTCCACTCCAAAACTGCTAGAACTTATACAGGAATTCAGTAAAGTGTCAGGATATAAAATCAATGCACAGAAATCAGTTGCACTTCTCTACACCAACAGCAAGACAGAAGAAAGAGATATTAAGGAGTCAATCCCATTTACAATTGCATCCAAAACCATAAGATATCTAGGAATAAACCTAACCAAAGAGACACAGAATCTATACTCAGAAAACTATAAAGTACTCATGAAAGAAATTGAGGAAGACACAAAGAAATGGAAAAATGTTCCATGCTCCTGGATTGGAAGAATAAATATTGTGAAAATGTCTATGCTACCTAAAGCAATCTACACATTTAATGCAATTCCTATCAAAGTACCATCCACCTTTTTCAAAGAAATGGAACAAATAATGCTAAAATTTATATGGAACCAGAAAAGACCTCGAATAGCCAAAGGGATATTGAAAAAGAAAGCCAACGTTGGTGGCATCACAATTCCGACTTCAAGCTCTATTACAAAGCTGTCATCATCAAGACAGCATGGTACTGGCACAAAAACAGACACATAGATCAATGGAACAGAATAGAGAGCCCAGAAATAGACCCTCAAATCTATGGTCAACTCATCTTCGACAAAGCAGGAAAGAATGTCCAATGGAAAAAAGACAGCCTCTTCAATAAATGGTGCTGGGAAAACTGGACAGCCACATGTAGAAAAATGAAATTGGACCATTTCCTTACACCACACACAAAAATAGACTCAAAATGGATGAAGGACCTCAATGTGCGAAAGGAATCCATCAAAATCCTTGAGGAGAACACAGGCAGCAACCTCTTCGACCTCTGCCGCAGCAACATCTTCCTAGGAACAACGCAAAAGGCAAGGGAAGCAAGGGCAAAAATGAACTATTGGGATTTCATCAAGATCAAAAGCTTTTGCACAGCAAAAGAAACAGTTAACAAAACCAAAAGACAACTGACAGAATGGGAGAAGATATTTGCAAACGACATATCAGATAAAGGACTAGTGTCCAGAATCTATAAAGAACTTAGCAAACTCAACACCCAAAGAACAAATAATCCAATCAAGAAATGGGCAGAGGACATGAACAGACATTTCTGCAAAGAAGACATCCAGATGGCCAACAGACACATGAAAAAGTGCTCCATATCACTCGGCATCAGGGAAATACAAATCAAAACCACAATGAGATATCACCTCACACCAGTCAGAATGGCTAAAATCAACAAGTCAGGAAATGACAGATGCTGGCGAGGATGTGGAGAAAGGGGAACCCTCCTACACTGTTGGTGGGAATGCAAGCTGGTGCAGCCACTCTGGAAAACAGCATGGAGGTTCCTCAGAATGTTGAAAATAGAACTGCCCTATGACCCAGCAATTGCACTATTGGGTATTTACCCTAAAGATACAAATGTAGTGATCCAAAGGGGCACATGCACCCGAATGTTTATAGCAGCAATGTCCACAATAGCCAAACTATGGAAAGAACCTAGATGTCCATCCACAGATGAATGGATCAAGAAGATGTGGTATATATACACAATGGAATACTATGCAGCCATCAAAAGAAATGAAATCTTGCCATTTGCGACAACATGGATGGAACTAGAGCGTATCATGCTTAGCGAAATAAGTCAAGCAGAGAAAGACAACTATCATATGATCTCCCTGATATGAGGAAGTGGTGATGCAACATGGAGGCTTAAGTGGGTAGGAGAAGAATAAATGAAACAAGATGGGATTGGGAGGGAGACAAACCATAAGTGACTCTTAATCTCACAAAACAAACTGAGGGTTGCTGGGAGGAGGGGGTTTGGGAGAAGGGGGTGGGATTATGGACATTGGGGAGGGTATGTGCTTTGGTGAGTGCTGTGAAGTGTGTAAACCTGGTGATTCACAGACCTGTACCCCTGGGGATAAAAATATATGTTTATAAAAAATAAAAAAATATATATAAATAAAAAAAATAAATAATGCTGCAATAAACAAAGGGTTGCATGTATTCTTTGGAATTAGCATTGTCATTTTCTTTGGTTAAATACCCAGTAGTAGAATTATAGATTATATGGTATGTCAATTTTTAATTTTGGGAGGAACTCCTTACTGTCCCACAATGACTGCACCAATTTCCATTCCCAGCAACAAGGGTTATTTTTTCTCCAGGTCTTCACCAGCACTTCTTATTTTTTGTCTTTTTGATACTAGCCATTCTTACTGGTATGAGGTAATATCTCATCATAGTTTTCATTTGCATTTCCCTGATGGTTATTGATTTTGAGCATCTTTTCATGTGTCTGTTGGCCATCTGTATGTCTTCTTTGGAAAAATGTCTATTTCAGGTCCTCTGCTCATTTTTTAATCCAACTCTCTGGTTTTTTGCTGCGGAGTTGTATAAGTTCTTTTTATATTTTGCATATTAACTTATCAGATTTATTATTTGCAATTATTCTCTCCCATTCAGTGGGTTAATTTTTCCATTTTGTTGATGGTTTTCTTCACTGTACAAAAGCTTTTTATTCTGATGTAGTCACAGTAGTTTACTTTTGCTTTTGTTGTCCTTGCCTGAGGAGATACATCCAGAAAAGCATTGCCAAGGCCGATGTTCATGATATGACTAGCCTTTTTTTTTTTTTTTTTTTTTTTAGGATTTTTATGGTTTCAGGTCTCCCATTTTGGCCTTCATCTATTTCAGTTTATTTTTTGCATATGTTGTAAGTGGTCCAATTTCATTCTTTTGTATGAATTGGATAACATGTAGCTATTTCGTTTTCCCAACACCATTTATTGAAGAAACTGTTCTTTTCCCATTGTATATTCTTGTCTCCTTTGTCATAGATTAATTGACCATATAAGCATGGATTTATTCCAGGGCTCTCTGTTCTGTTCTGTCCATTTATCTATGTATTTATTTTTGTGTCAATACAATACTGTTTTGATTACAGCTTTATGGCATAATTTGCAACCAGGAGTGTAATATCTCCAGTTTTGTTCTTTCTCAAGATTGCTGTGGCCATTTGGGAGACTTAAAATTCCAGATGACTTTTAGGATTCATTTTTCTGAAAATACTACTCGTATTTTGATAGCAATTGCATTAAATTTGCAGATTGTTTGGAGTAGTATGGATATTTTAACAATATTAATTCTTCCAATCCATGAACATGGTATCTTTCCATTTGTTTATGTCATCTTCAGTTCTTTCATCATATCTTAAAGTTTTCAGAGTACAGGTCTTTCACTTCCTTGGTTAAATTTCTTTCTACATATTTTCTTTCTTTCTTTTTTTTTTTTGATGCAATTGTAAATAGAATTTTTTTTCTTAATTTCTCTTTCTGCCACTTTGTTATTAATGTGTAAAACTACAACAGACTTCTGTTTATTAATTCCATATGCTGCAAATTTCCTGAATTCATTTGTTAGTTCTAATAAGCTTTTGGTGGAGTCTTTAGGATTTTCTTTGTATAGTATCATGGCATCTGTAAATAGTGAGTTTTGCTTCTTCCTTGGCAATTTAAATGTCTTTTATTTCTTTTTCTTCTCTGACTGCTGCTGCAAAGGCTTCCAGTACTGCATTGAACAAAAGTGGCAAGAGTCAACATCCTTGTCTTGCTCTTGATCTTAGATGAAAAACTTTTAGTCTTTCAGTTTTTTATATAAAATTTTAATTGAAAATAATTTTAGGGGAGCCTGAGTGGCTCAGTGGGTTAAGCCTCTGTTTTTGGCTCAGGTCATGATCTCAGGGTCCTGGGATCGAGCCCCATGTTGGGCTCTTTGCTCAGCGGGGAGCCTGCTTCCCCCTCTCTCTCTGCCTGCCTCTCTGCCTACTTGTGATCTCTCTTTCTCTGTCAAATAAATAAATAAATAAATAATCTTTTAAAAAATAATTTTAGATTTACACAGAAGTTACTAAGATAATACAGAGAGTTCCATGTACCCAACACCTAACTCTCACTATTATTAAAATTTTACATTAGTATGGTATAGTTGTTACAATTAATGAACCAATTTTGATATCTTATTATTCTAAGGTCTTTTTCATGGCTTAAAGAGTCACATTCTCTTTTAATCCAGGCAATAGTGTTTTTGGAGTTATATTTCTCCCCAAAAACTATTTTTAATTTTTGTATGTGATAAAATTAGCTCCATGAAACAACTATATCTACAGTAATTTTCCAGCCATGTCTCTCTCTCTCTAGGCTTAATTATAGAGTTTGAGCTTATTAAGTTAGTGGAACCTAGTCCATATCTCTTTTCTATGAGCTATTTAGTCTAGATAAGAGAATTCATTGGATACCACCTTAATCCATTAACACATTTAAGAAAGAATATGATAGTGCTATTTATTTGATCTTTGTCTTGAGACTTGGTTGTAATTAGCATTAATCAGAGTTTGTGGTTTTTGGTGTTTTTCAGTTTTTCCTTTTTTTATTTGAAGATGAGAAACAGTTCTATTTTTTAGACTTGCAAGTCCTGGAATTTCTGGAGTCACTCTTTACTCTTACATGCAGGTCAATTCTTGAAAGACCGTAATCAAAGGCAGCAACCAACTTATGCTAGTAACAGACTATCTTGAAGTCTTATCACCCCAAACCACTCATTTTTGAGGTATATTTTCTGTCTTCAAGTCATTGCTTTACCAAATATTTGCTATGACATAATCTTGTTCTACAAGATCATCATCTTTCTGGTCTTCAACACTTTCTTGCTATCTGCTGTTCAGTACCAAGGGAAGAACAAGTATTTTAAGTTCTCATCACAGTAGCACCATACTTTTAGGGACTAATTTCTATATTAGTCAGCTTTTGCTATAACAATACTCTGTAGTTAAAAAAAAAAAAAAACACATATTTCTATGACCTATAAAATGAAGGTATCTTGCTCCTGGTCTGAGGCTGCCTGCAGTGGCTCTACTCCAGTCTGTAGATGGTTTCTATACTCACTCACCCTGGGACACAGGCTAAAGGAAGAGTGCTCTTCCTATGACAGAGGGCAAGAATGCTGAAGGCCAAACCAAGTCACAAGAGCATGTTTTAACGCATCTACCCACATTTTGCTGGTCAAAGCAAGCCACATGTCCAGACCTAATGTCAATGGAGGGAGGAGAAGAAATGCAATTACTTAGGTGACAATAATACAATTTACCTCACCAGACAAAGGTCTGGCCTCTGTTATTCATCATTCAGATGGTCACTAAAATGTATGGGGAGCTGGAAGAGGAGGGAGGCAAATGTGGTTAGGGGGAAAAAAATGTTTAATATGCAGCCACTTAAAACTCAAATCCCCTTTTCCTCCCCCTTAAGTAGCTCCTTTCCTTAAAAGACCAGTTAGGGCTGGGCTGCATCAGTACAGCCCAGACAGTAATCTGACTCCAGTTCCATGGCTGGATGCTCCTTCATGTTCTCCAAGGGCTGCTGTTCTGTTCTTCACCAGTTAATCCAGCTCCAAATGATCTAGGAATTTTTCTTTCCAACCCCACTACTTCGGCTGCAGATGACAGAGCTAATCCTTTTGTTTTTTAAAAGAATTTACAATGTCCTGATGGGTCTCCAAGTTCTTTCCTTGCTTTAAGCAGAGAGAAAAACTGAAAGCAGAGGTCTTTGGGCATGGTCCTGATCATCCCATCCCTTTCGTCAATGCCAAAACCAAGGAGCCTAGCATAGTAGATGTACCTGCTCTACTGCTCCTCCTTACACCTGCTCCTCCAGGGGTATTGGGCATTAGGCTCTAGCCACACTCATAATCCCTCCATTTTTCTCAGGGCTCTCCTCTTTGCATCCCCACTGGCTCCAACTCATTTGGGCCATCATCACCTCTAGTTTGGCTTCCTCCCTCTGAGCCTGGCTCTACTTCTAGCCTGCCTATCTCCAACCACTTTCCATTCAAAGTGATTCAGAGTAGTGCTTCTGGGATGAAAATTGATCTTGTGGCCCTCTTGTCTTAAATCTTTCAGTGTTTTACATTTTGTCTCTCAAATGTGGCTTTTCAAGTATGCCCCATCTTGTCCCAAAATATTCAGCCTTATTTAAATATCAAGCTTCTCCCACACACTCAAACTCTCACACTTCCAGAATTTTGGATACAAGTGAAATGGCCCTGGCCATTCTGATGGAGGGGCCTACTGGGCAGCAGTGTAGTCCTGAAAGCTGAAGTTGCCCCACAAGGTTGACGTTGCCCCAGCCAGTACCTCCATGTGCAACCCCTGACCTCCCCAAAGGGAGAAATAACTGTGGACAGAAATGTAACAATATTGCTGGCCACTATTTTAATCAAGGCTTTTTTTTTTCTTTTTCAGGTAACAAACACATCAAACAAAGTCAAGCATGACAGTGTAGTTATTGTAAAGATTTTAGGGTGTCTCATAAGACTCAAAGTCAAGACAGTGGGCCTTGTGAGTAACTGAGATGAGGAATTGGCTATTATAGTAAAAATTGAAGTCAGATCTGAGCTGTATGTGTTGGTGTTGATGTTTTCATAAAATTATTAATGCCACTAGCCCAGGAAACCAAATGCTGGACTTACCAAATGTCAACTGTATCCAGCCTCTCTTTGTCCCTGAAACTGACCCTCTTTCTACCACTTTCTATACAGAGAACCACCATATAATTGTTCCCTATACATGGTAGCCACTGGTGGAACCAGACAAGGCCATATGATCCAAATGCAGCTTACCCGTTGCTGGCTAGAAATTCATGAGGTGGGTTAGTGCAAAGGTCTCACCCTAGTAGTAGCAGGGGTATTTAGCCAAATCAATTAGTTTAGGATTCTTTGGACTGGGAAATATGGATGGATTAGTGAGTTAAATAAGTAAATGGAACCAATTTACAGAGAGACACAGATAAACCAAGAGACCATGTTGACTTAGAGACCTGGAGAAAGTTGTTGGCCTCTAGAAGTATCGTTCCCAGTTCTAGTTTACAGGTGCCTGCATTAGTTTGCTGGGACTGCTATCACAAAGTATCAAAGGCTAAGTGGCTTAAACAACAAAAATTTATTTTCTAACAATTCTGATATCAAGATATTGGCAGGGTTGATTTCTCCTTGGCTCATAGACGGCTATCTTCTTCCTCTGTCTCTTCATAGTATCTTCCCTCTATACATGCCTGTGTCGTAAACTCCTCTTTTCATAAGGATACAAGTAAGATTTGAATTAGGGCCCATGCTAATAATCTTATTTTAATTTTATTACCTCTTTAAAGAACTCACTTGCAAATCAGAATCACATTCTGAGATATTGGGGGTTAGAACTTCAACATATGAATTTGGGATTCAATTCAGTCCTTTAGAGCATCCTCTCCTTTTTATATAAGTGTTCTGTGTGAATCTATGCATTCAAAACAACCTGACAAACTATATTAGAATTCTCGGTTGTAAGAAGCAGAAAATCCAATTGAAACAACTTTAGGAAAAAGGGAATTTATTGACTCAACTAACTGAAAAGAGCTTTTCTTGCCCAAGTTTTTCTAATAAAACCCCAGAGTTTAGTCTCATTGGCCTGGATTTTATCACCAAATTTAACTCTACTTTAATCTGTATACCCATCTTTAAATCAGTCATTCTAATCAAAGGACAACAGCGCAGGTCATGATTACCTGAATATCCTTGGAGCTAGCAAGGTGGGGTCAATCCCACAGAAACACATAGCGTGAAATGGGAGAGAATGGGTCCCCACAGGAAAAATTCAGGTGTTGTTAACAGAAGAACAGAGGCTAACAGATAAAAACAGCATATGTACATTATATTACCCAGACTACTCATAGTCCAGTCCTTGGTAAATATGCAATGATTGATTGCATTGATTGGATACAGTATGTTTTGAGAACTTTCATTGCACATAGTTGGAGGGGAATAAATGTTTACAAAAATTTGTTGGAATGTAAATGTTAATAATCTATAGGCAGAATTATTTTGCAATTGACTAGGAAATGTTTCTGAATACAGAGGATATTTTTCCACTTCCAATCTTTATAGGGATCCTTGTGGATATTGACTTATGATTATTAATTTCTTATTTCTAGAAATCTATACTTATACCTCAAACACTGTCTCTTTCAGTGTTCTGAATTATTTTGTAAACCATGTTTATTTGTTTTCATTAGACCACAGTCTTGAGAATTTCTGGCTTCTTTACACACATCACCAAGTATTTTGTTTAGACTCAGTTAGCAAAAGATCATCATGAAAGAGGCAATAAACTGAAGTAAGATTAGTGAACAATTTAGGCTTTACTGCTAATAAGGTTTCTTTGTTCCTTCCCAGTAAAGATAACTATCAATATTGCTAAGAGATGTTTATTAAACTGATAAAAATGAATATTGTCTTTAAAGGCTTAAGCTGCCTTTATTTGATCTCAAAGATAAACTTATAAAATTAATCCTTCTGATGTTTGCTTATTATTCAAGCATAAGTTTTCTTCTACACATAGTGAATAGTTTTTTTTTTTTTTTTTTTGGTTCAGCTCCAGCAAATTTTTGGCAGGAGTTCTGTCAATGGCTCTTTGGATAAGAAGCCCTGCCAATAGGGCTTAAGAAACATTTTGCAAGGTGTAGGAGCAGGGAGTCAGAATGGGCTGACATTGAAAATTAAAGAATTTCCAAAGTATAAAAACTGGTTTTTAATGGTTTAATCCCTTGAAGGTTTCAGTTGGGGAAGCTTCCCTTTATGTTTCCCATATTCTGGTGACTAATGATTTCATTGATTTATTACATGAATATTTATATAGCAGACAAGAGAAGCATGGATCCCATCTTAATGGAACTTAATTTCCTATGAGGGGATTCCCTAATGCATGGATGATGGGGGTTGCCCTGGTGTTTGAAGGTATCCGTGTGTAAATGTGTGAAAGGTAGTACAACTACTGTCCATTAATCTTTGCACAGAACATGTCGATAAAATAGGAGAGAAAACCTGAAGTTATGAAGCATCCACTTTTTTATCATCTGTGCCAACAAAGGCAAGTAGCAATGTAAAGAGCTGCCCAAATCTCACCAAATCTCATTGTGGAATAAATAATGCATAGTAAGAGTGGTAGATTTAACTTCTCATCTTTTACATAGACATCCCATCTATCTGAATTCCTATCTTTTCTATTAAGCCTTTCTGATCATTCCAGCTCAGAATGATCTTATTCTTCCCTTTTTTTCAACTCCCATAATGCTTCGACTTAAATAGTCCCCAATAGTAGTACCTGATTTTTAGATGTCTTGCTGTGTTCCTTGAGGGCACAAACCAGATTTAATGCTCTTTTATTATTCCCTGAAGCCTATGGTCTGGAGTAGAGCAGGAGCTCTATAACCACTGGCTAAAAGAACAAGAATGCTTTGTTCAGGTTAATATTAAACTTAGTTTGTTTTCTCAGGCCGTAAACCACCCAGTAATTAGAGGTCTATTTGTGTAGGAACCATCTTGAATGTAACTGTAATGGAATAGATCCTGTCTGGTAGCTGGATAAGATGGTCCAGGCCTAATAAAAATCTAATAAATTAAATCAAAACTGACCCAGAGAACATCAGGGCTGGAAGAGTTTGTACCAAAATCATTTGATACACAGCTCCTTATTTTATAGAAAGGAAACTTTTGTAAAAGTTTCTGGCTTGCTCAAGGTCACATTGAATTAGGGAGAAAATCCAGACCAGTAACTACAGTTCTTGACCAAATTGTTGGGTAAAGAGTCAGGTTGGGAGGCAGGTTCGAAGCCAACTAGACTCAACCTGTGTTTGCCAAGTCATCATAATAGTAACTACCATTTTCCAAACTCTTTTTAGTGTTTCTGACACCATGTCGGGTACTTGCTGGACAGTCATACATTACTTCATTTAATCTGCATGACCCACCAGTGGGAGGTGCTGTATCAGCCAAGATTCCTATTGAAAAACAGAATCTGTAAAAGGCACATACATACTAAGAGATTTGTTGCAATCGGTTTATGTGATTGTGTGGGCTGACAAGGAAAGTCCAAAATCTGTAGAGAAGTGTACTCTGGGATTTGGGACAGAGTGAAGCTGCTGTCTGCAGGTAGAATTTCTTCTTGAAGGAAGCCTCAGCATACTTTTAAATATTTTCAACTGATTGAATCAGGCCAATGAAGATTATCCAGGATAATCTCCCTTGCTTAAAGTCAACTGATTGTGGACTTGAATACACCTTTATAGCAAACACCTTTATAGCAACACCTAGAATAGTGATTGAATAACTGGAGACTGTAACCGAGATAAGTTTACCCCCAAAAAACTGATCATCACAGGTACTATTTTGTTTAACTAGTTCCCCAAGTCACAGGGGTGGTTAGTGGCAGAGCCAAGTCCTCGGGCCCTTTCTGCCTGCCTCCATGACTCATGTCTGAGCCATGCAGTGTGCAATCTGTAAAGACAAATTGAGCAAGTTCTCATACCACACTGAGCCCCAGATTCTTTCCTCTGTGAAATAAAGAAAATCACATCTATGGCACAGGGTTGATATGTGAATTAAATGAGGAAAAGTGCAGTGCTAGCACATGGTCAGGATCCAGTAAATGTTAGTTTCCTTTCCTTCTGCTTTGTTCTGCATACATTCACACATACACGCATGAGCCGCCTTCCCAGATCATACCGAAACTAATGCCACAAGACGGGCTCTAGTTCAGGTACAGGTTTCTCTCTAAAATATTACACAAATGTTGCCATTTCAGGGGGCATAGTCATGATCTCCGTGAATCCTTGGGCATTCCTGATTCATTCCATCTCTCTTGCCAGCTTTGACTCCTATCTGCTGGAAGAGTAGGTTTACTTTCTTGACTGTATAAAAAAGGACAAGTTGGTTGCTCCTGGTTCTTGCTCTTTTGCATTTGCTTCTGCCTTATCTGAGTTCAGATTTCTTTTCCAAGAAAGAAATATTTCTGCCTTTATGCAGTAATTGTAAGAAATTATCTCATGTGTGCGGATACTTTGTGAGCGTGTTCCCCAAAGTCACTGTTCTGCTACTTCCTGGTATGTTAGAGGTTGTCCCCAAGGGCAGGGGGATTAGACCTGTTGGAATTCTTTTGTCTCCCTTGACTTGGGTGGGGCAAAAAGGGAATTGATTACTCCTGTTGTGTCCTCAAGATAACAGCTCACAACCTGAGGTCCAGTAACCAACTGGCACTCCCTGATATTTTGCACTTTATCTACCCAAAGTTAAAACCAACAATTTTAGAAGACCTTCACGGCCATGACTAAATGGCATGATTAGACTTCACTTGACTGAAGTTCACTAAGTGAAAACTTTCCTTCCTGCTAGAAAGTCACAGCTGCATGCTGTCTATACTACTAACCCGTACTTCTTTAGTGTACTTCACTCCCTCAAACTGCCGTCCTTGAATACATCTAATGATGTCATCTCTACACCTCATGAAGCTGTAGCTGGGAAAAATATCCTAGGAGTCTCAAATAGGCTAGGTTGAGACTAGTCTAGTCTCAACATGTGGATACCATCATGTGAACAATATCAAAAAATACAAACCTTTTGTGCTATTTAGGTTGTTTCCCTCTCCCATCTCTACTGTCATATTCCATACCTCCCCCTGTTTCCCCCTACCCAACTCTTTCCTCCTTATACCTTACTCACAGTGGATGACTTTGCCAACTCCCTGGCAGAGAACTCCAAGGCTGGCAGAGAGAAACTCCTTCAGCTTCCTGATTGATGACCTCCCTCTTTCCTACTAAAACTTTCCTTCCCTTTATTCTCAGAGGAAAGCATATTCCTGCTTCTATTATTCCTAGTGAATCCTTCAATCTAACCCTGTACTCCCCCCACCTCCTTCTCTATAATTTCCATTCTGAACTTCTAAACTCTTTTTCACAAGATCCTACCCAACGGCCTTTAAAGAGATTCAAGTCTTGCCCATCAGGAAGGAAGAAAGGGAGGGAGAGAGGAAGAAGAGAGAAAGGGGAGAGAGAGAAGAGGAGGGGACAGACAGACTTCTCTGGATGGTTGCCCTCATGCCTCCAGTTCTTCATTTTCATTGATGAATGTACTGTAATTTGCCTTTTGCCCTCTACTATTTCACTGAAGATGTTTTTGCTAAGGTTGTCAGTGACCTCTCAATTGTCAAATCCAGTGATTTTTGATTCTGTATCAAATTTGATGATTATGGGGCATTTGGCACTGTCTTCTTGGGAAAAAAAAAAAAAAAAAGGCAACCTAATTTCCAAGGCACCACGTACTCCTAGTTCTCTTCCACCTCCTGACAGGTTCTCATCAGTATCCTGCACTGACTTTCTCCATCAAAATGCTTCCTAAGCTTCTGTGATGACTCTTATTTTCTTCTCACTCTGTATCTTCTTCCAGTGATATCTAGGCCCTAGCAGAAGTTTAATGGCTTCTTTCTCCTGTACCAGAGATCACTATAACATATACACTTTGCTGCAGCAGTTGCCCAATGCCCAGGGAATTTCTCTAGGAAACACCTTTTGCCTGTGACTTAGACCCTTCTTTTCTTCTTGGTTTCCATCCCATTCCCTGGAACAAGGAACCTTGCTCTCTGCTAGGCTTATCTGCATGCATAACTTATTTAGATGATCAGCCTGGCTTTTGAGTCTACTGTAACAAGAAGAAAATTATTAATTCATGAGTCCTTCCAACCTTTCTCCTCTTCCTGGCCTCTAAAAGGATCCTGACTTTGCAGGTTTCATTTTTTCTCCTCCCTTACCCTCTAAAGAAGACTCTTCCTGCCTTATTGGGCTCGTCTGTGGGGATTTTAGTGATGCAGGATAAGGATAAAGTGGGAGGGATATAGGAATAGGATATGTGGGGGCTAGGAGTAGGGGAAGGCTTTGCTGGACCTGTAGGAGGGTTGGAAGAGCAGTTTGTGATGAAAGGGAAGCAAATGAGAAAGAGACAGGGGTTTTAAGAAGCATTGATATGGTCTTTGTATTCATTCAAGATGCTTTTAAAAATGTAAGCCAATAAAATACTTTATATAATTTTGACAGTACTTTTTGATTTATGGCATATTTTCCTTTATGGAAGTTCTGCTGTACGGATGGACCACAGGGTTTCCCAAGCATACGGCTCTTCCCCACAAAGACTCTGAACCAAAGTGCGGATTTCCCCTTGGACAGCACCCCTACACCCAGACTTCTTCATTTGACTTGAGGCTAGCCTATGTGGAGGAAAGATCCAAGTGCTCGCTGATCTTACATAGGTGGCTCTGGGTTCTGAACCTGAACCTGAATCTCCAGGTCTGCTCTCTATCCTGAGCTCCTCTTCCTGGCCTCTAAAACAGTACACTGGACTGCTTACAAGATATTTCATTTAGATGTTTCATAGAACCCTTGCCTCTTTCTCTATGTCATCCCTTCTTCTTAATACCCCTTCTCTGTGTCCCCAATAAAGGAATTCCATCTCAACGGAGTCTCTTACTAAAGAAGCCTCGGTATCACCCTTCACTTTGCTAAGCCTTTTTATTCAGCTGGTCACCAATCCTCTCCTACTTCTTAAATATATTGGCAAGTTGAGCCACTTGATGTTTCCTGAACTCTTGAAGTTTCTAAATGTTTCACATCATGCCACTGGCCACTCTGTTGTTTTTGCTGGGGAAGACTTTTCATTTCCTATCTCTGCTCATCTGTTAAACATTACCTGATACTTAAACTCCCTCTTTTCTTTGAAGCCTTCCTTGATTGCCCTAAGGGGACCCAATCACCTTTACCATTTGCTTTTTCCTTTTTTTTTTTTTTTAGATTTAATTTATTTATTTCACAGAGACACAGCAAGAAAGGGAACACGAGCAGGGGGAATGGGAGAGGGAGAAGCTTTTCTCCCGCTAAGCGGGGAGCCAGACATGGGGCTCAGTCCCAGGACTCTGGGATCATGACCTGAGCTGAAGGCAGAGGCTTAACAACTGAGCCACCCAGGTGACTTTTACCTTGTACACCCCTCACTTTTACCTTTGTACTATCTTGAATTAACCAATATTAAGGCAGTTGTCACCATGTATTGTAACTCTTTTATTTATTCTCCTATCTCTGCTCCTGGATAATGAAATCCGTTCATCCTATCCTATTGTTGAATCTCTAGCACCCAGCATGGTATCTGGTTTCTAGTAATTGCTCAAAAATTAAACATTTCTCAGTTACTTGAGTGAATGAACAATAAATTTGTAAAGCAGTTAGGAATCTAAATTAAAAATAAGAGAGGTAGATTTCATGAGATTAAGTAATTTGTCCAATGTTATACAGTTACTATGTGAGAGAGCAGAGTCTGAACCTGGTCTGTTACTACAAAGTCCATTTTTGTTTTGTTTTGTTTTGTTTTTTACAACTGCATTACCTCCTACCTGGTCAAAGCTCTTCTTATACTATAGAAATTTATGCATTTACTTTCTTCACTGATAGTGATAATGTTGTCTCTCTTTCTGGTGACATTTTTAGGGCATTTTCTTGGAGGTATCTCAGGGATGCAAGAAACATTTCAACCGTTCTGTTTTCATTGCATATTTTTATGCTCATCTTTGAGGTTTTCCCAGAAAATTCAAGATTTTAATGCCTTTTCTTCTACATTTGTTTTACAAACCCTAGGTGATGATATAGTTGGAAAGTAGATCAGAGTTGGAATCTTCAAGCTCTACCTATTGTCGTTTATGGAAGAACAGTCATCAATGCCAAGGGCACCCTGAAGCAAAGGTAGGTAGAAAAGTTTATTCTGAAAAACATTAAGGGACATAGTAGAACTAGATGTTTGGGAGTGGAGGGTTTTGTGTTCAATAAACCCTCACTATTACTCAGCAAAGATCTCTCTGTGGATTTCTCAGAAGCCAAGTAGAGGAGCCACCAATGCCCAGTGAATATTTTTCTCGGATTCATATCTGAATCTGTGTCCTACCCATCTTCTTTAATTGCTGCCTATGGCAATGTGGCATATGATGTCTGGACGTATTATCTCAGGAGAAAAAAAACAGAAACAGTTGGCAGTCCACACTCTTCTTTAAAACAACAACAAAATCAATATTGGTTTTCCCCAATTGGAGCATAGAGAGTATATGAAATGAATCAAATCAATGATTTTTTGGGGTTTTGTTGTTGTTGTTGTTGTTGTTTGCTCATTTAAAATACCTCTTTTATTTCATCTCACAAAAATGTTGAGTAATAGTCATTTTTAGTGTTTTAAAAAATCGTACCACTTTCTTAAGTAATTTGGGACACCTGAATTCTCTATAAGCAGAGCACAAGGAGAAAGGTGACAATAACCATGGATAGAAGTTATTACTGGGGGGAAAAAACGTTGTTATTGAATTTTAAAATTTGTATGGCCCTTTCCTCCAAGGAACTTAAGGCTCCTCACTAAATTTTTGTTGCCAAATAGGTATTAATCTTTTTAACACCAAAGGAGACAGGTGAAAGTGTACACTTTTTCAACACTATTTTACTGAACTATTAAGCAGTCAGCAGCTCACCTGCAGATGGAGTATGGAGAGGAATGTAATTCGGATTTTCATTCATTTGTTCCCCCAACATTTACTAATCACTTTCTAAGCATCAGGAACTGTCCTATGTACACGTAGTATGTACTATGTACCAAGGACACAGAGATTAAACAAATAAACATGGTCTGTACTATGGAGACGCTTACAGAAGACTGAATAGTCATGACAGTTACATACTGACTGACTGATGAGAGCCACCATGGCTACAGACACAGAGACCATGGGAACATGCTGAGGCACATCTTGTAAGATGGGATGAAGAAAGACTGTTGGGAAGTGAACTTGGGCTAGGTCTTGAAAAATAAAAGACAGGCCAAGAAACGCCTTAATAAAGGCAGAGGAAGCCTCTCTTTAATAAGCAAAGGGGAGAAGACAAGGCTCCTTCATGAAACTGTCAAAATTTCAGAATGGCTAGCGTAGAAATTTGGAAGCTGGGAGCAGTAGTTCTGCGAAGGGGATGGAAAGAGTAGGGAGAGAGATCAGGTAAGACAAAGGTCTGAGCAAGGAAAGCTCAGAGAAGGGTTCCATGAAACAACTTTCACGGCTGTCTACCCAGCTGTAGTGGAGCCAATGTTTCTGATGGGACTCACCCTTTTTCTAGATAGGCCTGCCCCTCAGAAATATCCTGAGAGAGTCATGCCCCAGAGTTCACAGAGCTGTTCTCCTGAGCTCAGGGACTCGAGGAGGCAGGGAAATGAGCCCCTTTCACTCTCCATCCCAGGAAGCACTTACCCAGACACTTCTTGTTCCCAAATGGGAACGGGCTTTTTAAGAATCCAAACATTTCAGGTCTTTCTTCTCAGTCTGTCAGGCCAGCCACCATGATCAATCCAACAGCAATTCTGTCCCAAGCTGAGTTAACAGCCTGCATTTCCTTGCTGTGTGATTGTGTACCCAACCAGGCAGAGACCACACACATAGTCTCTCCCGGACTGTTGCTTCTGGGAGTTGTTGCGTACATCCCTCACATACATATTGACTCTTCTGAACTATTGTTTAAAGGTAATTGATTGATGCTCAATAAATATTTACAAGTAATAATTAAACTTGGGCTCTGTGGTGAGGGAAAAACACAAGGAAAGGAAATGGAACAGAGAAAAAGTAAGGATGTAGAAAGAATGTGGAAGAAATAATCATTAATATTAATTTATTGAGTGCTTACTAAATCACAAGTCTCCAGTTTAGCACATGTATATCATCTAATTTAATATTTATAATGACCGCTGATATACATTATTATTATCTCTGCTTAACAAATGGGGAAGCTCAGAGAAATTGAGTAACTTTTGTAATGCCAGGGAAGTGTTTTTCTGATTCTAGACCAGGCTTCTTCTTTGTTCATCTAGCTTCTAGAAGAGAGGGAGAGGCCTCAAGTCTTCCCTATAGAAATTTTACAGTTTGTACTTTTACTAACAGTTTGTACTTGAAAAAGAGCAGCAGAAGATTCTACCTTATGTTTCAATAACTAAAGAATAAAGTTTTAATCTTGCTTGACAGGCCTAAAAAGAAATCTGTTTGACCACCCACACAATATTTTCTGGGCATTCAAGATCACCACTGTAACCTCCCTTCTTGCCCTCTCTGCACCGTGATTATCCTGATTTTTGGTTATAATCCCTTTGTATCCATTTTGATCATTAACACCCTAGGAATGACAAGTATATGTTTATTTTTCTGGGTGCTCTGACTTAGTAGGGAAGCCAGAGGTTAGGTTCTGGTGTCGACTATATGATAACATGACAAATGCCCACATTTGATTTATCCTTTCCCATGGCATGAATTTGGGACTTACCTTTCGATGTGACAAAAAAAAATTTTTTAATAGAATTACCCACAAATGAGTAGTGGGTACCCTTAAAAGCATTATTTCATAAATGCACTCTGGTTCTCAGATTGTCAGAAGCCCCACAGAAAATCCATTTGAAGATTAAACATGAGTGTTTTTTAAAAAGGTCTGTTTTTACTATTCCTAACATGAGTGTGTATGTACTATTTGTACTTTTATGATCTATTATATGTAATCTAGGAGACAGATGTTCTGTCTTATTTAGCCTGAAGATGAAATATTGTTGAGTAAGCAGTGACATATTTTAGAATAGGTTAATGAGGCTCAATAAGGTAAATAAAAATGAGGAAAATATACCTCAAGTCACAATACTTATAAATATAAGCATAGTCTGTAGTTAAATGCAATAGAATTAAATACAATAGGCTATTTTCTTTTACGATTTCTTATATGTTCCAATAATAATGATTACTCCGTTGAACTGCAGTACTGATTAAGAATGTAGTTTTAAAGGACACCTGGGTGGCTCAGCGGGTGAAGCATCTGCCTTCAGCTCAGGCCATGATCCCAGGACCCTGGGATCGAGTCCTGCATTTGAGCTCCATGCTCAGCGGGGAGCCTGCTTCTCCCTCAGTCTCTGCTGCTCTCCTGCCTCCTCCCCCTGCTTGTGCGTGCATGTTCTCTCTCTCTCCTGCTCTCTCTGTCTCTGACAAATAAATGAATAAAATGTTAAAAGGCAAAAAGAATGTAGTTTTAAGCATCAGATTAAGAAGCGCATATTTAAGTTCCTACCTTGAATTGCCCATTCAATGAAATAGTGAGTACTTGTTTCCAGTGAGTGAGAATACAGCAGTAGAGAAAACAAAGGTATTCGCTCATGGAACTTAGAGATTCTAGTAGGAGTAGACAGAAATGGACCCATGAACATATGATGTGTCAGGTGAGGGAAAATGAAGCAAAGCAAAAGATTTAGAAAGTGGAAGGGTGTTATTATTTTAGCTGGGGAGTTAGGGAAAGGCCTCCCTTCTGTGGTGACATTTGAGCAGAGACGTGTAGGAAGTGAACATACGAGTCGTTCAAGAAACGGAAAAAAAAAAAAAACATTCCAGGACTATTGAGCCATGCAGACACTAAGGGAAGAAGATTTCTGGCAGAGAAATATCAAATACAAAGGCCCTAAAGCAGGATGCTACTTCCTGTAATTGGGGGGCAGTGAGGAGGCCAAGGTAAAAGACTTAACTAGGATTTAAATCTCAACTATAAGTATATAAATTTTCTCCTTTTTTTAAAAATTTTTCTTATGAACTGCTGATTAAGCAGAACACATTTTTGTTTTAACCTTATTAAAAATCTTAAGTTTGGGGTCAGTACTACATTATTGACTTATTTTAATTTTTATTCTTTCTTTTGTGTCTATTGTATGCCAAGCATATGTAGGTGAGGTGCTGGGCAAGTAGCAGTGAACATCACAGATATGTTCCGGCTTGGACCAAGTGGAGAGTGGAAGAATTTGGATTCCTTGAGATCCTAATTTTCATGATACAGTATAGAAAGGCTTAGGGGCCAGGATTGGGAATTCAACGAGAAGAGGAATGGGAGAGTGCTGAGAAGCAACATAGACAGGATCAAGGAAGGTCTGTGAGCAGACAAGATCCAGGCTCTGAGAAGAGAAAGAATAAGAATCAGATGAGGAAACCTAACAGCCAGGAAGTCAAGTCACCCACCAGGCAAACGGTTTGGCTATCAAGATGTAGGAGTCTTAGCCAAGTACTGCAGTGAGCTACAAGAGATACATGAAAAGCAGAAGGCACCCACCACAAGAAAGGAGCTGAGACAGCCTGTTCATTAATAGGACTCAAGGTTTGGCATGAGGAGTTTTCAAGCATTTTTGTTGGGTCCAAAGGACAAGGTCTTAATTTTCCTGTTGAGCTTAGACCACAAGTTGAACAAGTGAAAGCAGGGATTTGATTGTATTTTTTCAACGCAGTTAGAGTTGATGCATGTTTGCTAAGTTGAATTGCCTAGTTGCTGACTTATTCCTTGCAGTGGACCCGTCTGCTTTCCAGCATTGGTGTCCTCTGGACCCTCGGGGGTCTCTTGGCCCACCACTGTGAGTAGTCTATGCCCTCTTTCCCAGCTGTCTCTCCTCTCTCACGCCCCTAACAGGGACTCCCACTGTAGAAAGTGCCAGAGCACAAAATAATGGCATTTTCAAGATATCTGAGATGAATTGGACTTTTTTGCATGTCTGTTTTTTCTAGGGAAAAAAAAAAAGCCAGAAAACTTAGCCTTTAATTTTAATTCATATATGGATAGTCAAGACATTTTGTTGTTATTGTTTGTTCTTCGGGGTTTTTTTTTTTTTTTTTTCAGTAACTTTTACCCCATTTACATTTTTTAAAACAGGCACACATACTTTCTTCCCCATACATGTATACATATGTCCTACATCTTTTACATAAACAGTATATCATGTAAAGGCACATATGATTATATCTTGTACATATTCATCACCATCCTTTTCTACAAAAAGAAAACGGGCTTCAAAAGATAAACTGCAGTAGAATGTGAATGCTGGGCTCTGGGCCTTACATAACACAAAGTAAAAGAAGTCTGGTAGCTGGCATTCATAAAAAATAATTTAGGTGTTTGAGTCCTGCTGGATGTTTCTTGGTTGCCTTGGCAACCCAGTGTACAGATAAACTAGAGAAGATGAAAACTCTGGAAGGAAGTTGAAATACTCACACTGACTTACAAAACAACACCGTTGTAAGGATGATTCCACTCACCTTGTTCTATCTTCTCAAAAAAAAAAAAAGTTTTAAGACTATTCTAATTTGGGGGTCTCAGAAGTTTTTCTTATTAATAACTTTTTTCTAAGTAAAAAGGTAATCCCACTTCTTATAGAAAATTTGATGAATACACGGATTTCCTCTACCTCTTTTTTTTTTTTAAGATTTTATTTATTTATTGGGAGGGGGGAGCATGAACAGGGGGAAGGGCTGAGGGAGAGGGAGAAGCAGGCTCCCTGCTGAGCAGGGAGCATAATGTGGGGCTCAATCCCAGGACCCTGTGATCATGAGCTGAGCTTAAGGCAGATGCTTAGCTGACTGAGCCACCTGGTGCCCCTCCTCTGCAATGTAACTGAATCCACTCAACCTCAAGCCAAATGACTGTGTGCAGGGAGATGACCTTTAGCCCATCTCAAGCTTCTGAGAGCATCAGTTCTGCAGCAAGAGGCACAGGCAGACCAAAATAGGGACCTGGCAGACACAGCATTCTGGGGTGTCTGTCCTGGGCGTGTCAAATTTGGCAGAACATCTTGGCTGTATTGGTTAGTTCCCGTCTACCGAGATTAGTTATCTACCTGTAACAATTTAATGCAGAGGTTCCTTAACTTAGGGGTCTGACAAAGGGTCTTGTTGGAATGACAGCACCTTTTAGAAAGAGAACTACACCTAAAGTTGACTAAACAAGTAGCTTAGATGTAAAAATCCAGGTGATTCTGAATACTCAGGTTCTTTCTCACTCAGAACTTGTTGACAACAATTAGTCCCTGTGTTGTGGCAATTGTCTCAGCTCTTACACAGTCTGGATTCTCCTCTCCCAGATTTTAGGCTACACTTCTGAATATTTCATCGATGAAATATTCCACTGCCATGAAATGTCCACTTCTTGTTTTGAGGGGCATTAATACTAATCTCAAAAAGTTTTCAGGCTTCCCTTGTACCAATACAAACAATATAGGGAATTTTTGGCCTTTCTCTGAAACACTCTGTAAACTCTCCTCTAGGAAACCCCACTGCACTTCCTGTGCCAAATATATCCTGGGGAGCAGCACCAGAGATGGCATTATTCTTAATTTCCAATATCTTGTGGGCTGTGCCTTTTATACATTTCCATTGCACAGTCTGCTGTCTCTGCTTTAAACTCAACATCTCAACTTGAACTAATCTTCTTCTTAAGACCAGCTCCCTTCTTATGTCCTACTTCTATTGCAAGTCTTCCCAGTGATCCAAGCTTAAAACTGCAAAGTCATCTTTGATGCCCCTCTTCTTGCTCCTCTATTAGTCAACAAGTCCTGACCATTCATATTTTATGACCTCTTCCATAGTCATAATTTCTTCCATACCATTCATGTCCATCTCATGGAGGGCCCACTGCAGTGGTCTTCTAGTCTCCTCCTTCAGTATATTCAATGCTCTGGCCGGATTATTGGCGCTCAAACACTGTTAAGCATATCACTCTTTTACTCAGATTTCCAATGGATCCCTGTTGCTAAAAGAATGAATTCCAAACTCTTCATCAGCAGGTAGGGTCCGAGTGCCCAGTTATCTTCACTGATCTCATCTCTTAATTCTCAGGTACACTCAACTCTAATGAGATGTTATCTACTTGCCCCTCGTCCAACAAACCTTATGCATTCCACCTGCAAGCCATGTCTTTTCACCTGGTTGGCTAATCTAGTTGTTATTCCCAATTTCCTTTTTTCTCTTGTCATCTTCTACTATAGAAGCTGGAAACAGTAAGTGTCCTCTTTCTCACCCTCCCTTTCAACATGGATCATTTGTATGTCACAGCTGAACACTTTGAATGTCATCACAACCGTTGTACTACCGTTCTGTTTTATTCTAGAAAAATTGTAGTAATTAACATAGAAATATAGATTCAATAAAATGTCATGATAGGGGGTTTAGAGCCAAAAGAGGAGTAGTGTTACAGCTTCTGGTTTGTTCAGCTAAATGAAAGATGTTCATCTAAGAAATACAGTACCTATTATTGAGACATTGTTAAATTTTTACCGGTTTGATTGTTGACAACGTTTGCATTGTTTTGTTTCCTTCCTCCCTTCCTTCCTCCATCTTTCTTCCTCTCTCTTTCCCTCCCTCCCTCCTTACCTTCCTTCCTTTCTCCGCCTTTAGTTGTTTTTTTATTAAATTAATTTATTTATTTTCAGCATAACAGTATCATTATTTTTTCACCACACCCAGTGCTCCATGCAATCCGTGCCTTCTCTAGTACCCACCACCTGGTACCCCAACCCCCTACCCCCACCCCGCCACTTCAAAACCCTCAGATTGTTTTTCAGAGTCCATAGTCTCTCATGGTTCACCTCCCCTTCCAATTTACCCCAACTCCCTTCTCCTCTCTAACACCCCATGTCCTCCATGTTATTTGTTATGCTCCACAAATAAGTGAAACCATATGATAATTGAATCTCTGTGCTTGACTTATTTCACTCAGCATAATCTCTTCCAGTCCTGTCCATGTTGCTACAAAAGTTGGGCATTCATCCTTTCTGATGGAGGCATAATACTCCATAGTGTATATGGACCACATCTTCCTTATCCATTCGTCCATTGAAGGGCAACTTGGTTCTTTCCATAGTTTGGCGACCGTGGCCATTGCTGCTATAAACACTGGGGTACAGATGGCTTTAGTTTGATGGAGAAAAAAGGAAGAAGATGGGATTGTTTCTTTGGTGTCCTAGAAGTAACAAAAAAGTTTAAGTCCTCTCCTTTACCTCCTTTGATAATTTTGTTAAGTGGCAACTTTAATAGCTAGAGGCCACATTTTATTTAATTGGTTACTATGGCCTGGCACAGATGGGCTATTTACTAGTAGCCAAAAAACTGAAGACTTCTTATTTACTTGAATTTCATCAGATCTCTTCACAGAGATATTAAGTTGTTTTGTTTTCAGATTCTGCTTAGGGGATTATCAAGTTAAATTGTCGAATCCACAAACTGTTGAACTTTAGTTCACAAAGTAGTAGCTATAGAAACCAAAAGGGTCATTTGGAAAGGCTATGTACAGTTAAAGACATCTGTGGTTAACACCAAAAAAGAAAGAAGTAAAGTCCATTGACCTTCAGTCCACTCAATGAACAGTCTTACTTCTCTTTCTTAATATTAAAGTATAAACACATTTGGGGGTGAAATGTCTGAATACAAGAGTTATAACAGACTAATGGCTGCAAAGGTCAGATCAAGCTCTCTGTTTGGTTAAGCAAATGGTGTTTGATGCTTTTGCACATTTGTCAACCAATTAGGCTTAACAATCAGTACTTTTCTAAAATTTCTTGTAAAAATACTCCCTAAGGGATTTCAACCCTGGCTTTCATGAGGCACCACAGCTTCTAAAAGGAAACTCATCACGTGTTTAACCATGGTGGAGTTGGAGTTCAGTGTTTTAGGCCTTGCGTGCTTTTAAAAGCCAAGCTCTATCTCCCACTCCCAGTCAGGGAATGAATAAGCCGTGGGAAAGAAAGGCATAGCATACGGAACTCAGTCGATGATACTGTAATGGTGCTGTATGGTGACAGATGGTAGCCACTGTTGTTGGGCGCATAGCATAACGTATAGAAAAGTTGAATCCCTATGTTGTACACTTGAAACTAATGTAACATTGCGTGTCAGTTATACTCAAAGAAAAAAAATTAAGTTCGAATCCTCATTCCTTCCCACTTCTGTGATTCTTTCAACAATTCCAAAATATACAGTCCTTGCTGTTATCAAGTTAAATATCAAGTTAAATTGTGCCAGACACAAGTGTGTGGGGGTTGGGGAGGATGATCCCTTCTTTTTAGGGTCTCACCATCCAGTAAGGAAGGTAGACATAGATAAAGAAGTCTAATGGAGAGCTGGCCTTGATAAATATTTAAAATAGCTCTCTGATGGTAACAGAAGAATACAGAACAGAAAGCTTCCTTCCTGTGGCGGGGAAACAGGGATGTTCGCAACAGCAAGATGTGAGCAGGCTTTTGAACGATGAGCAAGATCACAAAAGGTGGAGATACAGGAAAAGTAGTCAGCCAGGTATGGCTGTGTGGGTCATTCCTGGAGAACAGCAAATATGCTGTCACACTGGACCCTAACTTGCATGAGCGTGATGGAGATCCAATGAGAAAGCCAGGCTTGGGTCAAACATTAGGCTGAGAATTTCATCCTTTTTGTCTTCCTGAAAGGTGGTGAGGTGTCTGCCATCACAGCAAGAAGGGGAATAACTCAAGCAAAGGTTACAGCTTCTGGTTAAAGCCTGACCAGAATGCCCCTCCACCTGCTCAATTTCCCCATAGAGAAAGAGGCTCACTGTCATTTTCATGTTCTTCCTACAGTGGACGCCTAGTCTCTTTTTCTGCCAAGGACCCTCTTTTTTACCTGGGATTGCCAACTTTTCTTTGAGGATTTCTTCTGCCACCTCTCCAAGCACAGGGATCTAGTGGGGTTCAGTCAGTCCCAGCACCCCAAAGTGCTGGGTACAGCTGGTTTGTTAGAACTCAGCAGATGTGAGCCAGGCCAGTCCTGAGATTTTTCCACTGGACACAGGCAAAGGGATTTAGGCTCTTTTTGGTGTTAAAGGTATAAAGGTAGAAGATGCTGATGAATGAAACTGATTTAAGAGCATAAAGCAGAGGGCGCCTGGGTGGCTCAGTGGGTTAAGCCGCTGCCTTCAGCTTCAGTCATGATCTCAGGGTCCTGGGATCGAGTCCCCCATTGGGCTCTCTGCTCAGCAGGGAGCCTGCTTCCTCCTCTCTCTCTCTCTCTGACTACCTCTCTGCCTACTTGTGATCTCTCTCTGTCAAATAAATAAATAAAATCTTTAAAAAAAAAAAAAAGGAGCATAAAGCAGAAATGGGGGTGGGGGGAGAGTGGAGCTGAGAACCCAAAGTGACAATGTGTCAGTCCCCCGAGATTCAAATGCATTTGTGCACTTTCCACTGGTACTTTCACTAAATCTCAGTTAGATTAGAATGAGGTTCTTCACTTGCAGTCAGAAGGGTCCTGACTAAAAAGTCTGTGTTTGGCAGTCCCTCTATCCATGGCCTCACCCTGCTCTGTGCCCCCAAAGGCTGAATATGGGGCTTGCATCCTTGGGCTTCTTTACCCTCTTGCTTCCAATGGGAGTCACTAACAGGAGATCTGAAGCTTGGGTTTGCCTGCAACCTCTCCTGAATGCACGGGTTCCACTGGGAGCCATGTTCACACAGCAATCTCCCAGCCTGGGTAACTGCCCTCTTCCACATAGCTTCCCACATGTAGAAATGGTTCCCTGCTCTGACTAGCATAAAGTAAGCCATCTCCTTTGTTTTTCTCTTTCTAAACCTTTTGCAAATAGTCCTTTTACTAAAATCACCTCAAGGGGTGCCTGAGTGGCTCAGCGGGTTAAGCCTCTGCTTTAGGCTCAGGTCGTGATCTCAGGGTCCTGGGATCAAGCCCCATGTCTGGCTCTCGGCTCAATGGAAAGCGGGCTTCTCCCTCTCTCTCTCTGCCTGCCTCTCTGCCTATTTGTGATCTCTCTCTCTCTCTCTCTATCAAATAAATAAATGAAATCTTTAAAAAAGAGAGAGAGGAAAAAGAAAAAAGCTTCCTGCTTTAAAAAATTATAAAATTAGATAAAATCACCTCAGTTACTCAACTAAACTAGAGTCCTTTCTCTCAGGATTCTGACTGCTGCAAGTTCTCAGGTGACTGGTGAGGGTTGTGAATCTTCCCTAGACCAGGACTCTTAGGATCTAAATCATAAACTAACTGCTAAACTTCCTGGATTATTCAGCTTTGAAACAAGAATTCTCAATCTTCCATTTTAGCCCAAGAGACCCGCCTTAGCCCAGGGTCAGCAAATTCAAGACAATTCCTCATTCCCGTACTCTGGTATGAGTTCCCTAGTGAGAGCGCATTAATCCCAGCTCTGTCCACAATGCTGGCACAGCATCAGAGCCCTTTCCAGCACAACCCAGGCTTTAGCAGTCAGCCTTGGCCCACTGTGCGCCTCTGCAGCATTAACCCCAAACAGAACCAAGCTGCATCCTGCGCTTTGTCCTGATGTCTGCCATGCTCCAGACATAGCCTCATAATCTAGGAACAGCCAAACATCCCAAGGCCACACCCAGGCCCCACTTCTGAGAATCTTTAGGCCAGAGCTAAGACAGGTATCATTTCCCTCCAAGAGCCCAATCTTGATTTCCTATGAGCATTTCCTGGAGGCAGACCCCCGGCTCTAGCCCTGGTAATCAAAGCACGAGTGCCTCAGGCACTCTGGTCATTTATCCCATCTTAAACAATCTTATCAAGACATGATTACAGGGCTGAGACACTGGGATCTTCCGGGAAGATTCTTAATATCTAGCCAGTCACAAAATTTTATAGTCAACAACCCTAAACTTCAATATAGTTTTGAAAAAAAATAGATTTTTTTTTCTTTATCTCCATTCTCTTTGTTCAGAAGAGGTATCTCATACTTGATAATAAATGATACTCACCCAAACACCATCCTAACTCTACAGATTCATTGATCTTCTGGGGCATTCATAACAAAGTAGCATATATTCAGGGGCTTAAAACAATAGAAATTCTTTTTTTTTTTTTAAGATTTTTGTTTATTTATTTGACAGACAGAGATCACAAGTAGGCAGAGAAGAAAAAGCAGGCTCCCTGCTGAGCAGATAGCCCAATGTGGGGCTCGATCCCAGAACCCTGAGATTATGACCTGAGCCGAAGGCAGAGCCTTTAACCCACTGAGCCACCCAGGCGCCCCCAAAACAATAGAAATCTATTATCTCACGGTTCCGGAGGCTAGCAGTTGAAATTAAGATATCGGCAGGACCAGGCTCCGCCCCCAACAGCTTCTAAGAGAGGATCTTTCCTAGCCTCTTCCTAGCTTCCAATAGCCCCAGGCATTCCGAGTTGTGCGGCTACACAGTTCCGTCTCTCCCTCTGTCTTGATGCAGCCCTCTTTCTTTGTGTGTCTCTATCTCTTCACAGGACATTCTTTTTTAGAAGGACACGAATTGTATTGAATGAGGGGCCCACCCTATTCTACCCTATTCATAACCAATTACATAGTAAGGACTATTTTCAAATAAAGCCACATTGTGCAGTACTGGAAGTTAGAGCTACAACCAGGTGTTTTGGGGGGAACACAATAGCTATATCTGAGATTAGTCACAACTCCGCAGAATATTAGCCAAAAGCCTAAAATTTCTTTTTGATTCACAAAGGCCACATGGGAATGCAAGCAAGGCTTATGCTAGTGTAGAGTTAATCCTGAATCTGTTCCGATTTTTTGAAAGAAAATAGGATAAGTATTAACTCACAACTGACAGACACAATGTTTTGTAACTTTACAAAAATGTACTACCCAGAGACTTGGTTGTTTGGGTTTTGTTTTGTTTTGTTTTTAAGATTTTATTACTTATTTATTTCAGATAGAGAGAGCATGCGTGCATGCATAAGAGGGGCGGGGCAAAGGGAAAGGGAGAGTGAAAAGCAGACTCCCTGCTGAGCAGGAAACCCCACTCAGGGCTCATCTCAGGACCCTGAAATCAGGACCTGAGCTGAAGGCAGATGCTCAACAGACTGAGCCACCTAGTCACCCCCTGGAGACTTATTTTTAAGGACTAACTTCTCTACTACCAAACTTGACTTTTATTACAAGTTGTCATTTATTATTACTATTTATTATTAATAGTAATACTTACTATTTATTATTTTTTATTTTAAAAATACTCCTTTGTACAAAACTAAACTCCATATGTCATCCTCTTTAGTTTACAGGTGATTTGCAAAGTCATTCTCAAATTTTTGCCCCAAAAGCTAAATTACATTGGAGGAAATTCTTTTATGTCTCTAAAAAGCAGAATAAGAAAAGCTATTCTATTTTACTTCCCCTAGGATGAGACTTTTCAGTGCTCCATTATTAGGTTTTATAGAAAATAAAAACCAAGACAAAGAGACAATCTGAGAGCAAGTGTGTGCTTCGACAAAATGATGAAATTCCTCTGTCAATCTGCTCATTATTTATTGGGAACTTTATATGATAGGAAATCACATTTTGAGGGTTGGTAACATTTTCTTTCAACTCTTCAGAAAAGCAGGAACTTCAAAAAAGCCTAGATCTCCTTTTTGTTTTCATGAGTCATTCTTCAGGGCGGACAAATCTTAGACCGGTCTTGAAAAACCATTTCCCCGGTAAGAATGGGTAGCAATCTGACCAGCACACACACACACAACCCCGCATGAGGCCTACCTTCCACAGTGTAGACAGTGGCCAGCTCATTTCTGCTGAAGTACAAAAAGAAAGAAACTACCTCCTTCAATCATTATAGCAAAGTTCTTTGTAATATGTTTTAATCCATACCTGGAAGGTGCGAATTAAACTAGAAGACATTCAGTGTATCCAATAGCTTTCAATTTGTGTCAACCTGATTCTCCCTTCGATCTTTCTCAATGAATAAATTCTTACCAGTAGAATACTGTACTGCTCTGCACTTTCCTCTGATACGATCTCTGGTGGCCATGAGGGTAACCACGGCTGGCTTGTTTGCACTTGTCTCAGGGGCTAGGTAGAGGAAATTGGACACAATAATTAATTCAGATTCAATGCCCAGGGGTGCGTCAAGAAACCTGAACTTGAAGCTCAGGTTGCAAAAACGCAATTCAAAGAGAACATGATATTCTTTCTCCCCTGGCGTTTTGCTGATAGAATTGTAAAGCTAAATGGAAGATTACCCCCTACCGTATTACATTCATTTTAAACATCCTCCACTCTAAGAACAGCAAAGCTACAAGTAAAATGATATCGCCAATGTACTTCCTTGATTTAAAATACTATCAGCATAAATCCAACTTCAACTTTTTAAATGATCTTTGAAAAACAAACAAACAAAAAAAAGGATCCTTCTATCAGTTGCTCCTACTTTAAAAACACACTGTATGGTGAGACTGCTGATTTTTATTTTCTTCCAAGAGCAATTTTATAACGGAAAAACACTGTGACCTTAACCTTATGAGAAGTTGAAAAACACAGACACACTTTATGTTGAGCATAAACAAAAATACCTAACTACCAGGTTTATTTCCTGGCCAGTGAGCATTTGATGTGTTTATGAAGCCTTGTAAAGTATTATAGCAGCTATGACTATATGGAAAGTCTCCTTGAACAGGTTAGTACATGACCTCAGCCTTATTAGGGTTGCCATCAGCTCCTTGTGGGATTCTGGCGTTTTACAGTGGTCTGTGATCCAGTTATGCTTTCCTGAGTGTAGTCACCGGCATCTGTATGATTATTTCAGGGACTTACAGAGATGCTTATTGAATAATTGTATAGGAAAAATTTCTCATTTGACTACAAACATGGAACATAGAACATAGTCTTTCCCCTCTTCTCTCTTCTCCTCCTTCTTTCTTTCCTTTTTAAATTTTTTTTTTTTAAAGATTTTATTTATTTATTTGACAGAGAGAAATTACAAGTACACTGAGAGGCAGGCAGAGAGAGAGAGAGAAGGAAGCAGGCTCCCTGCTGAGCAGAGAGCCCGATGTGGGACTCGATCCCAGGACCCTGAGATCATGACCTGAGCCGAAGGCAGCGGCTTAACCCACTGAGCCACCCAGGCGCCCCTAAATTTTTTTTTTTAATTCTTACTTTTTTAGAGTAATCTCTACACCTAACATGGGACTCAAACTTATAACCCCAAGATCAAGAGTCACATGCTCTACCAACTGAGCCAGCCAGGTCCCCTCTCCTCCCTCCTTCTTTTGCTTTGTTTTAATTACAAAGGCAATGTATGTTCTTTTTTAATGTAGAAAAACAGAGAAAAGAGTTTTTTAAAGAAACTTTTATTACCTCATCGCTGCTTCCCTCCCCTGTTAATATCCTGGTGCAAAATCTCACCATTTAATTCATATGCATTGGTTTCTATGTGACAAAGTTAATGAATTACACACACTACACAATTTGGTGTTCTGCTTTCAAAAAACAAAAAACAAACAAACAAAAAAACACATTGTCTCTACTGGTGCCTGGGTGGTTCAGTCAGTTAAGTGTCTGACTCCTGATTTTGGCTCAGGTCATAATCTTGGGGTCATGAGATTGAGCCCCACATGGGGTTTGGGCTGGCATGGAGTCTGCTTAAGACTTGTTCCCTCTCCCTCTTCCCCTCCCTGCCCTGCCCTTGCTCTCTCACTCTCTGAAAAAGGAAAGAGAAAGAAAGAGAGAAAGAAAGAAAGAAGAAAGAAAGAAAGAAAGAAAGAAAGAAAGAAAGAAAGGAAGGAAGGAAGGAAGGAAGGAAGGAAGGAAGGAAGGAAGGAAGGAAGGAAGGAAGGAAGGGGCGGGCATCTGGGTGGCTCCGTTGGTTAACCAGCTGCCTTGGCTCAGGTCATGATCCCAGAGTCCCAGGACTGAGGCCCTCATCAGGCTCACAGCAATGTGGGGAGTCTGCTTCTCCCTCTGACCTTCCTCTCTCTCACTTTCTCTCAAATTAATAAATAAAATCTTAAAACAAAAAGAAGAAAGAAAAGGAAGAAAGAAAAAATGAACAAACATTGTCTCATCACTTTTGTTCATTTTTAGTTACTTTAATGACTACATACTGTGGTATAAAGTGGTGATGCCACAGCTTACCTCACCATTAGCTAGTTTTCTCCCCAGTCCAACACAGACGCTTTCTTCTGCTATTAAAACAACACTGTAATGATCATCTCTGTGCAAAAAGAATAGTGAATTCCAAAAATGTAATGGACCAAAAAGTAAATTCATAGCTCCCGGGTCAGCATGCCAAATTACTTTCCAAAAGGGTTCTTTTAGTTTATACAGACACTGGTTATGTGCAGAGTGCCCACACCCTTCATTGCCATGGGAGTTTATGGTATTTTTAATGACTTCTCTAATTTAATAGATGTTTTTGATAGTTCCCAGTTAGGATTTTCATTTCTTGGACTACTAGCAAAGTTAATTTTTTCCACAATTTGACGACTTGCAAAGTAATTTTCTCCCATAATCTGGTTCCCTATTTGTATTTCTTCTCAGACAAACTGACTCTTTGCACTCTTTCCCGCATATCTATCAGTGTCTTTGTGTTTTTCTAATGGATTTGTGGGAGCTCTTACTATTTAATACTTTGGTCTCCTATTTGCTGTAAATATTTGTTTTGCTTTTAAACTCAGGTACACAGAACTTTAAAGTTTCAGTGTAACACAATCTGTGTAATTTTCCCTTATTGACTTCTGTTTCTTTTAAACTTAGGAAGCTCTTCACATGCAAAATATACAAATTTGACTCCATTTCTTCTAGGTTTTTCATGTAAAGTGTTTAACTCTTTAATTTATCTTGAATTGGTGTTCATATTGATGTATATATAGGTCTAAACTGTTTTCTCAATTGCTAGCCAGTGATCTCACTCATTTGAATATTTATAACATTTTATAGTACAGATGTAATTCTGAGATTCAATCAATTGTGTTTTACAGAGGTTATCTATTTAAGACTTACAGCTGAACTGACTGTAGCTTTATAAGATGCAGGCATAATGCTTATGGCTCCACAGGTAACAATTTTTTCATTAGAATGCTTCCTGGATTTTACTACATAAATTTCATTGAACATACTTATTTTTCAGTACAATATTTTCACCACTGCTTATAGAAAAATTGTATATTTCTCCCAAACTCACATTTTTAATAAAAGCACAGATAGAATGTCTTGAGTTAATATAAAGAATAATAAAATCAGTAATTAGTCTTGAGTCAAATCAAATTAGTAGAATATCATAATTATATTATTATCATAATGTGTAGACCATTTAAAAGCATACTAAGCAACAGTAAAGGGGACTATATCTGGGGTGTTACATACAAAGCAAAAGTTTGTTAATAACTATATTAATCAGTGATCAGAAAGTGATGTTTTAACCATATTACATATTAACATTGTATTTCATATATAGAGATAAGCATTGTAGGCATTTTATTGTACTTTGTTCCCTGCTAAGGAAATCAGTTGGGTGGTTTTTGGGGGGATTTTGTTTGTTTGTTTGTTGTTTTAAGATTTTAATTTTTTTCTTAAAATTTTATTTAAGTAGACAGAGAGGCAGGTGGGGTGGGGATGGGGGTGGGGGAACAGGCCCCCTGCTGAGCAGAGAGCCCAAAGTAGGGCTCAAGCTCAGTTCCCTGAGATATCATGACCTGAGCCAAAGGCAGAGGCTTAGCACACGGAGCCACCCAGGTGTCCCAAGATTTTATTTTTACGTAATCTTTACACCTAATGGGGGCTCGAACTTATAATGCCAAGATCAAGAGTTTGCATGCTTTACTGACTGAGCCAGTCAAGCACTCCTGTTGGATGTTTTAAGTTGATATGCCAACCATAAGATTTTTCTCATTTAAAATAATGGAAAATAGGCTCCTATTCAACATTTTCAGGGCAATAATTCTGATTACCAAGAACAAATTATTGACCAAGTGGGAGGTACCTATTCTTTATACTTGTGGGACCAGAGCTGCCTTACCATTAATATTCTTTACTTTAATATTTTTTCAAGCCTTTTTTTTAACTGAACCACTAGGAATAAGTTTCCTAAATGATTCTCCCAAACCTCCAAATACTTTAACACGTCATTCTTATAAACCATGACATTTCCTACATAACCACAATACAACCATCAAAATTGGTGAATCAACACCAATGTCCTACTACCATCTAATCCATAGACTACCCATATTTTGTTCATTGTCCCAAAAAATGTTCTTTATAGTAAAAGGATCCATTCCAGAATAGTGTTGTATGTTGTTGTCCTGTCTCCTTAGTCTTCTTCAATGGAATAGTGTCTCAGTGTTTCCTTGTCTTTCACGACCTTGACAATTTTGAAGAATGTTCCTCGATTTGGGTTTGTCTGATGTTTTTTATACTTGGATTCAGGTTTTGATTTGGGGGCAGAAATGTCACATAGTTGTTGTGTTCTCATTCTATTGTGCCACAGAGAAACATTAAAAGTTAGTGTATCAGTTTTATCCTCAAGTTTGTAAAGGAACAAGAGTAAAAAAGATTACCTAAAACTGGAAAGAACAACCAATATTTCTCTTTGTTCTTGGTTAACAGTAAACCAAGTAGAAGGGTGTTGTACCAGTTAGCTATTGCTATTTAACTAACCCACTTCAAAACTTACAACTTAAAACAACAATCTTTTTTTAGTCCATGATCCTTTGAGTTGGCACTTGAAGCTGGGTCTAACTGGGAGGGTTCTTCTGGTCTGGGCTGGGCTGAGCTGATCTCAGCTGAGCTTGCTCATAAGTTTATGGTCAGCCAGGGACTTAGCTGCAAGGTCATCTGGGATGACTCATTTCTCCAAGCTCCAGCATTTAGAAGAGAAAGAGCAGAAGCCCAGGGTCAGAACTTAGATATCATTTCTGTCACATCTGAAATCATAAGGTCCTATAGATTCAAATTTTGTGTAAGTAACAATTTTTATGAATGGGAAGGGCAAATGCTGTTGATTAAATAGTAAATTCAAAGTAAAAGTGGTTTAAAGAAAAAAAAAAAGAAGTAGAAGTTTTTCTGGTTACCCGTGGCTATGTAATAAATTGCTTCCAACTTAGTCGCTTAAAATGACCAGTTTATTTTGCTCATGATTTTTACACATCATGAATTCAGAAAGGGTTTATTTCTGATCTATGAGGCCCCTGCTGGGGTGGTAAGGACTGGAGGATCTACTGCTAAAATGATTATTCCACTGGGATGTGGCACATTTGTTGTTTGGCTTTCTCTCCTGACCCATGATGTCTCATTTTCCAGGGTCTCTTCACTTGTCTGGGTTTCTCACTGCATGCTGGTATTAGGTTAGATATGTTTCTTTAGACCTGACTGACTTCCAACACTAAGAGTTCCAAGAAACAAGAAGAGAAAGTTGCCTATTTCCTTAAACCTGGATCCAGAAACCAGTGTAGTTTCACTTTGGCCACTTTCACTTGATTAAAACAGCCACAGATTTTAACCAGGTTCAAGGGGAGGAAGGCAGATTCCCCATTTATCCATAGGAAGAGTGTCAAGGAATTGGTGGACATCTTTATGCTGCCTAGGGTCACAAACTATTTATATTCTTCCCACGTGCAAAATTTGCTAACCCCCTTCCACAGTCCCCAAAAGTTGCACCCCATTATGTCATTAAGATCTCAAAGCCAGGTGCAGATAAACATCCTTGGATTTGGTTCCTCAGGTATATGTCCTCTTAACCTGAAGTCCTGGGACTAAAGTTACTTGCACACACACACATATACACACACACTCATATACCAATGTACAAGGCTGGGGCAGGCCAGTGTAGACATGTGCTTTCAAAATGGGAAAAAACAGGAGGCACAGAGCGATCACTGTTTCATAACAATGCTGACATCCAGAGAGGTATTGACAGTTCCTTCATTCAGCCCTGCACCCTGGTACACAGCTCTGTGGTTCTTGGTTCTGTCCTCTAAGTCGTTTCTCATTTTCCAAAAGAAATAGTCTGTGTTTTCTACTGAGTAATTTTCTCAGCCTGACTCCTTCTTCTGTTAGTTTAAGGATCCAGAGCCATCTTTCTGATTTTATATTTTCTCTGACACTTTGATCTCAAGGTGCTATAATTCCTTTAAAAACATCATGGGGTGGGGGGGAGATGCCTGGGTGGCTCAGTTCATTAAGCGGCTGCCTTCGGCTCAGGTTGTGATCCCAGGGTCCTGGGATTAAGTCCCACATCCAGCTCCTGGCTCAGCAGGGAGCCTGCTTCTCCCTCTCACTCTGCCTGCAGCTCTCCCTGCTGTACTCTCCCTCTCTGTTAAATGGATATATAAAATCTTTTAAAAAAAAAAAAAAAAACATGGGGGTGCGCCTGGGCGGCTCAGTTAGCTGAGCAACTGCCTTCGGCCTGGGTCATGAACCTGGAGTCTTGGGATCGAGTCCCACATCGGGCTCCCTGTTCAGTGGGGAGTCTGCTTCTTCCTCTGACCTCTCCCTCTCATGCTTGCTCTCTCTGTGTGTGTCTCTCTCTCAAATAAATAAATAAAATCTTATAAAGTTAAAAAAAATCATGGGATTTCTGTGTATAAAACTATAACCCATCTGTTAGATAAAAATCATGCCTACAAATATTTTTGAGATAGGCTCTTCTCTACCTTTGGTCTTCTGAAAAATTGCTTAAGGATGGGACAATATCCTTAAAATTATTAGAAACTCTATCATTTAACAGAGGGTCTGTAAAGGTACCCTCAAAATCTAGCTGATAGAGTCTATGAATATCAACTTAAACTTTTCTGAGATCTTATCACAGAGATTTGTACTTACAGTTTGACTTCATCTTTGCCCTGAGTCTATGTTTTACTACCCTGGTTTTGATCTTTTCCTGAGGCTACTGTGTACCTTAAAAATGTTTTCTCACCTGGAAAACAGATGGGAAATAGTTCTTTTTTTGAAGCCAACAGGTCTTGGCTCCTAGATATTTCTTATGAATTCTGCATAATAATAATAATAATTTCATTATCTTATTTCTCTTCATGCATATTTTATCATATGCAGATACAGAAAACAGTTGTCACTTTTAACAACCTACTTATCAAGATCCACTGGTTCATTATATCCATCTTGTTTCCAAAATACTTCAGGTGATAGTTTTGCACTTCTGTAACTATAATTATAACTATACATTATATAACTATACCTTATGTAACTCTACATTGTGGGTTGCTGTTCTGCCAAGCCTCAATGATAACCTTCTGTCCTTCCAGTCTCAGTTAACATCTTTGTAGTCTCTGCCCACCATTCAGTCTCAAAATCCATGCCGCATAGTATAGGTTTTTTGTAATGGCAACATAATTTTAGTAGGTACCTATATATTGATTCCTATTATCTATTACTTCTTAACAAACCACCGCAAAATCTAGTATCCCAAATAATTATTTCATTTGCTCAAATTTTGAAGGTGGAGAATTCAGGTACATACAGGGTGACCTCAGCTGGGCAACTTGTGTCTGATCCATTTGTTGTTCAGTGGGGGTCACTGGAGCTGGCTATCCACTTCAAAGATGACTTATAGGTTTCACTCATATGTCCAGCTTAATCTCAGTGCTCCTTTGTCTCTCTTACTCCACATGGTATTCATCCTCCAAGGCCTTTTCATAAGGCTCTGGTTTCTCACATCATAATGATCTTAGGGTGCTCGTACTTCTTCATGGAGGCTGGCTTCCATAAATGAGTGTTCCAAGTGAGAAGACATAGAAGCTGTCAGTCTCCTAAGCTCTGGGTCCCTAAACTAGCAGAGTATCATTTCCACTATAGTTTATGCATCACAACAGTCAGGGAGCCAACTTAATTTTAATTGGAGGAGACATAGAGTCCACCTCTTAATGGGGGAAGTATCAAAGATTTTGTGACCATCTTTAATACACCACAAAGTTGAATCTATTGTTCTCCATACTTTAACAGACCAGGAGATTTGAAATAGGAAGGCCATCCAATATGATTGATGCCCAAGTCTAGTCTCCTTCACTGATGCTTATTATCTTGGTTTCATTTTCCTTCTCTGATTCTCAGTCTCCTCATCTGCAAATACAATAGGACATAAGTATTCTGTAATTTAATATTCATGGCTACCTTTATATTAGAATCATCCTAAAGGTTTATGATATGAAATAATTTGTCATTTGGTCAAAATATCCATTTAAATCATGATTATTGTGAGGCTGCTGATCCTGGCCTACTTATAAACATCTACATACAACTCATTAGAGCTTTGTTTCTCTCTTATGTTGCTTAAGCAGTAATTTTTTGTAGTATTTTAAAACTTTATTCCTTAGGGGACCAAGATAAAGATATCCACTCTCACTATTACTGTTCAACATAATACTGGAAATTATAGCCTCAGCAATGAGACCCCCAAAATAAATAAAATCCATCTAAGTTGGCAGGAAGAAGTCAAACTTTAACTATTTGCAGATGGCATGATACTCTATGTAGAAAACCTGAAGGACTCCACACAAGAACTTGCTAGAACTGATACAGGAATTCAGCAAAGTCACAGTGCACAGAAGTATCTGTACAGGCTATCAGTGTATAGAAATCTGCATAAAGAAGCAGTATAAAAAAGAAATCAAGGAATCAACCCATTTGTTGTTGGACCAAGACAATAACATACCCAGGAATGAACCTAATTAAAGAGGTAAAAGATCTGTATTCTGAAAACTATAGAACACTTACTAAAGAAATTGAAAAGGACACAAAGAAATGGAAAAGCATTCCATGCTCATGGATTTGAAGAACAAACATAATTAAAATGTCTATATTCCCTAAAGCAATCTACACATTTAATGCCACTCCTATCAAAATAACACCAGCATTTTTCACAGAGCTAGAACAAACAATCTTTAATTTATCAAGTGATAAATACCTAATGGGGATGCCAGGCTTTGGGTTTCTCTGAGTATGATGACTTTTAAAAGTAGGCCTGTACCTTGCAGGATCCTTGTAACTATAACATCAACATCCTACAAGAGCTATTGATATGACCCAGCAATTGCTGAATCTTAAAACTTGTGTGGAACCACAGAAGATCCCAAATCGCCAAAGCAATTCTGGAAAAGAAAAAAACTGAAGACATCACGATTCTGGATTTCAAGCTATATTACAAAGCTGTAGTCATCAAGACAGTATGATATTGCCACAAAAGAAGACACATAAATCAATGGAACAGAATAGAAAACCCAGAAATGGAACCACAACTATGTGGTCAACTACTCTTCAGCAAAGCAGGGAAGAATATCCAATGGAAAACACACAGTCTCTTTAATAATTGCTGTTGGGAAAACTGGACAGCAACATGCAGAAGAATGAAACTGGACCACTTTTTTGCACCATACAAAAATAAATTCAAAATAGTTGAAAGACCTAAATGTGATGTGGGAAACCATCAAAATCCTAGAGGAGAACATAGGCAGAAACCTCTCTGACCTCAGCTGTAGCAACTCCTTACTATTGGGACTACATCAAGATAAAAATCTTCTGCACAGCGAAGGAAACAACTAACAAAACTAGAAGACAGCCTATGGAATGGGAGAAGACATTTGCAAATGACATCTGATAAAGGCTTAGTATTCAAAATCTATAAAGAATTTACCAAACTCAACAACCGAAAAAACAAATAATCCAGTTAAGAAATGGACAGAAGAGATGAATAGACACTTTTCCAAAGAAGACATCCAGATGGCTAACAGACACATTAAAAGATGCTCAAACATCACTCACCATCAGAAAAGACACCTCAAAACCAAGATGAGATACCATATTACACCTGTCAGAATGGCTAAAATTAACAACACAAGAAATAATAGAAGATTCAGAAAAAAGAGACCCTCTTGCATTATTGGTGGGAATGCAACCTGGTGCAGCCACTCTGGAAAACAGTATGGAGCTTCAAAAAGTTAAAAGGAAAAAAAAGTGAAAAGAAGAACTACCCTATGATTCAGCAATGGCACTACTAGGTATTTACCCAAAGGATACAAAAATACTGACTTCAATGAGATACATGCACCTCACTATTTATAGCAGCATTATCAAAATAGCCAAACTGTGGAGAGAGCCCAAATGTCTATCAACTGATGAATGGATAAAGAAGATGGTGTGTGTGTGTGTATGTGTGTATACATATGTGTATGTATGTATATATATATATATATATGTATACACACACACACACACACACACACACACACCCATAATGGAATATACTCAACCATCAAAAAGAGTGACAGCTTGTCATTTGCAACACTGTGGCTGGAGCTAGAGTTTATTATGCTAAGTGAAATTAGTCAGTCAGAGAAAGACAAATATCATATGATATCATTCATATGTGGAATTTAAGAAAGAAAACAGATGAACATATGGGAAGGGAGAAAAGAAAAAAGAAGAGAGGAGAAACAAGCCATAAGACACCCTTAACAACAGAAAGCAAACTGAAGGTTGGTGGAGTGGAGGATGGATTGTATGTAAGCGATGAATCACTGAATTCTACTCCAGAAACCAATATTGCACAGTATGTTAGCTAAAATTTAAATTAAAACAAACAAACAAACAAACAACTTTGGTCCTTAGGGGAATTTTCTATTTTAAGTTATACTGGTGTTGAAAGAAAAACCAAAGACAAATAAAAGATGTGGCTCTTAAGAGTTTTGGATAAATAAAATAGAAGGATGTTTCATTTAATAGAGTCTCTAGTGCTGACAGGAATGAATATGCCATCAAATTCAGTATTTCATCTGTTAATTTAAAACACATAATGAAGTTTCTACTTCTCTACTATATTTTTGACTTTGGAATTCCTAAAGATCTCCACATTTATCTATTGTGAAGGACAAAGGTTTACTAAAATGATAAACCTGAAATTAAAAATGAGATAATGTATGAGTTGCTGAAAGGTATATAAAAATAACCCATTGACCTAAAACACTAGTGTTTCACTAGAATGTAGGGTCTTGAGGACATGAACCGTAGTATTTTTGTTTTTGTGTCTCTAGTACATAGCATACTGCCTAACACATATTAGTGTAGAATTTTCCTATTGAAAATGACAGAAATCCAATTCAAATAACTATAAGGAAAAATGGGAATTTCTTGCCTCGCTTTATCCAAGAAAGTGTGACAAAACTGTGGGGAGAGCGTCTGGATCAAAGGAATAGCTGGAAGTACTTCTCAGATTTACCAGGAACTACATCTTTCATTTCTTTTTTCTTTGAGAGATGATTATCTTCCAAGGCTTGCATCTTACAACTTCCAATCGGTCTTTTACCAAGCCCAACAACCTTGGATTTAATTTGTCAATTTTAGGTCAGGTGAAAATCTCTAGAGCAATCAAATATGAGTTGAAGTTGAGGAGTTTGATGATTGGTCCCTCTGGGTTCATGCTTCTACTCAAAAACCAATCCACCATGGCCGGGAGATCATGTGAAAGCATATAGGTTTCCAAGATAGTCACAAGGAAGAGATAATGTAAGTTATGAGAAGATTTTGAATTGGTTTCTGGAGCGCATAGTGTTATAAATTTCTAATAATCTCAGTATTTGCCAAAAAGCTGCTTAACAAGTATCTGTTATTTCATATCATAGTCCATAAATTTACTCTAAATGTCATGGTTGTGTAAGGGGCCATTAATATGTCAGCCGTGGTTGCACAATCAGATAAGACATTATCACAACTGCCACATAACTAGCTCCCTCCACCACAGGACCTACTGCCTGGGGTTCTAATTTCTGTCTGACAGCTTTACCTGCAAGGCTAGGAAGTCGGCAAGTTACAACAAAAGGTGAAGCATTTGGGATTCCTCTCTGATAAGCTGGCAAGGAAAAACTGACTCGCTGATACCATCAGAATTTGGGTGACCCATTAGGTAAAAAAATAAATTCTGGAAATTGTGATCCATTATTGGCATAGAAATACCACTGCCATGCAGGTGAGGACTGTAAACTATAATTAGATTCTGCTATTTTTAGCAACAAACTACTCAACGGCCACTTATTCAAGAAACATTAATTAAGGGACACCTGGGTGGCTCAATGGGTTAAGTATCTGCCTTAGACTCAGGTCATGTTCCCAGGGTCCTGAGATTGAGTCCCATGTTGGGCTCCCGGCTCAGCAGAAATCCTGCTTCTCCCTCTCCCTCTGCCTGCTGCTCTGCCTGTTTGTGCTCTCTCTCTCTCTCTCTCTCTGTGTCAAATAAATAAATAAAATCTTAAAAAAAAAAAAATAGAACCATTAGTTAAGCCTCTGCTAACCCAGAACTATGGAAAGGACTCCCTCGTCCATTCTTCTCTGTGATTACTGACTCTTGTCTTCCAGAAACATTTATTTAGGAAATGTTTATTCACAAAACATATATTAAGAATCTCCCAAGCCCCCAAGAACAAATTATACATAAATTATTTTAATATAAAGTGATAAGTTTAAAAACAGTGATAAGCTTAATGTTAGATATGCAAGGTTTCTCTGAGATGACACTTGAAGTAAGTTTTAAATAGTAGGAGTTAACCAGGCAAGAAGGAGAAAGGAGGGTATTATAGGAAAGTATGAATAGAAAGAAGCATCTTTTCTTGAAAGAAGAATCAAGTTATGAGGAAGATACTCAAAATACTTTGGTGTTCCTGAAACAAAAATCATAAGAAAGTAACAAGAAATGAGACTGCAAAAGAAAACAGGAGTTGTATGTGTGGGGTAATTGGGTGATGGACATTAAGGAGGGCACATGATGTGATGAGCACTGGGTGTTATACACAACTGATAAACTATTGAACACTACATCTGAAACTATTGATGTGCAATATGTTGGTTCATTGAATTTAAATTAAAAAAAAAAGGGGGGGGGTTGCCTGCGTGGTATGTCAGTTAAGTGGCTGCCTTCAGCTCATGTCATGATCCCAGGTCCTAGGGTCGAGCCCTGAGGCAGGCTCCCTGTTCAGTGGGAGTCTGCTTCTCTCTCCCCTCTGCCTTTCCCCACCATTCATGCTCTCCCTCTCTATGTCTCTCTCGCTCACTCTTTTTCAGCCTCACATAAAGAAATAAAGTCTTCAAATAATAATAGTAACAAAAAAAGAAAAAGAAAAAGAAAAGAATACAGCAGTTATATCACAAAGAGCTTGGGATGCTACATTAAGGGAGCTTAAGTTTTATCTTAGAGGGAATGGGAGGCCACTGAACGGTTCAGTAGCAACTTCTGGTTGATGTGTGGAGGATAGATATGGCATATCCTAATGATGAATGACCTACACCAGGTTTGATTTGTTTTACTTCAACACATAGTTTCATGGTTTGGTGCCAGCAGTGTGTGTAAAAGGTTATGTTTGGGGAAAGTCAAGGAACCATTGTATCTAACTGTAATTCCAAATTTTATTCCTTAAGTAATTCCAAAGAGAAAATAATTGATTACCCGTAACTTCTCACTCCCTTTGTTCCCAATTATCTCTACCATTCCTCTGCTGCTCTAATATTTTTTCTTTATGCCTTATTATCATCTTTCCACTACAATTTGGGAACGTATGATAGGCATATATTCATTTAGATTCCAAAATCTTACTGGATAAACATAAAGGCCTCCTACTCAGAGACAAAGAACGCACTTCAATTCCGTGTTCCATTATCCTCCTTGCTACCTGTTGCCTGGGCCCTGAGCTAGTACCACGGGTATCCCCAGTATATTGTTACATCCCAGTATATTGCTATATTAGTGCTATACGCCTTTCACTGATCTTTACACCAGGGGGATAGACTAAGTTATGCTCTAACAGACAACCCTCAAGTCTCAGTAATGAAAACAACAATGTCTTCCTTCTCACTCTTGCCCACATATCCATCCGCATCAGTGTGGCCTTTGCTCTGTCACCCTCCCTAGAAAGCCACCTGAACAGAGACTGGGACTCTGTGATTCCATGATGGCTGAAGCCTATGCCATCCAACATGGTAATCACTGGCTGTATCTGTCTACTGAGTACTTGAACTATAGCTAGTCCAAATTTAGATTCAGTGTAAAATACATACCCCACTCAAAGACTCAAAATACAAAAAGGAATGTGAAATATTTCAAGAATAATTTTCTATATTGATTACCTGTGGAAATGAGAGTTTTGATATAAACTATCTTGAGTTATAATAACATTACCACTAAAATTAATTTTACCTTTTTCTTTCTACTTTTTTAATGTGACTACTAAAAAATGTATACTTACATACATGGCTGGTATCATGTTTCTATTGGATGGGGCTGATCTTGTCAGAAAAAAGGAAACACACCCAAGTGCTCACTGGTTCATAAAGTTTCTACCTAGGAGTATCACAGACAACTAGCACTTGTGTTTCTTTGTCCAGAACAAGTCACATGGTCACACCTGACTTTTTTAGGAAAGAGGAAGTAGAACTGAACCATATGTGCCCAGGAGACCCAGAATGACTTAGTCTACAGCATTACTGACACCCACAACTTCTTTCTTTAAACAACTTTACTAATGCTGTCCGCAAGAGCCAAACTATGGAAAGAACCTGATGTCCATCAACAGATGAATGGATAAAGAAGATGTGGTGTATATATATATACAATGGAATACTATGCAGCCATCGAAAGAAATGAAATCTTGCCATTTGCAACGATGTGGATGGAACTAGAGAGTATTATGCTGAACAAAATAAGTCAATCAGAGAAAACAATTATCGTATGATCTCCCTGATATGAGGAATTTGAGAGGCAGGACGGGAGGTTTGAGGGAGAATGGAAGGAAAAAATGAAAGAAGATGAGATCAGGAGGGAGGCAAACCATAAGAGACTCTTAATGCCACAAAACAAACAGAGTTGCTGGGTGGGGGTGGAGGGGTACGGATAAGGTGGCTGGGTTATGGACATCAGGGAGGGTATGTACTGTGGTGAGTGCAGTGAAGTGTGTGAGCCTGACGATTCACAGATGTGTACCCTTGGGGCAAATAATACATTATACGTTAATAAAAGTAATTTAAAAAAAAACAACTTCACGAATGCCAGCTATGCAGCTGACTTAACATTAAATGTTAAGTGAAGGGTGGAACTTCATCAGTTTATCATTCCCAACACTTGCTTTTCTCTTTACAACCCCTGTCCGCATTCACATTTCCCAAGAAACACTGACTGATGAGCTAACGCGAAGCTGACGTTCCTAGGACAGGAAGGAGAAACACTTGTAAGAATTAACTTGCAACCCTGCTGAGGGGCAGTGACATGCATTACTGCTGACCACAAGGGAAGAGATACAGGAGGGGGACTTTCTGGGTGGGAAGCAATCAGAGGTGGAGTAGTTACTGGTGAGCCAAGCGTCATGAAGTGTATAAATTAGGATGTACAACCACGGCGTCCGGGTATTTAGAACAATCCTGAAACAAAAAGCAGCCTGTGTGCATGCACTATAGGTCGGCAGAGTTGCTGTGGGGGTGGTGGTTGCACAGAAAGACAGGCAGGAAGCTGGGCTGGGAGAGCAAAGAATGTGCGTAAGTTGTGGATCTGGGTTGCACAGCGAGGCCTGCAACCTGCCAGGAGGCCAGGGGCCAGAGGCAGGTACAGATCAAGCACAAGGGCAATGTTGTGAATCAGACCACCAGTCTGGGCAGCACAGCAATGACCAGTCAGGCCAGATGGTGGGGTGTGAACCACTCAGGAAGGTAAGAAACTAGGGGTCCTTCAGCACTACAGAGAAAGGCAGGCAAAGTGACGCTTTACCGGAAGGAAAAGGGCAGGGCAAAATGAACAAAAGGAGAGGTGCAAAACTCGAAAAGGAAACCTCAGTGTTGCAAGCGGTCTACAGGCACAACAGGGACACTTCCTGTTTGCTTTTTTTCTGGTACAGGAATTAGTTCCTGGCTTAGTCTGGAAGCTATTGGTGAGAGGATGGTAAGAGGGTGAATCTGCCAGAAGTAGGGAGTATTCACAGACAGATGAGAGACTCTCTCGACCAGTTCACACTAAAAGAGCAGGTAATTACACAATGAGGTCTTTGAAGCTCACACACCACCCAGGAAGATCCGTGATGTCTTTACAGGTGCATGTTGGCTTCATAACCCATTTTTAATGGAGCGCGTGCTCATCCAGAAATGGCTGCGGTTGGCCCAGAGCCAGTCAACTTATCTTGTCCCAGCCTTCCATGTGATCTGTGCTGCGCACTGATAAACTGACTATCGAGGCAAAGCAGAGCAGGCTGGAAGCATGATTCACTCCGAGGCTAACGGCAGTAGAGCACATTCTCCCCCAACACTTGGCCAGCAGGATGATCTCCTTCCTGAGAGCTCACACTTCCGTTTTATTTGTTGGTTAAGTTGCTTGGCTGGGAGGTGATGATAGTGTTTGTTCTTTGGGGTTTCTTCCTTCCTTCCTTTTCTCTTAGCGTGAAGATCATTTATTTGCCTCAGTAGTGGGGGCAGGAAACTCATCTGAAAGTGGAAGGTAGAGATGTGGGGACAGGCTGAAGGACTGGGCTTTCTGAGGGGACAACCAGAGTCGGCTCACTCCGTACAGAGGCCATCAGGCTTCTGCATGAGAAGAAGGGAACTGCGTCTTGCTTATGAGGCCTGAAGAAGGCAGGACCAGGACTTGTGGAGGACACTTGAGCAGACGGCCTTCTGCCCTCCTGTTTCCCTACCACACACTCCCCTGGGGACCTCATTCATTCCCAGGAATTTCAGTGCCGTCTCTATGCTGACAACCTCCAAGTTCCTGTCTCCAGGGCAGACCTGCTGCTTCCGGGCACCTCGGTGCTCATCCTGCACCATTCCCCCTCTTGCTCCTTACCCCTCAGCTACCCTGATTTTCTTTCCATTTCTTCAACATGCTGACCTCCAGAGAATTTGCTTATGTTCTGCTTTCTGGCTGTAATACTCTCCCTTCAGCTGCTTGCATGATCATCGCTCTCTCTCTCTCTCTCTCTCTTTTTTTTCTCTCTCTCTGTCATATCTCCTGTCACCTCCTCAGAAAGGTCTTTCCAGAATGGTCACCTTTCCTTATCATTCTGTCTCGGCCTCTTGCTCATTTCGTTCAATGTACTTTTTGCAACTTGTAATAATATCTTAATTGAATGATTTTGGTTTTTTGAACCGCTACCACCTAGCCTGTGCCTTGCATGTAGAAGGTACTCAATGTGTTTTACTGTTACTGTTTGTTCTATCTGTCTTAAACCTGAATTCCACCATCACAGTTGCCTAAAAGTCACCTGGTTGTCCAGAGTCGGTCTGTTCAGTAGACTGGGGGGGTCTGGCTGAAATAAGGGACACCAAGCAAATTTCCAGAAATTGTGCTAGACTGAAGGGGGTAACGTGTCAGCCAGAACTGCCCCATTACATAAGTGGGAATATTTTCCAGTCTGTGCTTCAAGACCTCACCCATCAGCAATTCACTCATCATGTGTAAACAGGAGAAAGCCTCTGCCTGTGCTTTAGATCTTGCTCAATGCACCACCAATTGGGTACGAGGATACTCCTCTGAGAACACAGCAGACTATACATAGATTCTAGAGGTCCACAGGAAGCTTGGGAAGGTAGGCAAAGAGTTCCAGGGTATATCCTTTGTTGCTGGTTGGGGACACACTGATACAGCCTGAGCCAGAGTAAAGAGCTCTCCTTCACAGTAATTAGACTTCACGAGGATCTAAGTCCCATGGCATCAGGTTTGAACAGAACTGATAAGACCCACCTTCTTTGAGTGGAAGAAAATCCAAAGCATCAAGGGGAGCTGAAGAAACATGGCATAGGGCAGTGTGAGAGTGTGTGTAAAGTGAAGTAAAATCGTATTAAGAAGAGAGACCCTCTCAGCAAGGAGATAGGAGAGACCAGACTATGAGTCAAATAGAAATAATAAACAAGATCCAACTTTGGGAGGCACCGTTGGTCAGACTGGGAAGTTCCTCCTAGAGTTGCCTCCACATCCCAGGGCAGTAGAACTGCTTTTGTACCTCCAGCCTGGTAAGGTGCCAGAAATTCCACCTGCCCTGCTCCACTTAAGAACTGTGTGCCTGAATGGCTTCAAAATCCCCCCGCAGTTTTAAGAATTTAAGAAGTTGCATCAGATTGCTGGCAAGGCACTCACACAGAAACATAGGTCAGGAGGGAAAGGGGAGAGGCAAGATGTGACAAGACGGAGTGTACTGTGGAATGACTCCTTGAGTACCAGGTGTGGAGTGTCTGCCCCCAGGGCCAGTAACTCAATCCTTGTCTTTACCAAATGACTCATTTAAGTTCATCCCACAACACTGTAGTGGAAAGGTATGGAGATCACAAGTTTCTAGGGAACTCTATTCTCTCCTGTTGGGTACCCTGTTATAATATAAATACCCAGGTATTTATATTAATGCCCTAGAGCTCGGCATTTATAAAGAAAGCGAACTATATTTATCTGTATATCCCCATTATAGGGACAGAAAGGCAAAAATGCAACTTATTCCCTCAAAAAACTTTAATATTTGGGGCGCCTGGGTAGCTCAGTGGGTTAAGCCTTTGCCTTCAGCTCAGATCATGATCTCAGGGTCCTGGGATCAAGCCCCGAGTCGGGCTCTCTGCTGATCAGGGAACCTGCTTCCTTCTCTCTCTCTGCCTACTTGTGATCTCTGTCTGTCAAATAAATAAATAAAATCTTAAAAAAAAAAAAAAAAAAAACCTTTAAAAATAGAACTTCCCTATGACCCTGCCATTGCACTCCTGGGTATTTACCCCAAAGATACAGATGTAGTGAAAAGAAGGGCCATCTGTACCCCAATGTTTATAGCAGCAATGGCCATGGTCGCCAAACTATGGAAAGAACCAAGTTGCCCTTCAACGGACGAATGGATAAGGAAGATGTGGTCCATATACACTATGGAGTATTATGCCTCCATCAGAAAGGATGAATGCCCAACTTTTGTAGCAACATGGACGGGACTGGAAGAGATTATGCTGAGTGAAATAAGTCAAGCAGAGAGAGTCAATTATCGTATGGTGTCACTTATTTGTGGAGCATAACAAATAGCATGGAGGACAAGGGGTGTTAGAGAGGAGAAGGGAGTTGGGATAAATTGGAAGGGGAGGTGAATCATGAGAGACTATGGACTCTGAAAAACAATCTGAGGGGTTTGAAGTGGCGGGGGGGTGGGAGGTTGGGGTACCAGGTGGTGGGTATTAGAGAGGGCACGGATTGCATGGAGCACTGGGTGTGATGAAAAAATAATGAATACTGTTTTTCTGAAAATAAATTAATTAATTAAAAAAAAAACTTTAAGATTTAAGGATAGCAAACTTCAGGCATGAGTGAATTCTGTATCTAGAACCTCCTCTTCCAAAGCAAGCCTCCCTTTCCCTTTCCCTTGGATCTGGCTTCATTCTCAGACTGATTCCATGTCCAAGCTTACTTTATTTCTCTTCTTAAGATAAAAAAGGGCTTTTATTCCTCAGTAATTCCAACAAAGTTCTCAAAACAGGCTCTATTTGGACTAACTTAGTCATATGACTCTCTCCAAACTAATCATTATGACTACCTGGACAGTAGGGGAGGGAAGTTTAATTGTACCTGAATCACATGACTAAGGGTAGGAGATGAGTAATTTTCCCCCCAATATTAAAATACTGTGAACTATAATAAGAAGGAGGAGCAAAGGCTGGAAAAAGAAATGCAAAATAACAGGGGGATTGGGATAAAAATAGGTAGGAATCCATGGAGCCAATTTTATCAGGAGAGTTAATCAGGAGAGTCATGGAGAGTCATGGTACAGAGCTGAGTGAATTGAATGCAAGGGGCAAGGAGAGAACCCACAGTAGGATACGAAGAAGGTTGGTAGTGGGGATTATTGAGAGCATGGCTCTATGAGTAAGGCTTTACCCGGACTTACCAGAAAATAGCCTAAGGCAACACCTAATTACTATTGCTTCATTGGGGGGATGCAATCTCCAAGCAGCAAAAGTGAGGGAGAAAGGCAGTGATTGTAGGAGCAAACACAAGACCTTTCATTCCTTTGTGAAGGGACACTGAGAGCCTCTCCTATAAAGGGGATACCTCCTTTATACTGTACCAGGACTCCATACCTCAGAACAGCCCATTATAGGCAGGGACAGAGAAGTTTATCTGCCATGGAAGTGTGCCCCTCACCTTCCCCAAACTTCTGTGAGGTTGCCTGGCCCATTCAGTCTGTGAAGCCAGGTTTTTCTAACCTGTGGCATTGTGTTTCATTCATGTGAGGGGAGGAGGTCGTGGGAAGTGGCACAGATTCCTGATTCCAACTGGCCTCACGCAGTAGAACAGTACAGACTTCCAACCACAGATTCCAATTGGCTCAGGCAGTAGAACAGTACAGACTGAGTAGAACTCAGGCGGGGAGCTGACAGCTGCAGAAACAGCTGAACAGAAGTGAGTGGCAGAAGGCCCAGGAGCTGTGTGAGGCCAAGAGAATGTGAGGTGACCTACAGCTTGTATTCAGTAACAGGTTCGTATTTTTTTTTTTTAAAGATTTATTTATTTATTTATTTATTTGACAGAGAGAGATCACAAGTAGACAGAGAGGCAGGCAGAGAGAGAGGGAGGGAAGCAGGCTCCCTGCTGAGCAGAGAGCCCGATGCGGGACTCGATCCCAGGACCCTGAGATCATGACCCGAGCCGAAGGCAGGGGCTTAACCCACTGAGCCACCCAGGCGCCCCAGGTTCGTATTTTTAATTAGGATTTTTTTTTAACAGCTACTAGCTCTGTGTTTAGTATATTGTAGGTCCTCAATAAATGTAGATAAATGAGGAAATGAATAAGTGCAAGACATTATGTTAAGCGCTTGGGTTACAAGAGCAAGAAAAGCATAGATTTCAGATAAATTCATTTTAAAGAGTTAAGGATCAATTTGTTCATTTTGGAGGGAGCTCAGCTGGGCTGAGGGCAGGCTAAAGTTTTTAAAGACGTAGTCCTCACTTGGGTTCCAAGCTGTAATCACTGAAATATTTCTACATAATAGCATGTGGGGAATTGCCTGAAGATCTCCATATTATTTATTTATTTTTATATATGTATATGTATATAGATACATATATATGTGTGTGTATATATATATATTTTTTTTTCTGTTACATTATTTTGACATCTTAAAAATCCTTTCTAGCAGGGGAAAGATCGCTCTTCCCTGACCTAGAAAATTGTTAGAGATAGCAAAGGGCCCAGCCAGGAGTATGTCCTTCATATGCAAACTAACCAATCTAGAGTGGACCTCATCTAGGTAGCCTGTCATCTAAAAAGACAATATCCCTTTCCTTGTTCATCCCAGGGTCAGGTATCAGGTAACTAAGGGCCAACCTTATAGCCCAAAGCCCATGGAAAATATTCAAACTAGCCAATCCTAAACTGTTCACCCTGTTTTTTAAAAATTAATTAATTGATTGACTGATTAATTAATTTGAGAGAACATGCATGAGCATGAGAACACGAGCAGGTGGGAGGGGGAGAGGGAGAGGGAGAGGCAAACTCCCCACTGAGCAAGGAGCCTCACCGAAGACTCGATCCCTGGGATCATGGGATCATGATCTGAGCCTAAGGCTGATGTTTAACCAGCTGAGCCACCCAGGTACCTCATTTGCCCTGTTCTGCCTTACCTTTCCTGGGGAAATCCCAACAAAAATTCTGGCCTAAAGTTCTCCTTGCTCCTACCTTTGCACCCTGGTACCCTTGTGGCCCTGCATGGCATGCTGTGCGTCCGGTCTCTGGGAACTTTGAGTATAATAAACTGCTTTATTCCTGAGTGTTTCCCACGTTTCTTCTTGTGGCTGCTCCTCACAGATCATCTCAGAAAAGAATACAAAACAAACACCAACCTATGGGCAAGGCATTATATAATGAATACATATGCTTCATCTTACAGACATTATAACATGTATATCCATATAGATATATACACACAAAGTATATTTTGATCTGATATTGCAGATAGCCTATCACTCATAAATTTTTGTGATGTAATTGTTAAAATGTTTAGCAACAACCACTCCTATGATAAATTATGACTAACAATCACGTAACATTTACATGGCCCAAATCCTGTTCTGAGAGCTTTGCCAATGTTACCTCACTTAATTTTCACAATGGTTTTACGAGACAGCGCATAGCCCACCAAGAGATCTTCTGAGGCGCACTCAAATCTCAGACCAAATGACCATGAGCCACCAGCCTATTCAGAAGAACATAAGAGAAGAACCAAAGCTTGCCCTCAGCTTCAGACTTTTCCCTTCAGTGGCAAATCTTGAATAGGCCAGTAGCTCTAGGACAGGAAGAAGACCCACATGGGGTGACTGCAGGATCCACTGGACTTAGAAACTTCATTCTCCATGATTTTCAGAAACATTGAATGGAAAGTACAGAGAGTTCCCATATACACCCTCAACGCTCTATCCACACGCAGTGTCCCTTATTATTAAAATCTCGTATTAGTGTAGTACGCTTGTTAAGCTTGATGAACCACTGTTGATATGTTACTATTAACTTTAGTCCGTAACTAATACGAGGGTTCACTATTGGTTTCGTACGTTCTGTGGATTTTGACAAAGGCGTAATGTCACATAATGTACCCACCATCGCTGTATCATGCAGAATAGTTTCACGGTCGTTAAAAACTCCATGGATGCCACCTATTCATTCACCCTCTTTCCTCCAGACCCCTAACAACCACCAATCTTTGTACTGTCTTCAATATTTTGCCTTTTCTAGAATGTCGTTGAGTTGCAATCATACAATATGCAGCCTTTCAGTCTGGCTTCTTCACCTAGCAATATGCCCTTAACATCCCTCCATGTCCTTTCCCAGTTTATTAGCTCGTTCCTTTTTATTTATGAATAATACGCCATAGTATGGATGTGCCATAGTTGTTTTCCCATTCACCAATTGAAGGACATCTTGGTTGTTTCCAAGTTTTGGCAATTTTTTTTAAAGATTTTATTTCTTTATTTGAGAGAGAGATAGAGCATGAGCAGGCGGGGAGGAGACACAGGAAGAGGGAGAAGCAGACTCCCCACTGAGCAGAGAGGTGGATGTGGGGCTTGATCTCAGGACCCTGAGATCATGACCTAAGCCGAAGGTAGACTCTTAACCAACTGAGCTACCCAGATGCCCCTTGGCAATTTTGAATGAAGCTGCTGTAAACACTCATGCATAGACTTCCCTGTGGATGTAAGTTTTCAGTTCATCTGGGTAAATACCAAACACTGCAATTGCTAGGTCAATTTAAATATTTCTGGTGGGATGTTGATGTTATAGGTACAAGTTATAGGCTTATACCTGTAAGGTATAAGCCTAGTTTTAAGGGTCATCATACTCAGAGAAGCCCAAAGCCTGGCATCCCTATCAGGTATTTATCATTCTTTTCTAATTCCTCCCAGTCCAGATGTTATGTACCACTCAGGGCTCATTTTTACCATAAACAACAATGTCTAGTAACATAGTTGGCATTTCTACTTTTTCCAGGTTACCAAGAGAACAGAGCTGAAGAGTTAACTAATGGTTAAATCTCACAGAGGAATGATAGGCTTCTTAGACCCTTTTCTCACAGGTAGCTACTTCCATTTTCTCCATTTTTCAAATGAAGAGACTGAGGCACAAAGGGTCAAATAACTTACTCAACATTACAAAGCCAGTAAAAAGTTGAGCCAAGGCATCAGGGAAATACAAATCAAAATCACAGTGAGATACCACCTCACACCAGTCAAAATGGCTAAAATTAACCAGTCTGGAAACAACAGATGTTGGCGAGGATGCGGAGAAAGGGGAACCCTCCTACACTGTTGCTGGAAAACAGTGTGGAGGTTCCTCAAAAAGTTGAAAATAGAGCTACCTAGAACACAGCAATCGCACTACTGGGTATTTACCCTAAAGATACAAATGTAGTGATCTGAAAGGTCACGTGCACCCTAATGTTTATAGCAGCAATGTGCACAATAGCCAAACTATGGAAAGAGTCTAGATGTCCATCAACAGATGAGTGGATAAAGAGGACTTGGTACATATATACAATGGAATACTATGCAGCCATCAAAAGAAATGAAATCTTGCCATTTGCAACAAAGTGGATGGAACTGGAGGGTATTATGTTAAGCTAAATAAGCCAAACAGAGAAAGACAATTATCATGTGATCTCTCCGATATGAGGAATTTGAGAGGCAGGGTGGGGAGTTGTGGGGAAAGGGAGGGAAAAAAATGAAACAAGATGGCACTGGGGAGAGACTCTTAATCTCAGGAAACAAACTGAGGGTTGTTGGAGGGGTAAGGGGTGGGCAGAGGGGATAGGGTGGTTGGCTTATGGACATTGGGGAGGGTATGTGCTATGGTGAGTGCTATGAATTGTGTAAGACTGATGGTTCACAGATCGTACCCCTGAGGCAAATAATACATTATATGTTAAAAAAAAAAAAAAAAAAGTCTAGCCAAGGATCAGATCCAGGCATGTGGCTCCAGAATCTATCCTCATTAATGCTACATTATACTGCCTCAAGCATTATTTGCCTTTAAAAAAAAATAAACAACAGTAATGTTTATGTAAATAAGTCATGGGTTATCATTTCTGGAATATTAGATTATAAACCTGTGACCACCAAACTTCTGTAATGCTGATTTTATCTAAGAGCCTCTCTATTTCTGGACTCCAGGGGAAATTTTTTCAAAGCCTCTAATTTCTAACGGGTGGGGAAGTCCCCAGAATTTCTGGGGACTCTCACCAACCTAAGGCCTCCAGCTCTTCTCTGACTTGGGCCCCTGCACCAGAGCTTACCACCTCAATTTTATTGACCACAAAAACCATGATGCAGAACTTGGCCATTTTATTGGTTTTCAGAAGAAATCCAATCACCTCAACGTTTTTGTGATTTTATAAAATTTCCTGACTGTGCATGAGATCACTGAGAAGAGTCACCTTGCTCAGTTCATGGTATTCCAACCAACATGGCATTTGCTTGGATCTATTATCCTCTTTTTCCTCTCTATCCCTTCTCCCTGTGCCCCACCCCCAATGCAAATAAATTTGTCTTTTTGTCTCCCTTCCTCCTCAGAAGACTTCAAAGCATCTGAACCATTACCCCTCAGGGAAGTAGTCACTCTTTACAGGTTTCTCAAGGCTTTATCCATAAGAAAGGCGAGTCTCCCCCAAGGGGAACCTGTGTACATTGTTATATGATTTTTTTTCCATCTCATTATATTGTGGTAGAATTATCTGACCAGCAGCCTGTTCTAATAGGCCTTCAGTGACTATATTTGATAACAGTAGTAGAATGAATGAAACATTACCAGGCATGTGTCAGTATAGATCTTTTAGCCGATTACATTCTTTTTTTTTTTTTCTACTTTTAACCAAACAGTAGAGAAAGCAGTAGCAATTTCTTATTTCTCATGTAGCTGGGATTGTACTTTTCTCATAAACCTCCAACTCTACAACCCAGAAACCATTATATCCAGTTGCTCTACACTGTGTCATTAAAAGTCTGTAAGTTTTCACTTAAAAAGTGCTCTATTGGGGCATCTGGGTGGCTCAGTGGGTTAAAGCCTCTGCCTTCAGCTCAGGTCGTGATCCCAGGGTCCTAGGATCGAGCCCCACATCGGGCTCTCTGCTCAGCAGGGAGCCTGCTTCCTCCTCTCTCTCTGCCTGCCTCTCTGCCTACCTGTGATCTCTGTCTGTCAAATAAATAAATAAAATCTTTAAAAAAAAAAAAAAGTGCTCTATTTACAATGCCTGTCTTTGTTCATGATTAGCCAAAGCCGTGAATGACAAATTAACAACAAATTGAAACACTTCATCTCTCACTCTTGAACTAGTATTTTCTACTAGTTCATGTGATGTAATTTAAGTCAGAGCAATCATCTGAAATACTGTATTCACTAGGTTTTAGTTCAGTACAACTCTGCAAATCTTTTGAATGCCTGCTATTTACAAGGCACCATACCAGATGATGGGAGAGATATGAAGAGGAGTATAGCACTGGAAGGAAGCCTAGTGGGACAGATAAGACATGAACCTAGTAACTGCAACATAAGGTAGAACATAATGGCCAAAAGAAAAAGTTACAAATATCCTGCTATGAGATTTAAGAGGAAAGATCTATCACACCAAGTTGGAGAGAGTGGGAGGTGGCATTAGGGTCGGTCCCTGACAACTAAGTAGAAGTCTGAAAGTTCAGAATGATGGGGAGAGTACTCAAGATGAGAGGCCCACAAAAGCAAGAGTGGGGAAGTGAGAAAGTAAGGGGTAGAATCAGAGATCAGCAAAGTGCTTTTTTTTTCAGGAGCACAGGACATTGAGAGAGGAATTCAGGCCAAAAAGCTGGAAAGGTAAGACATTTGAAGACGCTGAAAATCTGCCTTAAAATAGTAAAAATAATTGAGGGTGGAAAGCCTCCCAGTCTTGAAGTTACAACCAGTTTCACTTCTGGGATAGACACTGGAATTTACCTTTGGGGCCAAACTGCTAAATTAGGTTTTGTAAACATCCATTCAATGAGCCTTTTAATTGTGTCAGTATAAGGGCAAGAAAGTACTCACTGTTTTTCTTAAAGAAGGCCAAAATGCAATGAAGTAACCCAAATGCAAATGATTGGAACAGTCTATTTAGTAATGTAAATTGGGTGTATCTTAAACTCAATTATGCTCCTGCAGAGTTATAATTTTTTTCTCAATCTAGAATTAGAATTTCTTATGTCTGAAAATTGCTGGTTGGTCTTGGGAGTTGTGATGATTGATTCTTGCCCAAGCATTTGTTTACAAGAGATCAGGAATGAAAACCTGGCTCTAGTAGGGGTGTGAAGAACCATTCTTCTCTTCACTGCATGCTGGAGGAAAGGCTATAAGGGAATTGTATTTGGCTTGTGGTAATGCTTCCAGGCTGCATTCTTGGTGGCCCACCTGTGGTGTAATATAAAACTAGACAGTCTAACTTTAGTAAATGTGGTCTGGGAAGACTGGACCCGCTGAGCCATGGAGCCTGATTCATACTCAAAAGTAAGGTTCCCAGGTAGGGAATGGAGGTCCTCAGTATCTCTCAACCTGGGAAGTCAATCCTAAATCGGGAAACGAGACCATTGAGGACAATGGTTTAGTCTCTTCGAGCCTGGCTACTCTGCAGGTTCTGAATTTCCTACCATGGACATCATGGGCCCATTTGTGATAGAGTGAGCAGACCCTTCCATATGGAGGTGGGAACCACTTTATTTAAAGATTCTGAGGTCATGTTTTAGCCTGTGGGCTCTAAGCGTAGCAACCTTTAGTAGCAGTGTGACATCATTCTCTGTGTTGTGTTTGTGTTAGCCTCAAACATTGAATTTAGTTCTGTGGAAAAGCTATAGCCTGGGCTCAGGTGTGCTGTAAGGAATTAAGGAACAACCATTCAGGGTTTGGAGTGAGAGGCCATAGGGCTGCAGGGTACTTTCTCAGAGGCCTGAGAGGATCTGAGTGGTGGCTGTCAATAGAGAACACTGGGCCTTCTCTGGAAGTGTGCAGGAGCAGAAGTGGGAGCCATGTGGAGGGAGATAAGTAAGCCAGACAGAACTGGAAGGACCAGCTCCAGATCACACATGAGGCAGTACCCGGGGGAACTCTGAAAAATAACCTGGGAAAATAATGGGAGAAACCGAAATGAAGGACTTTTCATAAACAACTAGCCTATACCCAAGAATGTGTATTTCTTTTTTTTTTTTTTAAGATTTTAATTTATTTATTTAACAGAGAGAGAGGGAGAAAGCAAAAGCAAGTACAAGCAGGAGGAATGGCAAGCAGAGGAGAAGCAGGCTCCCTGCTCAGCAAGGAGCCCGATGCAGGGCTCAATCCCAGGACCCTGGGATCATGACCTGAGCCAAAGGCAGTGACTTAACTGACTGAGCCACCCAGGTGCCCCAAGAATGTGAATTTCATAAAGGGCACTAAGAAGCTGAGAAACCATTCTAGAGAAAAGGAGATGAGAGATAAGACAACCAAAGAAATGTGTAATCCTGGATTGACTCCTGGATAGAAGAAATAAATGTCATAGAGGACATTTAATTATTGGAAAATTGGCAAAATTTGAAATGGGATGTATGTTGGATAATAATAATATATCACTGTTAGAGTTCCTGAATTTGATTAGTGAATTATGGTTATGTAAGATAGTGTTCTTGTCCTTAGGATGTATTTAGGGATTTAGGAGATATGATCAGGTATATAGAAGTGAAAGGTCACTTATACCCACAACTTATTCTCAAGTGATTAAACAAAAAAAATTATTGTAGTAACATGTGTGTGTGTGTGTGTATGTGTGTGCACATCTGTGTATGCACATCTGTGTATGCATATGTATACAGAAAGAGAGAGAGCAAAAAAAAAGCAAATATGGTACTGAAGAGCAATAATTTCATGAGAGAGGACTCAAAACAAAATAATTTATTGTCAAAAGTGTGACTTTATTTAGATATATCTTATCAAATTGTATATCTTAGTAAGGCCTGGACATAGAGGTGACTTCATTTGGTCATCGTATCTTTGTAAGGCTTGAGATATGATATCGTCCTGTGTTTCAAACACTAGGTGCTACATTCGTAAGAACTTCAGTAAACATGCACACCACATAATAATGTATCCCTTTTCCTTTTGGTGATTTAGAGATAGAGCTTTCTAATTGCTTCATTTTATGTCATGGTGCAGAACAGGTATGCTGATTGGCATGCTTGCTTCACTTGGTACCCTGAAAACATACCAACTGAACTCATTTTTCATCTTTAACATCTAATGATGTCCTCATAATAGTGCTTATTGAATGAATTGAAAAACTGTATAAATAGCACTTAAAGGAGGCAGTGAACGTCATGGAATACACAGCATGGACCAAAAGGACAAACCTTCCTGATGAGATCACTACCACACTTAGTTACTAACAGGTCAGATAAAAAGAAGTAAACAAACCTAGTGTTAGTAGCTTTTCATGAGGCAACCAGCAAGGTCTCCTGTACCACAGTATGAGAAGTATTTGGGGAAACAAGGCTAGACTCGGTGGATTTGCACGTGGTTGATGGCTCTTAAGAGAAGAATATAGGGCCATGGTTCTGCCCTTCCAGTTCAAAATTTTATGAAGAAAAACCTTTGATAGTAGTCTAACAAAATATGACTTCTCATTAGAAGAGATAAGTAATATATATTTCATTATGGATTCAGGACCCAAAACGAGCTTTCTCCACAGACCAGAAAAACAGGTCTAGGATCCTTAAATTTTTTTGCTATGTGTAATCTTCAAAATAATCATGATGGTTGTAGACTACATGGTCTGATTCATGGAAAAAACAATAAAGCTTAAGTACTCTAGTACAGACTAAAAGCAAGGGAGATGTTAAACTACTCATCTAACAATATATTAGAAATGTTTTCCTCCTACAGAAAGAGAGATTGTGCTGTAAATCCTATAGTATGTCCCTATGTTATACTAAAAATGCATGTGATATAGTAAGAACTTAATTCAATTTCTGGATGTCCCATTTTTATCATTTTGGCAAATAGCTGAAACTACCGTTTGGTGACAAAATATAAGCTTTATCTCTGAACTTTTTGATAAGATTTTAAATTATACACAGATTTTTGCATTCAAAATTTTTTTAAAGCTTTTTTATTTATTAATTTGACAGAGAGAAATCACAAGTAGACAGAGAGGCAGCCAGAGAGAGAGAGAGATAGGGAAGCAGGCTCCCTGCTGAGCAGAGAGCCTGATGCAGGACTCGATCCCAGGACCCTGAGATCATGACCTGAGCCGAAGGCAGCGGCTTAACCCACTGAGCCACCCAGGCGCCCTTTGCATTCAAAATTAAATGTATTTCCCCTGAAACAGTTGATTACTCAAACTTTCCCTTTAGTGTTTAATTAAAATTGACCTGGATGTTTAAATAGCATTGTGCCTTAAACAAAAATGTATTTGGCTTCTATTTTCTTGGAGACGTAAGTTGAGTTGAAAACGTGTTGCACAACTGATCAATTGTTGAACACTGCATCTGAAACTAATGATGCACTGTGTGTCAGCTAATTGAATTTAAATTTAAAAAAATAAAATATACGTTGTTTCAATGAAGGATATAGCACGTACTTCAGTGAGCAGATACCTCTATAATCTTTCTACTCTGGAATCTCAATAACTACCTTTATATATACAAGAAGCCAAGTAAGCCTATGCAATAATCTATGCATAAACAATCTAAGGAAACATACTTCTTGGGGTGCCTGGGTGTCTCAGTTTGTTTAGCGTCTGCCTTTGACTCAGATCATGATCCCAGCGTCCTGGGATCAAGTCCCACATGGGGTTCTCTACTCAGAGGAGAGCTTCTCCCTCTCCCCCTGACTTTATGTTCTCTCTCTCTCTCTCTCTCTCTCTGTCAAGTAAAGAAATAAGGTCTTTAAAAACAAAAAAGGAACCATCCTTTTTGAATACACCAGTCCATCCTTACATTGGGTTTAACTTTGCAAAGGTAGCATTCCAATGCCTCTTGGTTCAAAGCCAGGAGTGATCAGCTTTTATGTGCTCGCATGAAACTGGTACTGGGTAGAATAGTGTCACCCCAAAATTCATGTCTTTCCCAGAATCTCAGAATGTGGCTGTATCTGGAAAAAGCATCTTAACAGATGTAATTAGTGAAGATGAGGTCATACTGGAGTAGGGTTAACTCTAAATCCAATCCAACTGTTGTCCTTATAAGAAAAGGAGCAGAGGGGGCACTGGTAGTGGCTCAGTCCGTGAGACTTCCAACTCTTGGTTTTTGCTCTGGTGTTAATTTCTGGATCATGAGCTCCAGCCCCGCATCAGGCTCTGCGCTTAGCAAGGAGTCTGCTTGACATTCTCTCTGCCTCTCCTTTTGCTCCCCACCCAGTCATGCTCTCCCTCTCTAAAATAAATACATAAAACTTTAAAAGAAAAAATAAAAGAAGAGACACAGACATGCACACAGAGGGAAGATGATGTGAAGACAGAGACATGCAATGAGAAAACCATGTGATGATGAAGGCAGAAGTTAGAGCGATGCATCTACAAGCCAAGGAATGCCAAGAATTGCCAGCAAAGTCAGAAGCTAGATGTGGAAGTGATTCTCCTCTAAAGTCCTAGAGACTGGCCCTGCCAACATCTTAATCTTAGACTTTGAGCCTCCAGAACTGTGGGATAATAAATTTCTATTATCCTAAACTATCCACTTTGTGATCCTCTGTTATGGCAGCCCTAGGAAACCAATACAAAACCTGAGGTGCCCATGGAGAATGAATTTATCTCAGGGACTTGTGAAAGATGCAAAGTCAAGGTGCCTCAGGGGTTTTTCATAAAGTTCTGATGAGGCTTCAGAGAACACCGGACCGAGTCGCCCAAGTTGCCTCTCTTTGGCAGGTATTACCCCCACTTTAATCTCTTTTGCCCTGGCGGCCAGGGTGATCTGTCCAAGCCTAAGTCTCATCCCTCATTCCTCTGCAAAAAGCACATCAACTGTTTGTTCCAGTGCCCACAGGATACATCCCTAGTTTCTCAGTGTGGTGTTTTCCTGACTGTCCATATATCTTGTGTCACCTGGTGCCAACTGTCCAACCATCTATGTTTCCAAATATTCCAGCTCTTTCTCCCATCTGCCCTTTTGCTTTTATCCCCTCTGCCTGTAGCACTCTCCTTCCCAGCTACATCCCAATACCCTTTCTCCTGGCTAATGCTCCTCGTTCCTGGCTTGGACATCTCTTCCTAGGAGGCCTTCCACCCCACCCCCAAGTGACCTCTGTAGATTCTATGCTTTGCCCGACATTGCTCATCCCTGTGTTGTACTTGCTTGTTTATTTGCGTAGCAAGCAGGAATTTTACTCTTCACTACTCAGGTGGAAAAATGTCACATTCCATTATTTCTAAAATTAAAACCAAATGTGCTTCTTATTCTCATTCCCTTGAATCATAGGAATTCAGTCTGTGAGCTTCCTCCCTCCCCCACACTCCCACGAGATCATCCAAGAATTCTGAAATTCATGCAACATCAGAAAACTGGTTCTGTAGCTACATGATTTGGCGGTGGCATGCTGACCTGTTGGGTACTGATTGTCTGGTAAACTCAGGGACCAGCCCCCCTACAGCCACTCCCTCCACCAGCTGCAAGACACATAGCCTGCAGAGCCACTATAAGCCTCAGCATGGATTACCTGTCTGAATTGACTCCCACTTTATATGCCCATTCCATTATATACAGCAACCCCTCAAATTCCCTACTTTCATTTACATCTCGGGAAACCGCTGCTCTTTGCTCCCCACCTTGCACACATATACAGACAGGCATTACTATCTTTCCCACCTAAGTCTTTATTCCTTGCCCTGAGTCAAACCAGGTGCTTAGACTTTATAAGTACAACATAAGGCTCTCCATCTGGGTAAAAGTGGAAAAAGATCTTGATTCTCATTATTCCACATTCCCTAAAGCTGCAAAACAAGAGCAATACAAAAAATAAGATGCCAGTTAATTTTCTAAAAAACAATCTATTGTATAGTTTTTCTTCCTCACTAAGAGTAGAAGTTTCTTGAGATGGAAAATGCCGTGTTCACCACAAAGTACTCATTCAATAGTAGGTGTTTGAGCCATTATACTGTACAGGTAGTTAGCAAACTATCTTTAGAACATGGGCAAACTTGCTAGTAATTAAATAGCATAGATAAGGGTAAACAGCACAGAGTTAGACCAATTTGGATTTGAACACATGCCCTGCTATTTACAAGCTTGTGATTTTGATGTATCCAGAGTGTTTGACAACCAGAATACATCATTATTTTTAACATTTTCTCCTCTATACAACAGTTATTTTCAGTAATAATCATGTAATAATGGACAGGTGATTGTTATTTTCTCAATTAATTCTTACGTTTTAAAACAACAATTTTACAAAGTCAATTTCAAAGCTAAAGGTATTCAAATTCATCCAAATATTTAATGAATGAACT